>NC_058135.1:162469408-162577710 GCF_016433145.1 Gracilinanus agilis
CATCCTTCCTTCCTTGCTTCCTTGCTTCCTTGCTTCCTTCCTTGCTTCCTTGCTTCCTTCCTTGCTTCCTTGCTTCCTTGCTTCCTTGCTTCCTTCCTTCCTTCCTTCCTTCCTTCCTTCCTTCCTTCCTTCCTTCCTTCCTTCCTTCCTTCGTTCTTCCTTCCTCTTCCTCCTCCCTCTGTCCCTCCTTCCTTCCTTGCTTCCCTCTTTACTTCCTCCCTTCCTTTTCTTCTATCATCTATCTAATGTATACTATATATGTATATATCATTAAGCAGTTTTGGGGGGCATCTTAGTATTTATCAGATAAAGATTATGAGAATGATGTTTATTTCTCAAGATAAATCATTCTGTGATTTTCTTCCCCTCTTCAGAAAAATATTATTGGATAATTTGTCTTGAAAAATATCATGGGAAATTTCTTAAATGTTTTAGCATTAATGTATGTCAACTCAATAGGCTAATGCTGCCACTTTTTAAAAAACTGAAACAACGCTCTGATTGACTGAAACAATCATCGATATTATAAGCACCATATGATCATATATCCTATGAAAAAAGCCTTATGAATACAATTATATGCAGGATGTGGTTTTCTTTTTAAATATTATATTTGATTTATTATTTATGGTATAAAAAAGGGAAGGTGAGCTCCATTAACCTGGTGACCTTTATTTTTTCCCAAGCAAGATAATTGCATTCTAATGGAAGTATATAAACTATAGGTATTGTAAATATAGCTCTCTAAAGAATGTGACGGCTTGCTTCTGTCATTGAAACTCTCTAGTGGGTTTTAGCATCAATTTACAGGCACATTCGATATATTTCCCAAACAAAACAGAAGATATATTGGCCTATATTTTTGCATCTGGAAATTCTTTATGGCATTCTTAATGTTAATATTTTATTCTGTTTATAAATGTCAGTTTCTTTTACTCGAATATTTTATTACATTCATGAATTAAATTGGAGCATTATAGCAAATGGCACTGTTATTTATTCCCTAGACTATCTCATTAATTATAATAATATGATTAGTATGTAAGGTATTTTTATCCTCTTGCCTGAAAAATACCAAATAATACTATATATGTCACTCCAAATTGATTTGAGTCAAGCTACCTGCCTCTCTTCACACACTAGAACCTTTCTTTTCCAATGAGATCATACCATCATCTAGATACATCTAGTAACCGAGGTCCAGCCTAACTTATCAGTTCTGGCAGAGGGTGCTTTGAAAACTTTGCCGTCCCAGTGAAGCAAAATGAGGTAAATCGGAGAATATCATAGCACAATCCTCCTTTCTGTGAGCCTAAATCTTATGCATCCTTCATAGTCCAACTAAGTCCATGAATTATATAGGTATTTCACTGCTTTAGGTCAAACTTCAATTAGAATTAATCCAACCACTAACTTTCAAGATTTTAAATGGAAAAAAAAATGTGTGTGGAATATAATTTAATTAAAAAACCACTTTGCTAATTGGGAATGAAAGGAACATATTTTATAAGGATAGAAAATTCAAATTGCTAGATGACACAGTGAATAGTGCTGTCCATGGAATCAGGGAGACTTGAGTTCAAATCTAGCCTCAGCTGCTCACTCACTGTGTGACCCTGAAGATATCACTTAACCCTGTTTTCCTTAGTTTGCTCAAATGTAAAGTGAGGATAATAATAACATCTACCTCTCAGGATTATTGTGAAGATCAAATGAAATAGCAATTGTAAGGTGCTTAGCATATAACCTGACACATAGTAAGTGCTACATAATTGTTAGCTTTTATGTTAGTGTTATTATTATAACAACAATTCTCAGCTCCTTCTGTATCACTAATGCAGCCAAGTCAGGAAAACACTCCTAGGAGGGCAGAAGAGTCAATCAATAGACCCTGCGCTTGGCCTTTTCTTCTTAAGGCAGTAAAGAAGCAAAATGCCCTCCCTGCCCTCCAAAAGGGTTAGCCCAGCCTACATAAATAGGTGTTCTTCTATGATATGGGTCCTCTTCTGAAGTGATCTATACCATTGTTCGACAATTAATCAATTATAGACTACATTATGGCATCAAATCTATAGTTTTCCTTTATTATTGGACTTTTGTATCCTATTTTTTTCAACTACATTATAAGTTCTCTGAGATGGGCCTGCCTCATATAATTATAAATATGAAACAATTATATAAATTATAAATAAATCAACATCAATTATAAATAAACCAGTCAATTATAAATACATATAATATAAACATGATAACAAATGCCCCATATAGATTTATTATTATAATTAATAAAGATGATGAAAACTTGATTTTATATAGCACTTTTTATATAGCACTTCATCTAATCCTCACAAAACCTCTCAGAGTTAATTAAATTTTTATCATCTGTGTTTTACCAGTTGAGAAACTGAGGCTCATAGGAGTATAATGAACAGGCTGAGCTACTCAAATCTTCTGATTCCTAGTCCAGTATCTCTCCCCTGCGATTCCTAGCATGACAGATGCTCAATGAATATTTGTTTGATTTGGGAGATGGGGAACACATCTCTTCGTTTATGTGCTTAATTGCATAAAAATAAAATGAGCAAGAGACAACATCAACAATATCCCCAATATCCTCCTTGGTCATGTTAATCATGCTAATCATCTCTCACCCTCTCTTTTGACCCGGACTCCTGAAGCCCACATGCATGTGGCCAGTTTGGCTATTCCATCCTCTCGGATTTATTTTTATTGTAGACCACCTTGTGCCTTGACACCTAGGCAGACCTCAAGAGGTGTCGATGAACTTTTAAGATGGACTTTGTTTTCTAGTTTCAGTCTGCCAAGTTTCCCTTCAAGCTGGCAGGATTTGACACTAGCATCTCATTTTTTGTGCTTTCCTAGGACTCTTCTCTTGATATGTCTCCTGACCAGTGCATTCTAGCACTTCGTTGTTGTCTCTTTAAACCCTTGTCTTCTGTCTTAGAATTAATAAAGCCTATCATCTCCAGGCAAAAGAGTGGTAAGGGGTAGGCAATTAGAGTTAAGTGATTTGCCTAGGATTATACAGTTAGGAGTGCCTGAGGCCAATTTGAACCCAGTGTGTTAAGGAACAAAATCTGTAACATTTCCTTGATTGTGTCATGCCCTTTGCCTGATACTTTATCTTGATTTTAGCTATTACCTGTTCTAATGCAGAACAAATATTATTACTGTCACTTAGCTCTACTCTGTCAAGAATCTTTTCTTACTCCCACCTGCATCTTCAAACTTAGGTCAATCTAGAGACTTGATTTAAATGTTTTCATAAGGGATGTTTCTGATTCTTTATTCTTGTGTCACTATCACCCAGCACAGTGTCTGGCACAACACAGGCACTTAATCAATGCTTGTTGATTGGTTAATTGAAAGTAGGTACAGGGTCAGCTAGAAGGCTCAGCTGATAGAGAACCAGGTCGAGAGATGAAAGGTCCTGGGTTCAAATTTAGCCTCAGACACTGCCTAGTCACTTAATCACAATTGCCTAGCCCTTACTGCTCTTCTTCCTTGAAACCAAGACTTAGTATTGATTCCAAGATAGAATATAAGGTATAAAAAGAAAAGTAGATACAGTGACAATGACTAGGGCAGGGTTGAATACTCCATTATACATTTGAAATGCAATTTGGCATGTGTCTTAATTTTCTTTGACACTCAGGTAAATTGTTGCCAAGCCATAATAATCACATGGATGTACAAGTATGGCTGAAGAGATGAGTGTATAGCCCACTATGGTGTGTACATCCATGTCTGCTCTCTGTGCCTCCTTACTCTTCCCCCCACGCCCTGCCTTCTCCTTTACCTGTTACCATAGCTATCAGCCCTTCCATTGTAATCCACTTTGTTTTTTTTTCTTCTGGTTGAAACAGAAGAAATGTGTCTCAAAGGCATGGAGTATGGTATGGTTGGCCTTGATTCAAAGGATCCCTTAGGGAAGTTAGAAGGTAAACAAAGTTGATTTTTAAAAAGATATCTTATTTTCCCATTTACACATAGTAAGAATTTTCCATATGTTTTTTGAAGTTTTAAGACCCAAATTGACTCCCTCCTTCTTTTCCCTCCCACTCCCAGAGATGGTAAACAATTTGATCTGGGTTATATGTGTATTATCATGTAAAACATATTTCCATATTGTTCATTATTATAAGAGAATATTCATATAGAACCAGAATGGGGTAAACAAAGTTGAGAATTATCAGTATAATGGAATTTATACATCCATGCAATGCTAGAGCTAGGAAGGGCCTTAGCGATTATCTAGTCTAGGGATTCTTAATCTGGAGATTGTGATCTTATTTAAAAAAAACATTTGTATAATTGAATTTCAATAAAATTAGTTTCCCTTGTAATCTTATGTACTTTATTTTATGCATTCAAAAACATTATTCTTAGAAGAAGTTGATAGACATCACCAGCCTGCAAAAGAGATTCGTGACACAAAAAATCAGATTAAGAAACTATGATCTAGCCCAGATGTGGTGCAGTGGAAAGGACACTTGAACACAAGAATCAGAAATCCTGGGTTCTATTTCCAATTGTGCTACTTATTGTTCATGTGATTTTGGTCAAGCTACTTCTTTGGTTTGGGCCTCAGATTACTCATATGTAAACTAAGGTAGTTATATTAGATGAGTCCTAGGGTCCCTTTTGCTTATAAATATAAATTATTCTAATACTTTCATATGAAGAACAAAAAAATACAACAAAGCCTACAAAGATTAAAGGGCTTGCCCATGGCCATATAACCAGTTAGTGGTAAAGCTTCTAGGAGGGTCAGAGACTTCTAGGCACAACAGACATGTGGGAAAAGGTACTACACTCCTTTGGTAACATGATCTTTAAGACTTATATAGCCCAAATGTAAAGATTAATTATTGATTCTACCAATGCTTAGCCCTCAAAGAATGACATCATGTGTATCTCCTTCCCTTTCAAATCAGCCTGTTCTTTCTTTGCCTGTTCATTGCATTCAAGAAAGTGGTTCTTTTCTAGTTCTCATACAAATTTAGCATAGATATGAAAGTTCGCCAGACATTTTTATTTTAATTATTAGCTCTATATCTTCCTTTAGCTTATCTTTTTTCCCTCATTCTGGAGAAAATCAGGAAGTCAGTTAAGTGTCTAATTTTTAGATACCATTTTCTGACTTATCATTTCTACTGTTCCTGCAGATTAACTTCACAATTGGATTCTGTTCCCCTGGATGTTGACCCTGGGCTTCTGCTTTAAGATACTATTGCTGATGGTTAGGAAGGGAGGGATGTTCCTCTTTCTCACTTCTTTAATTTATTCTATTATCTTGACCCCACAGCTTGATTACTCTGCATTTAAATGTCCACAGAAATTATTCTCATTTTAGGAAAAACCCACCGCCTCTGCCAATCCTCAGCCAAGCTTTTTGGACCCTTTCTATGTGAACTGACCAGTTCAAGTTCGAAGAGGGCACACCTTTTACAAGTTACAAATGGACCAAATTCTAAATCCGGTTTTTACATCTCATCGCCTCTGTTTCCTTCCTCTTATGCTCTGTAATTCTCCTTTCATTCTGGATTTGTAGTGGTAGTGTGGGAGAAGGAAGGATTCCATTTATCAAGACTACTGATCAGTCCCTTGTTACACCTTGAAACTTCCACCACCACCACCACCAAAGCCTTTTCTCCCTTTGCTTTCTCTGCCAATACTACATGTTGCCACTCCCCCACCCTGACAATCCACCCTGAAGAGTACAGTGAAGCACAAGCATGACCTGGGCAAAATTTGAAGTAGAAAAGCATTATATTCAAGCTCCCTTTTAAAGCCATTTGGTTCTTTTCACTCCTCACTGGTATCATCCTGTTCTCTTCCCCCCCCCCCCCCCCAAAAACTTGCTATAAAGACCAGATATAATATTGGACATTTATACCTTGTAGTAAATTTACATCAATACTCTATCTTTCCCTGGGGATATTTGCATTAATTAAAAAAAAAACCTTTAGCTTCCATCTTAGAATCAATACTGTGTTTGGTTCTAAGGCAGAAGAGTGGCAAGGGCTAGGCGATGGGGCTAAGTGACTTGCTCATGGTCAGTCACAGGAAGTACCTGAGGTCGAATTTGAACCCAGGACTTCCCTTTTCTAGGCCTGTCTCTCAATCCACTGAGCCACCCCATTTAAATTAAAAACAACAAAAAAATCACACAACCCCTGCCCCCTCATCTTCCATCTTAGAATCAATACTAAATATTGCTTCCAAGGCAGAAAAGTGGTAAAGGTTAGATAATTTGAGTTAAGTGACTTTCCCAGAGTCACATAGCTAGGAAGTATCTGAGGCCAAATTTGAACCCAGAACCTCCTGCCTCCAGGCTTGACTCTCTGTCCACTGAGCCACCTAGCTGCCTCTTAAGTTTATTTTTAACTAGTATGAACTGCTTTGTTGCCTTTCAAAAGGATTTCAGATAGCTCCAGGCATTTGGGATGAGTATTTTGGGGAGGAAGAGGACAAGTCATTGATCCCCATCCATAGAGTTCAGACACCTGTTCTTCCTTCATCTCAGATTAATCCTAGTCATAAATATCTTCTATACTTTGGAATCTTGGGTCAATAGGCTATGCCTAGAGTTTTCTTTCTTTTATTCATTAACTAATCTAGAATTCCTTAAGAGGGCTCTATCAGGGACTCATCAATCTATCATCACCTCCTGAGTTGGTGGATTCATTAATTCTTTGCCAAAAAGCACACAAACCATTTCCTTTCTAGAGGTCCAGAGCGTTGGCACTGATTTTGTTCCAATTTTCATTATTCTAGTCATTGTCATAGTATAGCAGATCCCATGATAATTTATTTAGAGTTGTAAGGGCCCTCAGAGGTCAGTGAATACAATCTTCTCATTTTACATATAAGAAAACGGAGGCATATTTGATGAGAGTCTTACAGGGAGCACCTTGGGCAAGACTAAATAATGGTAGCTCTGACTCCAAATCTACTGTCTATCCATCACACCATGATGTTTCTTCACTCCACTCACATATTTAGATGGGATCTAAGAGTCCATTAATCCTGGAATTCTCTCAAGTAAAGATTACAATTCATCTGTGCCTGCCCAAATGTATAACTCCTATGCACATTCTTATAAAAGTTCACTATAGAAGTCTACCCAACATGTTGGAGGGCTTCCTAAATTTCTACTGACATGAGGGGTGTACCAGTGGAACCCTCTAGCTGATCACTTCATTCTGGTCCTATAACCTGTCTATCTTCTCTTCCTGTGATTCAGTTCTTCGATTACATCCTTGCCTTCTGTTTTTCAGAATTCCTCATTGACTATATACTTTGGCTTGCTCACACTCATTATTTACTTTTCCATTGCTCTCCATGGGATACTTTAATAATTCCAAGTGGTGTTTCAGGTATATTGCAACCTAGGTAAAATGCTGATATTTAAAAGATGAACCTTTGCTTTCATAGAAAGCTTGGGATTAGCGGGAAAGCTTTACAGTTTCACAAAAGCAGTCCAGAATGCTCTTCTCCATTTCAACTCTGGTTTGAACTAACTGCCCGTCTATTTCTGTCCCAGATATACATGCTATTGAGAAAGCTGTGTAAGTTGCTCATTAAGATGCATGTTGAAATCTGGGCAAAAGGCATTTTTCATTTTCATTATCTTGGTCTTTTTCATATAGACTGAGAAGCTAAACTCTTTGGGATGATGGAACTTCTTTCCAGGATGCTTTGAAATGACTTTGGACTTGATCTTCAAACTAGAGCATCTTAGAACTTTGCCATCCATGGAGAATCCTTCCCAAACCTAGACTCTCAACTAGATTCCCTCCATCCCAATGGGGAATTCCTCTCTAGAAGCGTTATGTTTATTGTCAGAGAGTAGAATGTTATTTGCATTGTTAGGTCTTCCAAAGAACCTTGAATAATGTAAAAGCCTATATGGTAGCATTCAACAAACAAGCACGATTGAAATCCCTTGTCTGAGGTGGTGGGAAGACGGTGGCCAGGGTGGGACTCCCACCAGGGATGGCGGAGCAGGAGCATGGAGCAAGTGTTGGGGCTACTTTCCTGGGCTCTGAGCAGCTCTGTGGCTCTCGGCCAGTTTGGGATCATGGAAGAGAAAGAGCTTCGGTTTTACGACCTCATTCGAACTGTCGGGGATTCAAAGAAGCCCAATATTTTAGAAGACCTGGAAGTGGTAACAGAAAGTTGTGTGGAAGTTAAGGAGACACAGGAAGCTCTGGTTATTTTCAAGTTCACACCCAGGGTAGCTCATTGCTCTCTGGCCACTCTTCCTGGGCTCTGCTTATGAGTAAAACTTTCGAGGTGTTCGCCTTTCAAATGGAAGCTGGAAATCTACATTTCTGAAAGAATCCATTCCACAGAAGAAGATATAAATAAACAAATAAATGACAAGGCGAGAGAAGCAGCTGCAATGGAGAACCCCAAGATACAGGAAATTGTTGAAAGGCGTGTCATTGAGCCAAAAGTCACGGAATTATAATCATTTGATACATTTGTTTCATTCTTTGTTAACTAGACCGCCCTTTTATGACTTGGACAATATGTACCTCCAAGCACTTTTTTTAAAAGACCATTTCCCAAACACGACTATTATGTTCGACTATTATGTTCATGTATGTAACGTTCTCAGGTTTTATGACATTTGGTGATGGGACAGAAGAATATTTTTCTAGCTATTGTGGAGGAGACACATGACTATTTTTCAGATGTCCTTTCTGATACCACTGTTCCTTTGCAGATCAACTATCCCTACTGTCCACTGGCTTCAATCATGACTCTATAAAATAGAAATAAAATGCACATGATTCTTAAAATAAAACTACCCTATAGGAAAAACAAACAAACAAACCCAAGCACAATGGAATCCCATATTCTTTACATCATTCAGCAGATTCTGAAATTGGGAAGGTATGGTCCATTGTCAAATATCCCTTATGAAAACCTGCGTATTCCTACCAGTACCTTCATTAAAGATGGTCTTGACTTGACAATTCTCATAAATATTTTTTCTTTACCAATTGAAGACTAGGCAGAGAAGTCCTGATATTCTTCTGTCAGTGACAGGGTGAGGGCATCAGGGGACTGATGCATGTTATCTGAAGAAGTGGAAGATACCAAAGGCATGGGAAAAAAAAATCTCAAATCTCATTAATTTTGAAGAAAATAATCAAGACAACTTTGACGTATATGGACTCTATACTACACTTACTTATTTTAGGGGAATTAACGTACTTGCTACTACTTCCACCCTCCATTTTTGAGCTTTTGGGTGTGACAGGTTTTTTATTTTTAACTGTATCTACCCTATCAATAATGAACAAGAGATGACGACATTTAAGTACACTGGGCCTTTAAGATGAAAGTCTTTGGGGATTCAGAAAAGCAAATATTATGGTGAGTGCATTTTATATCTTGGAAAAGGAACAACCCCTATAATGAATTTTTAAGATAGCAATTTGTTTAGTCTCCCGAGGCCCAGGCAGCATGCTGAGGGCATGGGGGCAAAAGATACCTTCAGGGAAGAATCTCGGCCCACCATCACCTCAGGCAGAATGAACATTTAAAGTAGCAGTGTGTTAATACTTAAAAAGGAATTTTCCATGCATTTTTAATAACTTCTAGCTTTTGCAGATGAATTTAATGAATGATGTTACAAGAGGCCGAGTCAGCTTGCTATTTTCCAGGCACTGGCTTTCATTATTTATGCTCTCTGTAATAGCTACTGTGGCACATTCTTTCAATTAAAGACTTAGTCTTGCTAAAAGTATGTTTCAGGGCTGATAGAAGTCATGCTGTGGATATTACCAGATCTTTAGTTGTCTTCCCCCTTCCACCCCTGACCCTTATAACAGAATGTGCATAGGCTTGTTTTAGAAGCAGGTTTATCAATGGCTCTTTGCTCAGTCATTCTTGGACAAATACTCCCTTAATAGGAGCAGAATCTGATTAAATACTAACAGAACACACATGTCTGAACTTTGATTTCATCAGATCTTCACATGCAGGGCACTATTCTGAGAGCTCGGGATTCAAAGCTGACAACTCCTTTCCCACTAGGTGCTTACAGTCTAATGGAAGGGGCAGGGAGTTAAGGTATGCATGAAGATTATTGTGAGCAAAGTTAGAATATAGTAAGTGCAAAGGGGAAGACTAGACAATGAGAAATTTGAGAAGGAAGAGATTCTTTTTAGTGGAAGAATCAGGAAAGGCCTTGAAGGAAAGAAGCAATTTTAGCGGATATTAGAGGAAAGTTCATTTCAGAGTTGGGGAATAGCATAGAGAAAGTCATGGATAGCAATGGGTAAGAGTACCTGGAAAGCAGTAAGTGGGGTAATTTGGCTGGAGTACAGAGTGTTAAAATGAAGTAAGTAGGTAGAGATAGTGTTGGAAAGGGAGGCCAGAGCCAGATTGTGGAAGCCCTTCGATGCTTGGAAAAGGAGTTTATTCTTTAAGCAATGAGGAAACAAGAAAAAAAAGCTAATTTAAAAAATCCGCTAACAAGAATTCATTTTCTCTCTACCCCTTCAATGGAAAAATAAAAACAAAATCTTTGTAAGAAATATGCATAGTTGAGCAAAACAAATTCCCATGCTGCCCAGGCAAAATTTAGTAGGTCCCATTCTGCATATTAATCCATTGCTATTCCGTTAGGAAGAGGGGAGTATTTCTCATTATTGGTTTCTTGGAATCATCAGTCTCCTGGAATTGTGGCTGGCTATTCCAATTATCAGAGACCTTAAATCTTTCAAAATTATTTGTGTTTATATTATTGTTATTATCGTATAATTTTTTCTGGTTCTGCTCACTTCACTATTCATCAATTAACACATATCTTCCCAGTTTTCTCTGAAACCATCCTTCCTGATGTGTGGGAGAAATGGTGTTGCAGTTGATGTTTAACTAGTGCTAATTCGTGAGAAATGCAAGATTTCAGAGTATGAGGGTCCTGTTCCTATTACTACCCCTTACTGCCCACTGCCAACCCACATCATTCCCATTCATTCATTCATTCATTCATTCATTTATTCATTCATTCATTTTCTTAAACCTTTACCTTCTATATTAGATACTATAATATACTAAGTATCGTTTCCAAGACAGAAGAGTTGTAAGGACTAGGCAATTAGAATTAGGTTACTTGCCCAGGGTTACACAGCTAGGAAATGTCTGGGGTTAGATTTGAACTCAGGATCTCATGTCCCCGGGCCTGGCTCTCTATCCACTGAACCACTTAGCTGCCCTACCTCTCAGTATTTCTTACAGCACAAGGATATTCCATTACATTCATATAAGAATAATTTGTTTAGTCACTCTTCAACTGATGGACACCTTCTTAGCTTCCAGTTTCTTGTCATTTCAAAATGAGCTCCTACTAATATTTTTGCAAATGTGGGTCCTTTTCTTCTTTCCCTGATCTCTTTGGAGTATAGACATAAAAGTGGTTTTGCTGGGTCAAAGGACACGCACAAGTTAGAAGATTTTTAGGCTTAGTTACAAAATGCTTTCTAAAATATTTAAACTAATTCACAGTTCTACCATTAAAAAAAAACATTTTCTACCATTTTTTAAAAAACAGGCAGCAATGTGCCTGTTTTCCAGCATCTCCTTAACATCTGTCACTTTCATTTTTTTGTTAACTTTGCCAGTCTGGGAGACAAGAGGTAAAACCTCAGAATTGCTTTCATTTTCATTTCTCTATATACTATTAGTGAATCTTAGCATTTTTTCATATAGCTATGGATAGCTTCAGTTTTTTGCTTTGAAAACTTTTCTTTGACCACTTTCCCTTCCTTTGACCACTTATCATTTGGACATAGCTATTAGTCTTATAAATTTGAATCACTTCTTTAAACAGATCAGAAATTTATCAGAGAAACTTCCTGTGAACATTTTCCCCAGTTAACTATTTCCCCTCTAATCTTAGCTGCATCCATTCCTGATTCCCTTTAGAAAATCAAGTCCTTTTGTGTTAGAACCTCTCTTGTCTTGTACGTTGTCCAGGGCAAGTCCCTAAGCTACAAAGTGCCATGAGTTACTGCTGGCTAGCAGTTATCTTCAGTGTCTACAGACCTCTCTTTTTGTCTCATTATGCTAACTTAAACAAGAAAAAAATAAAATGACTCACTGTACTTTTTTTTCATGGATTTTTTAAAAAATCAGAACTTGGCTTAATGAATTTTCTGGGTGTTTGTAGGTCAGGGGGGAGAGCTTTTACTCTGCCATCTTGACTGGTCTCTGACCCTAAAGAGTTTCAAAGTGTAGCTGACAATCACTATCTACATTTGAAGCCTTAGAGAGCCTTGAAGATAACTAAGCCAAGTATAGACAGTTAGTACTTAAAGGGCAGTTAGTACTTAAAATTATTTATTCAGGTGGGGTCATTCGCTAAGGGCAAAGCACTCATGACACTTTAGGCAAGTCATTTATATCACAAAGCATTCTGTTAACACAGAAGTAGCAATTTTTTCCTTTTTCTTTTCAAATTAACCCTTACCTTCTGTTTAAGTATTGATTCTAAGGCAGAAGAGTGGCAAGGATTAGGCAATTGGAGTCTAAGGTCACACAGTTAGGAAGTGTCTGAGGTCAAATGTGAGGTCTTCCTGACTCCAGACCTGGTGCTCTATCCAGTGTGTTATCTAGCTGCCCCTAAAAGCAGCTTTCTATGAGTGCCCATTTCTTCCCAGTCATAGTCTTATAACTTGCCCTTCCTTCCCACTGTCTCTTCACCTTGCTTTCTCCTACAGTGCTTGGGCTATAGCTTAACAGTTACTCCAGCTCTTAGAGCCTCTCCCCAATACAATTCCTTTTGGATGAAGGGCAGACAGTGGGTAGATTTGGGGGATATATGTCAGCCCAGTTTCCTTTTCCTTCTTAGTAGTAATTACTAGTAAATGTAAGCTCCATTATGGCAGAGATGTATTTTTGCTTTGTTCTGCTCCTACTGCTTACTAGCATATTGCCTGGCACATAGTAGGCACTTAATAAATATTTATTAATTGATTGTCATTTTTTTTCTAAGACTTCTTTCTCTTGAAGTCTTCCAACATTACTCAGCTCTCCTCTTTACCATCAATCGCTTTTTAAATTAAATTTTTTTTTCAATTACAAAATTTGACAATTGTTTTCAACATTTGGAGATTCAGATTTCCCTCCTCCCTTCCTAAAAGTGGTAAATAGTTATACCAGAGTTTTCATGCCTATTCCCTATGTTGTGACTGAAGATGTCGTATCACATGCCACTAAAAACTCGTGAAGGCAACCATTCTGGAGGGCAATTAGGAATTATGCCCAAAGGATTATAAAAGAATGCAGACCCTAAAAGAGATTTTTTTTTTAAATGGGAAAGGACCTGTTTGTACAAAAAATATTCATTGCTACTCTTTTTTGGTGGCAAAAAAATTAGAAAATGAGGGGTTGTCCCTCAATTGGGGAATGACTGAACAAATTATGGTATATGATGGTGATGGAATAGTATTGTGCCATTAGTAAGGATGAATAGGAGGATTTTAGAAAGGACTGGAAAGACCTATGTGAACTGATGCAGAGGGAAATAAGCAGAACCACACAGTAACAGCAATATTGTGGAATGATCAAATGTCATAGACTTTGCTACTAACAGCAAACACAGTGATCCAGGACAATTCTAAGGGATTTCTGAAGAAGAATGCTCTCCACCTTTAGAGAAAGATGTTGGAGTCAGAATGCAGATGAAAGCATAGGAGTTATCACTTATTTATTTGGGTATAGGATTTGGGGTTTTGGTTTTACAAAATTATTCACTTAAAAATGAATAATATGGAAATTAATTTTGTGTGATAATACACATACAACCTAGACTGAATTGCTTGTCAACTTTAGGAGGGGGGAGGGAAGAAGAGAGGGAGATAACATGAATCCTATAGCTTTAGAAAATGATTGTGGAAATTTGTTATTAAAATAAAATAAAGATGAAACATAAAAAAACTCATTAGGGACAGTGTGCTTTGATCTGCAATCAGACTTCAACAATTCCTATTGGCTGTGGAGAGTGCTTTTTTTTTTTTTTTAAATCAGGAGTCCCTTGGGGTTATCTTGGAACCTTATTTTTGCTGATAATAGTTTAGTCCTTCACAGACCAACCATTGTACAAGCTACTCTTCCATAGAGTTAAATCGGATGTAGCCCAAACCTTAGAAGATTGCTATATTTCCACTAAGCAAAAGTTAGGGAGAAATGAAAGAAGAGCTTCCCCTCAGATGCTAGGTATATTATCAGACTATGTCCTCACCCCTGAGTTAGCTTCTGAGCTCATCCCAGTCCTCCAGCCACTGTAGCTTCTTGGCCAGTGTTCTAATACATGAATATGCTTAAAGTCTTGTTCCTAAGCCAAATTTTGCAATGTGAGCTAGATATTCCCTCTATGTTACCTTACCCCCTATTCAGAATTGTTTTTACTTGTTTTTTACTTAGCATTTCAAAATGGGTGAATATCAGGCTTCAATGACTAAAAATGGGCTCATCTTAAATCTAAGAATAAACAAGAGCCACCTTAGATTAAAAAGACAATAAGACATTACAGGAAAAGGAGTATGTAATTATAAGAGAGATCTTCATTCAAGTTCTACTCCTTTCTTTCTCTACTTACTATCCATCTGATATTGGGCAAGTCATTTAGCTTTTCTAAACCTCAGTTTCCTCATTTGTAAAAATAGGTGATTGGCAGGAGCAGTTAGGTAGCACAGTAAATAGGACATCAGGTCTAAAGACAGGAGAGGACTTGGGTTTGAAAGCTGACCTCAGGTACTTCCTAGCTGCAAGACCCTGAGCAAGTCACTTCACTCTGATTGGCTAGTTCTAAGACAGTCAGTAAGAGGTTAAAAAAAAAAAAAACACAGGTGGTTGGACTAGGTGGCTTAAAAGGTTCCCGATCATGCACTAAATCTATGATCTGTGTGACTCTAGATAAGTCACTGAACATTAGTGCCTCAGGACCAACTCTTAGAAAATAAATTGTAGAAGAATTGATGATCTGCATTAGAAGAAGCAATTTCCTAACTAGGATGTCACAAGATCCTTGTTTCTTTCACTTTCTACCTCTGTGGCCCAATATTAAGTTGTAGGTATAAGTTTTCCTATTTATCCTTACTTTGCAAATATTTGTTTGCATCTTGTCTTCCCCATTAGATTTTGAGCTCCTTGAAGGTTGGCACTGTCTTTTGCCTCTTTTTTGTGCTTAGCATAGTGTCTGGCAAATAAATGCCTGTTTAACAAATACATATTGCTTGAAAAGTATCCTGTGTTTTGTCCTAATTTACTTTGTGTTAACTTGGTTCCTAGCCATAACACATACTACATCCCTTCATATACTCTGCTCCAGCTAAGCTGAATCACTCTTTGTCCTTTCTTCACATTGTGCCTTCTTCTGTGTCCTTGTGTCATCCCCTCTCTTGTGTCCAAAATGGACCCTGTTCTCAATCCCATCACAATTTTTGGAAATTTCTCCCATTCTTCAAAGACTTCTTCCATTAATCCTTCTGTAACAACACTCCCTACTTCCCCAATTAAAAGTGATTTCCCCCCTCTACTCCAATATCCCCAAACACTTCTTTGCCTCTTCTTCACTTATCTCCCTCTCTCTGCTATCATAGCTACTCTGAATATGACTTTTAATCTGTAATGAATTGTAAGCTCCTTAAGAACTGCTCCTGGACTATATTTAGCCTTGTCAGTTGGTTGGTTAACATATTTATTTAGCACTTACTTTTTATTCTATCATATATACCAAACAATAGCATCATGATTTTTTAAGGGGGGGTGTTGGTTTATTTTGTTTTGTTTTTGTATGAGCCTGTGATTTCATCTATATAGGGAATTCCTGGCATGGGAACTCTTTCAGAAAGGCAGATAGCAACTTGTCTCTAACATGTAGTCTTTGAGAATTACCTGGCACCCCAAGAAGTTAAGTTACTATTTGTTTTTCTTTTTTTCTTTTTTTAAAAAGACCCTTACTTTCTGTCTTGGTAATAACTCTAGGACAGAAGGGCAAGGGCTAGTCAAAGGGGCTAAGTGACTTGCCCAGAGTCACATAGCTAGGAAGTATCTGAGGCCAGATTTGAAACAAAGAATTGTATCCCCTAGCTGCCCCCAAAGTTACTATTTGTCAGAGAGGTAGGGCTTGAACACAGGTCCTCCTGATTCCAAAATCAGCTTCCTATCAATTATACCACATTGCCTTTAGCCTTACATATAGTAGGTACTTAACATTTGTTGAACTGAAGGGCTGCCTCTAATGTATATCTGCTAAAAACAAACTTTTAAATGATTTGGAAAATTCTTCCATGTTTCACATAATTATATCTTTTTGTATTGACCTATAATAGGAAAAAATGAAGGATATGCTATTAGTGAAGTGTAAGCAAAGTTGCAGTCAAATTCAAGATGTGGCAGATGAAAGATGAAGTGACTGAGGAAACAGAAGTTCAAGCTTCTGAGCATATGGATTTATTAAACAACACATGCCAATTGCATAAGAAATTGGGACCAGATCTCCTCAGCCCGGGGCTGGACCCCAACTAAAGGGAGAGATACATTTTTATGCATTAAAAACAATAAAATAAAAACAATTAATTAAAAGAAAACAATTAACCAGGATACAAAATTAGGTAATCTGGTTTCTAATTGGAGGAAAGATTAGGGACTTTCCAAATTGGGAGGGGGAGAGCAAACAGGTGCAGTTCCCTGAAATCAAAATAAAAAGGTATCCCACTCCCCCTCGTTCTATTCAATCAAAAGAACATGGAAACCATAACTAGTTGGGCTGCTTGAGATGTATAATTGTGAGAAAACTCCTTGTATCATTCTTCGGATCCCATGAGTTTCTGATGAGCATAACCTGGTTCCTTAGATAAAGGTTTCTAAGCAGCAGGTAGATGTAGTCTAGTTTCTTAGCCAAGCTGGGCTAGGTTCAGACAATGCAATAAAGTCCTCTCCCAATTTCCACAATTGAATAAAATGTTCTCACAGGACAGAAATTGGATTAGACCCATAATTGAATAGAAAAGGGACTGAAGCTAGCTCCAGAATTGAGTCACAAGATGATGTCAGTGTGGTTCACTAAATTCCCATTACCACTTGCTGTTCTAATTTCCTCAAAGGAAAATCAAATTACAATGAATAATAATACACTCAACATTTTTTTTTTGTTTTACATGATTACACATGTAAATTCTATATGAGATTGCTCACCATCTCAAGACAGGTAGGGCGTTGGGGTAGAGGTGGGAAAGGGAGAGAAATTGAGATTCAATATTCTTTGAAAAATGTTGGAAACTTTTAAAGAGTAATTGGGGGAAAATAAAATAAAAATTAATGCTAAAAATGTTTTTTATTGATATTTTTTGTTTTTATGTCAACAAAATATCTCCCAGTATTCTTTCTCTCCCTTTCCAGATAGTCATCCCATATAATGAATAATAGTTTTTAAAGAAAAAATCAGCTAAATTGATCAAAACATTGAAAACATCTGAAAATATATGAGATGTACCAGTCCCATGTACTTCTCATCTCTGCAAAAGAGAGGAGTGAGGGTCTCTTCTCATATCTCTTCATTTTAAACCCTTACCTTCCATCTTAGAATCAATACTGTGTATTGGCTCCAAGGCAGAAGAGTGGTAAGGGTAGGCAATGGGGTGAAGTGACTTGCCCAGGGTCACATAGCTGGGAAGTGTCTGAGGCCAGATTTGAAACTAGGACCTCCTGTCTCTAGGCCTGGCTCTCAATCCACTGAGCTATCCAGCTGCCCCCCTCATATCTCTTCTTTGGAGCTATGCCTGGCCTTTGTAATTATGTAATATCTACTTTCAATTCTTTTGCATTTATTCTTTCCATTTATGATATTTTATGAACACTTAGACCTCAGAAATCTAGAAAATTAGCTCTTTATTTTGTTTTTATTGTTGACTATCTAGACTTAAGAAAGTATTCGTGCAGATTAAATTTTAAAATTTTTCCCCTACTGCTAGTTGTTAAACATTTACTAATATCCCTCTTCCCCCTCATTGCTTTATAAACATTGCTTGAGCTCAGTAGGAGTGTAGGGGAAAGCTGAGGGAAAGAACAAATCCCCAGATTGCAGGCCTACTGATTTGGGCTAACAGCAGCAGCAGCAACAACAATAGCTGGCATTTATATAAGAATTTAAAGTTTTCAGGGTACTTTACCTGCAGTTTCTCATTTGAGCCTTACAGCACCTGAGAGCAAGGAGAACCCAGGGGTGTTTATGAGAGGGCATAGGGGGAGTAGCAGAAGCCAGGCCAGATGCCTGGGGCAAGATTGTGTAAATATGGGGCTGAATTGGGCTGGTCTTCAGTCCTTGCAGAGATATTAGGGATGCTATGGTGAGATTTGTATATGATTTCTTCTTGGTAAAAAGGCTGTGAGTTCGAGTCCTATTTCGTGGGGGTATACCTAGACATTGAAATAGAACGCTTGACAAAATTTTTCTGGAGAATTTTTCATCCTTTTAAGCGAATTTTAAAAAATATTCTAACTTGAAGGGGGGAACTGGTACTATTGGTCAAAGTATAGGCAAGCAAAATTTTCAAATAGCACTTGTGGCACTTTGTATATTGTTGGGAGGTCCAAGTTTTAAAGGTTTAAAGCTCTCTCTATATATTAGGTATTTGTCTAAGGATGAGAAACTGATCAAAGACTCTTAAGTGAGGCGTATTTAAAAGACACCCTTTCATCTTCCCTTTACAAAAATTCAGTTGTGAACAAGTATATATAAAATCTATTTCTGTCCATTATCCTTATATGATTATGACTCAAAATGGCTAGAGTATAAAGGGAGATAGATACTAAGAGTATTAAGGAAGAAAAAAGTTTGTGACATACATACTACAGATTTTTTAACTACTCCAAATCTAGTACCATTTTAGGATCAGTTAAGATTTATTTTATTTTTAGCATAAATAGTGTGAATTTAAAATGAGCCAGTAACATAATTTTAAAATAATTTAGATAAAAATAAAAATTTTAAATTGTTAATTTAATAATGATTTGAGCGCAAAAGTTTATTTTCCAAATCTCTAGCAGCATGCATTTATTTAATTTTCTTTTCTTGCATGGAGGAAACAATGAGTGGCAGCAGCTTTTCTCATTGGGTCATTTTTTTCAGCTCTTTCATTTTATTTCTTTTGACAATCTGTACTCATCCTTCATTGACTTGAGGATGCATCTAAAAGCTTTTCAGACTCACAATCTAATCAATAAAACACTTTTATCTTCCTTAGTGCTTTGAAACTTGATGAAAGATGAAAAAAAAACAAATTAATTTGTTCTATATTTTGTTCGATAGGAATTGAACCCACAACAAACAGATGAATATTATGATGAAAAAACAAATTGAATGGAAACTTAAAATAGACATTAAGATGATTTGGATTCTTTGAATTGTTTTCTTTTTAAAAAATTTACATATCATTTATTTCTTCTATCCACCATCCCTCTTTGCCCCCTGTTACACACATACTGTGGAAAAGAAAGAAAGAAAAGAAAACTCCTGTAACAAAGGGTTATATAGTAAAACAAAACAAATTTCCACATTGGCTATGTTCTCTCTGTCATGAGGTGGGTAGTATTCTTCATCACAGATACATCAGTTTATGCGAACCTTTCCAGGTTTCTCTGAAACTGTCTCCTTCATTATTCTTATGGCACAATAACATACCATTATATTCATTTGCTATGATTTTCTCAGTCATTCCCCAAGTGATGGGCACATCTAGTTTCTAGGTCTTTATCACTTCAAAAGAGTTGCTATAAATATTTTATATATGTATATGTACATATGTTATATATAACACATTTAACAAGTACATACATATGTGATAAATATGTATGTAGTGAGGGGAATGAGAGGAGAGAGAGGGAGAGAGAGAGAGAAAAAGAGAGAAAGAGAAAGAGAAAAAGAGAGAGAGAGAGAAAGAGAGAGATTTTTCTTCTCTTTTCCTCTGTATTTGATCTCTTTGAGGTATAAGCCTATATGCACACTTTAATGACCCTTGAATTTAATCATTTTCATCCCCCTCCCTCCAAGGATTTTGAATTGCTTTAAAAAATACATATTATTTATTTATTTTTAACATTTAAAATATTTTTGGAGTTCCAATTTCTCTCCCTCTCTCTGAGCCCCTCTTCCACTCACTGAGAACACAAGCAATATGATATTAGTTATACAAGTAAAATCATGCAAATATATTTCCTTAGCCTTATAGTAGCCTCCCTCCAAAGTAAGAAAAGTAAAGAAAGGGAGAAAACTACACTTCAGTTTCCAATTTGGAGTTCATCAGTACTTTCTCATGAGGTAGACAGCATTTTTCATCATGAGCTGAATCTGATAGGTTTCTGGCCAGCATAATCCAGGTTGCTGTTAGCCCTCATTCCTAATTTCTATCCAATCATATTTTCTTCCATTATGATTCCATGATGTTTTCTACGAAGCTAGCCTTCCTATTTTCTGCCCCCCCAAACTATTAGAGAGCTGTACCCCTCATTCTGGGTCTTAGCTTTCCTGGGGAAAACGAGATCCTATTTATTGGTAAACTCATGCTTTACTAATAAATCAAATATGCTTGGACCTTTGTGTCTCAGATTTTTATTAAATCCTATTGAGACAAGATAATGCAGAAAAACTACCTTATTAACTGTAAATGGCATATAAATGTCACTTGGAAGAGTGGAAGGAACACAGAAAGCCTGGGTTTGAATCCTGGGTCAATCAGTTACTACTTGCATCACCTTGGAAGAGTCACTTAGCCACTATAAAGATCAGTTTCTTCATCTGTGAAATGAGGCACTTGGACTAGCACAGTGGTTTGGAGTTTGTTTTTTTTTTGGCCTGTGAACCTAGTTCAGTGGCAACAAAAGGTTTGTGAAACCCATTAATATGCTACTTATGATATTATTTACCACTTAAGGAGCCATTAAAGACTTTTATCATGGGGGCAATTAGCTGGCTCAGTGGATTGTTAGTCAGGCTTAGAGATGGGAAGTCTTGGGTTCAAATCAGACACTTCCTAGTTGATTGACCCTGGTCTACTTAGTCCCATTGCTTACCTCTTAAAGCTCTTCTGTCTTGGAACTGATACTTAGCATCGGTTCCAAGAAAGTAAAGGTCTAAAAAAAAAGAATTTTAATCCTTTGAACCATTGTCATGCACCAACAAGAGGGGTGCAAACCACTAAATGGAAACCACTAACTTCATGAGATTTAAGGCCCCTTTTAGTTCTAAATTCTATGATCTGATGATTCTTACTACAAAGACCTATGGGTTCTTGGGTACAATGAAGCAACCCAAAACTTCTCTGAAACTCATTGGATGGTTTTTGAGACTTGCTGTGGCCAAGATCTTCACTCTTATGAGTCTAGCCTGATGATCATCTGAACTTAGCTGGACTGTTCTTTGGACAACAGACACACAGACCATCATGAAGCCCCATTGGGGAATAGGGTCTAGCAAAGTTTGAACTCTCCTGGCAAACTCAGGGTCACTTTCTTGAGGCATCAGGGTAAGATTCTAAGGGAGTTTCTTCTTCTTCTTAAATAAATGCGGAACATTTGTTGAACCACTGAAGTATTTTACTAGGCTGTCTCTCCTCATTATTTTTTTCCTGCTTGTACCGCATAAATTATGCTTATAATATTGACTCTGGTTGTTGTTTTCTGCTTTGTCTTTCAGGATTTTGACTGTATTCTCTCAAATACAGTCCAAAAACGACTTCAAGAAATAGCCAGCTTTTTAAGGTACTGTCTAAGGGTAGTACTTCAAAATTTCAAGGATATGTGTTTTTTGATGGCATAAACACCCCTTTCCCATTGCAGATTGCAACTCTTCTCTGCCATAGCAGATTACCTTCATAAACGGAAGAAACTCACCACTCAGTGTTCACTTTTCTTGTCTTAAACCCAATTAGATTGATCCTAGGCAGCATGATACAGTGGAAAGATTAATGGATTTGGAGTCAGAGGACCTGGGCACAGATGACCTCAAAGACTTTCCAAATCAAAGTCTATTATCCCGTCACCTGTGCTTAATGGAAAAACCCTTCAAGATGGGTAGAACTTGTCAGAACTGGTAGGATGCCAGCTTAGCCTTTGAGAATCCATGTTGGAATGAGATCCTGGACAAAGACTGGAGCAGAGAAGTTGATTAAAGGGAAAATGGTTAAAATCGACATTTGGGATTTCTACCATCTTGATAGCCTACCTTAAGAAACTGGCATGTCGCTTAGCCCCATTGCCTACCCTTTGCTGTTCTTCTGTCTTAGAATTAATACTGGGGGGAAGGGGAACTGCTCAGTGGCTTAGTGGCTCAGTGGATAGAGAGCCAGGCCTAGACACAGGAGGTCCTGGGTTCAAGTCTGGCTATGTGACCCTGAGCAAGTCACTTAAACCCCATTGCTTACCTCTTACCACCATTCTCCCAATACTTAGTATTGATTCTAAAACAGATTGGGAGGGTTAAAAAATTGATGCTAAGACAGAAAGTAATGATTAAAAAATAAATTGGCATGTCTTAAAAGTTCATTTTCTAGAGACTTGAACTTCTTGGTAGAGGGCAAGGAAATAAGCATTTATAAAGCCCCTACAATGTACCAGGTACTGTGCTTAGTCTTGGTTTTGTAAATTTTTCTTTATTTTATTCCAGTAATAAATCTATGCATAAGTTTTCCAAGCTTACATGATTCTTGTTGTCTCCCTCTCCTCTTCCTTCTCCCCTCCTGGACTTAACAAGCAATTCCACTGGGTTTTACATGTATCTCCACTCAAAACCTATTTCTACATTATTCATTTTAGTAATAGAGTAATCTCCTAAAACCAAAACCCCAAATCCTATCCCCAAATAAACAAGTGATAAATCACATGTTTTCTTCTGCATTTCTATTGCCACAATTCTTTCTCTGAATGTGGATAGCACTCTTTCTCATAAGTCCCTCAGAATTGTCCTGGGTATTTGTATTGCTGTTAGTATGTGCTGTGTTTTATTTTTATTTTTAAAAACATTTTCCCGTGTTTACCTGATTCATTTTCTTTCCCTACCTTCTTCCCTCCCACTCCCAGAGCCAATAAGCCCTTCTGTTGGGTTATACAAATGCTATCACATACCTATTTCCATATTATTCACTTTTTTGTACTAAGTGCTTTAACACATATCTCAAGTCAAACAGGCAGTAAGGATCAGAACTAGTATTCAAACTCGGATCCTCAGATTCCAAGTCCATCACTCTTTCCATTCACATTTGAAAGCTCTAATATGTACTAATAATATACCAATAAGCTATACTAATAAAAATAAGTTTATATAACACTATTAGGCTTGCAAAGAGCTTTACAAAAATGATCTCACAACAACCTTGGAAAGTAGGAATTTTTATCCCATTTTATAGATGAAGGAACTGAAGCAGACAGAGTTTAAATGAATTACCCAGGGTCACCTTGCTAATAAATGTCTGATTTGAACTCAAGCCTTCTGGACTTGAGATTCAGGGCTCTGTCTTTAGGAAATTCTGTAAATACTCAAACAAAAGGTGCTAAGCTTTTGCAAATTAAGAGTGTGACACCTAGAGGATATTCAGGTTTGGGAAAAAAATTCCTGCTGAAAGTCAAGAATGAGAGGATGGAAGTATTATCGAACAGCAGGAATAAGAGGATCAAGATCTAGTGATAGGAACGCTGAGAAAATACTGCAGAGTTCTGAAAATGCGGGAGAATGATTTTCCATAATGGAACTCCTAGGGCCATTAAAATATCACCCCATTTACAAATATCTTACAGTCTTAAACCTCCACATATTATCATTGTGTTCTAAATCTAAACATAGCATTATGAACAAGATCCAATAGCTAGACAAAATACTAAAGAAAATTGTCAGCTTGTGCCTGCTGGTGAGCCGTATCATTGCCTATGGCTGTAAATTGACAATATTTCAAGATTCTAAAATAAATTTCTAAAACTTCCAACTTGTTGTTTTATATGAAGACAAATCGGTGTTCCCCCTTGGCTCTCAGGCTGTTAGCTTGGAGTCATTGGGTGTTTTGAGTTATTGTAATTGTGTAAATATGATTTGGATACTCCTTCAAGGTTAAGTAGGAGTCCAAATGAAATAGAAATATACTTAATTGAGAATGAATAGTAATTTTATATGCTGGAAAAACAGGCAACAGAATTCATTCTTGGTCTCCTCCCCACCCAAATATACAAAATGGGGCAAAGTGCTAAAGATATTGAAGTGAAAGAAACAACTTCTAGCGATAATCAAGGACTGGGAAAAATTTCTCATATTTAAAAATGCTTTTAATCTAATTTTTTAGTTAAAATTTAAATTATTAGGTATTATATAAATAATACATATATTTATGTGATACATAATAAATTTATGAAATATTTTTAAAATTTCTGTACTTAAATATCAAAAAGGAGCATTTCTACACAAAGCAGAACACAAAAAGAGATTCTTTGTGAAAATGTGAATCTCTATTTCATACTTCTCGCTTTTTAAAAAAAAACATTTAATAGGGGCAACTAGGTGGGTCAGTGAATAGAGTCAGGGCTAGCATCAGGAGGACCTGATTTAAAATCTGACTTCTGAAACTTCCTAGCATTGTGACCCTAGGCAGGTCATTTAACCCCAATTGCCTCCTTTCAAATCTATCATTGTCATGAATTCAGCACCATGACACTACTACTAGTATTACTGTTAATACTACCATAACCACTACTACTACTACTATGTAGTAGTTAACATTTATATAATGCATTTATATAAGCCAGGTACTGTGATAAATGCTTTACAATGAATAACAGAACCAATTCTTAGTACTGATTCTAAGACAGAAGGTAAAGATTCTTTTTTAAACGTATATGGTCTCCACATTACTTTCAAAACTGTCCTGCTTATACGTGCTCCTTCTGAACTTCCATCTTTTCTGTTCATTAAAAAAAGTCTCAGTGTTCTTCCTTTTATTTTTTTTTTGTCTTCACTTTTAACAACCTCTTGCCTCACCCCCTCTAATTAAGAGGGAAAAAAAACCCAATCTGATTAAATAAATCCAAACCTAAACCCCTGACAGAGAATAATGACAATAGTACAGCTACCCACAAAAGGGCCAGGGCCAAGAGAAATAGGTACCCAGCTCTCTGAGAGTCACAGAGAGCTCAGAGCTGGGACAGAGCCCATGACCACTGGGGATGATGTAACTGATGGTACTCGATTCTCTCTGCTAAATCCAAGTATTTGGTCAGCAGTGCCCTCTGGTGGTCAAATACAAAATGTTCGAGTATACCACAAGCAATTTCACTTTTCTTACAAAAAGAAAATTTGAAATGAAAATGTAGCAAACATTTGTTAAGCAGCTACATTTGCCACGTGCTAGACTTCCCTTAAGAAGCTAATAACTAATGCAAAATACGGACCTAAATCCATGGTACTGTGAGAAGACAAAGGAGAACTCTAGAAAACGTGTTCCAAAATTTTTGAGGAGGAAAAGATTTTTAAAGATAAAGGAAGAGCTATCTATGAGGCCACACTAAAACAATATAAAATGACCACTAAGGAATATGTCGTAGCTCTCTTTAAGTATTTTGAAAGGATGTCATAGGAAAGATGGCTTCAAGTAATTTTACTCGGCTCCAGAGCCAAGATATATGAGGACAAGCTTCAGGGAGGAAGATTTCAGCTGGATGGAAGAAAAAACTTTTACAATTAGTGCTAAACACCCACAGAATGGACTATTTTCATAGTTGGTAAGTTTCCTGGCACTATAGGTTTCTGTGTAATGGCTGAATGACCACTTGTTTGAGAATCCTTTGGAGATAATTTTGGTCCAGAAGTGGATTGGACTAGATGGTTTTGGAGATCCCTTCCAAGTCTAAGATTCTACGATTCTGTGAAATAACCTTCCATGTACTTATTATCAGAACACAAGAACTATTATGGTAGCCTATCTAGTTTAGTTTCAGAAGAGTATGTCCTGGATTTGAAACAGTCAGATTGAGTCTAATAATCTCACATCAGAACCACTGGTGAATTTTAGCTCTTTCAATGACTTCATTTTATTTTTGTGGAAAAGAGAAAAAAAATGTATTTTTCACAGATTCCCCTAGACCAGTGATGGGCAAACTACAGCCCTCTGGCCTGAAATGTTCTATCCGGCAGTGGGACATTATTCCTATTCTGAAGAATAGAATGAGTAGGATACAATACAATGAAACTTTGAAAGAGTTGCCTTAGAAACAGACTGACAGATGAGCATTTCCTTTCCTTTGGTCCCCTCTTTAAAGAGTTTGCCCATCACTGCCCTAGACTGAAGGAACACCATGTCCTCCTATTAGGATTTGGTCTTTGAAAAACAAATTGGGGGGCACATAGGTGGCTCAGTGGGTAGAGAGCCGCAGCTGGAGACAAGAGGTCTTGGGTTCAAATCTGACCTCAGATACTTCCTAGTTTTGTGACCCTGGGCAAGTCACTTAACATCCATTACCTAGCTCTTATAGCTCTTTTGCCTTGGAACTGATACTTGGTGTTGGTTCTAAAACAAAAAGTAAGGATTTTTTTTAAAGGAAAAAAACCCAACCAAGTAAACAAACAAAAAAAGTAACTGCTTCCAATCTATCAATGCCATGAATTCAGCATCAGAACATTAATATTACTACAACTATTTCTATCACCACCATAGCTAACATTTATAGAATGCTTACTATGAGCTAAGCACTATGATTAATCTTTTACAGTTAATAATGATAATAAGAGCAAACATTTATAAAGTGCTTTTTATGAGTTGGGCACTATGATAAATGCTTTATGATAGATAATAGTAATCGCTAACCTTTATGTAGCATTTATAGATGCCAGACACTGCTTAGTGCTTTATAGTTATAATCTCATTTGATCCTTACAACAACCCGGGAAGTAGATGCTCTTGGAATCCCCATTTTACAAATGAGGAAACTGAGGCATATAAATGTCCAGAATATTCCCTTCATAGTTTATTCCTTACAACAACCCGGGAAGTAGATGCTCTTGGAATCCCCATTTTACAAATGAGGAAACTGAGGCAAGTAGGTGTCCAGAATATTCCCTTCACAGTTTATGCTCATACCTCCAAAGAATGAATATAATTTAGCAAATGAGGACAGGGCAGGAAAATGACACTCTTTCCCTCCATATTTATATGGCTGTGGACAAGACAGGATGATTTTGCTGCGAGGCTATGGATAGGTTCTGAAAGAAGGGTTTTTCATTGCAATCAAAGGCTATCCCCTTCTTATTTCCTCACTTCCGTAACACATTCACTTAGTTCCTCGTTTTGATTTAAAATTGTGAGCTAACAAAAATAGACCACTCACGTTCTTTCCTGAGTCTTTTAATGCTTTGGGGATTATCCTCAGGCCATTGATCCAGAGCTGAAGAAGAAGACGTTAGGGCACAAGCAGGTTTTCAGTAAATAATTATTGAATGAATCAAAAAATAGAATTCTGTAGGGCAGAGTAGAAAGAGCACCCAGTCTGGAGTCAGGCTACACAGGTTTGAATCTCAGCTCTGCCTCTTCCTTATTCCACTCATCACACTTACTTTTCTGACTTCCTAGCTTACTACCTGCCCTACATATTCTTTTTACAGAGGAGGCAACTGAGGCTCAGAGAGGCTATGTGACTTAGTTGATATTACAATGATGGTAGTGGCAGAGAGGTTGGTAATGATACTGAAAGGGCTTGGTGGAGAAGCTGAAAGAAGGGAGAGATAGTGTGAAAACCAGAATGGAAAATGGAAAGAGAAGCTTAAAAGCAAAGGAGAGGGGGAATAGAGGGCATAATGAAGAGAAAAAAAAGGGCATTTTGTGAAGAACGATGGGGTCCAATGTCTCACAATTTAGCCTGGTTCTAAATAGTTACTGTAAAAAAAATGTCCACCAGGTGGTGCTCCAAAAATACCTCATGAAATTTGTTCATATTTTTTTAAATAGAATTTAAGGAATTTGTTTCCTTGCAGACTGAATGATACATTTTCTTAAATACACTATATCAAACAATCGAAGGATACACACAGCCAACAAACTTAAACAAAAAATGTGTAAGATTGCTTGCCATCTTGGGGAGGGAAAAGGAAAGAGAGGTAGCAAAAGAATTCGGCTCAAACTTAAACAAAAACACAAAGATTGTGAATTTTTTTTTCATGTAATTGAGGGGGAAAAGTAAAATTTTAAAATTTTAAAACAGCTATAAGAAAATAGTGCTTTGCACTAGAACATGAATGAAATTTTAAAAGGAACACTAGGACTTTTCCCAGGATATCTTTTTTTCCTCAGCTATTTTTATAATAAAACAGAACTTTTATAATAATTTAATTTTATTATTATTAATTCATTTTATTATAAAATAAATTTTATAACAAAATTTTAATACAATTCTAAATAGTGCTCAGATCATCAACCAATGTATTATAGTAAGAATATTGTCTCTTTTTCACTATTAATAGCCTGGTCTTCCTGACAGTCTGTGCTCTCTCTACCACACGCAATCTGAGTCTTCGATGTGCATAATTTAGCCCAGTGCTATGAGCCCATTTGCTTTTCATCATTGAGATCAGGCACAAACATTAAGTAAATTACAGTTTAACTTCCTCTAAATACATCAACATTTTTAATGGCACAGCATAATTTAGGACTTTGCGTGAATTCATTCAAACTTGTTGCCTTGGCAGAACTATGCTCCTATTTAGACTCCAATATAGTTAGACTATTGGAGAAGGAGACAGAAAGTCTGGCACTAATTCTGCCACTTACTTTGTGACCTTGAGTTAGTTACTAAAACCTCATTGAACCAGTTCTAAAGAGCAAATCTATGTGAAAATATTTTGTGAAGGGTTCATCAGCATCATTATCGATAAATATTTATTAAGTGCCAAGTATATTCGACACACCATGCCAAGTCTAGGGATCCAGGGAAAGGCCAACAAAACAAATTTTAAAAACCACCCCCACCCGCCAAAACTATAATCCTTGCCCTCAGAGAGCTCACATTCTCATTTGGAAGATAATCTTCAAACCACGATGTATATACAAGACATATATAGTGTGAATGGCAGGTAATCTTCACAGATGGATTTCAATATGCCAATGCATCTGTGATCTCAATAATGTGGAGATTCATCTAGCAATGCAGATGGTGATCCATCCATGCCTAACCTTTTAAATTATTATCATTCATCATTTTATTTGTTAAAGAGGCCATAAGGACAGAATTACCCATTGCACTGATTTAGAAAGACATTCCTATTTATTTCTCCCTAAAAACCAGTTTGGTAAACCACTACCATGTATCACTGTATTTTGCTCCCTAAATTACCATTGTACTGAAAACAGCCCTTTAGTTAAAACCACTTTTTGAATTATTAATTCATTCCAATGCATGTTTTTTTTTTCCTACTCTGAAAAATTGATTCTGAATTCAGTTTGCTAGGCTTTAGCCTAGAGCAGGTTTTGCTTAAGCTATGAAAACCTGAAGCTTATTACAGCAATAGTGAAAGTTTTTTAGGTAAAGTATTAACAAATGTGCTGTTTTATTAAAGTGTACACCCTAGTGCATAGACTGGAATGGGTAATGGAAATATTGTGAGATTACTTTTTGTTGATGAGGTTTTTCCTAATTACAGCCGCAGTGAAGCTGTATGGTTATGTTCCCTTGATTGAATTCTGGGCTGCGTTGGAGTCAGTTTGGGAAGAACATGTGCAATTCAAGACATTTTTTTCAGAACAGTTCTCCACTGGCTCTCTGAATGGCCCCAAATTCTATAACACTAGCAATTCTTGGCAATTTTGGACATCTCTGTTTGTTAAACAATTCTTCCTTTCATTGCCTTAACATCCACTACCTCGTAACTTTCACCAATTAGTTGTCCACGTTGGGTCCAAGCAGAATAAATATATCTAATCCATTTTCCATATGCCTTCCATTCAAACAACTCAGACACAAATTAGCCACCCTTTCACTCAGGTCTCCTCTACTCCAAGCTAAACCTCCCTATTTTCAATAACTATTCATATAGCATGGTTTCAAGTCCCCCTCACGATTCTGGTCTGTTTATCAGAAGAGATTGAAGCTGGTCAATGCCATTCCAAAAATTTTTTGTCTAGAACTGAAGAGAAGACTCCAAATCTGACCAAGAGAACATTCAAAACTATTATGTTCTTCACTTTGATGTATTTTCTTGTGTAATTATTTTATTCCTTCTCTCTATACACTAGATTACAAATTACCTGAGAAAAGGGAAAAAGTCTTTTGGTATAATTGAATACCTTATAGTATGTAGCACAGTGCCATGCACATAATAATTGTTCAATAAATAGTCATTAAATGAATCAATGAATAGAATTTTCTGTCCCTAAGACGGGATGGTATCATGGAAAGAGTATTGGATTTGGAATCAGAGGACCTGATTTTGAATTTCAGCTTTGCCATTTATTAACTATATGATGTTGGGCAAATACTTAACCTCTTTGGAGCTCAGTTTCCTCCTACCAGATGCTGTCTAAGCTTCTTTCCAGTTGTAAATCTATGACTTTATTATCACTTGGGTTTCAATGGAACATGTGGAACCTTGGGAAAGTCCAGTCTTCTCTAGGCCTTGATTTTTTCATCTTGCTAATGAAAGGTTGTACTAGAACCATTTTCAACTCTAATCATATGATGCCAAAATTAAAACACGTACTGTTAATTTTTAATGTAATCTCTTAAAAATATATTGTGTTGAGTGGTCAAGAGGCTACTCATTAATGGAAAGGAAAGAAAAACCTAGTCCTCAACAACTAGAAATAAGCCCTAGGGTAATGTTGGGAATTAGATCCTCTATGTTCTAATAAAAATTACAAGGAGTTCATAGCCCAGTAAAGAACTTATTGATTAAGACTCCAAAGTTCTTACTTATATGACACTGGCCTATGTGAAATAAAGACTGTGATCTCATTAATCAAAGTTTAAGGGATCATCATCCGCCATCTTTTAACATATAGCAATGCCTCATTAAAATAAAATTCATGAGATATTTATCAAAGTATCTGGTTGAAAAGTCATCAAGTTGGATTTTTTTTTATCATAAAATGATAAGTGGTATATACAACTTTGAGCTATCCACTGGTAAACTGGTTGATCTTCCTAAATTCTAACATTTGTATTCTCTTTTCTCAACAGGCAGCTGCCAATATTTTCTTCCTGGCCAGAAGAGAAGATTGATTTTCTTGTCCATTATTCTGTGCTCAGACAATACAGGTTGTTAGCTGTAAAGTTCTGCAGTTTATAAGACTTCTGTTATTGATCTTTCTTAGCTGTAGAGATAAGAACGAGTTTGAGCATAATCTTATCAAGTTACTATGTCTTGGTTATTTAATCCCTAAATTAGATACCCAAACCATCTCAGAAAGAGGCAAATCAAACCCATTTAAAAAAAATCCATAGATAGATTCTGTTCAGCTCTCACTGTTGGCTATTTAAATCTTTGAGTCAAGAGGACTTGGGTTCCATCTCACTTCAGACACTAGTTGTGTAATTTAAGCTTTACTGCAAGAGAGAAACAAATGGGGGGGTTCATATTTGGAACCCCAAGAAACTGAAGGCTGTTGGGGGGCAGTTGGAACTGGACTATGTAGGGGGGTTGATCTCCAGGCAGAGGAAGCTCATTCTGGGTTTTGGATCAAAGGGTGGTGGGAGATCTGGGCAAGACTCTTCATTGAATCCTAGCAGATCCATACCAGGAGCATCTTTAACCTATTCCTGCTTTACAGATTCTAGCTGATTTAGTCAGTCCCCATATTAGCCTGATCTCTGCTACAATTATGAATCATGTTTGCTGATATCAAGATTATCATCACCAAATTACTTCAGAAGATCTTCAATCAACATTTGATATTATCCTGCTAACCTTGTTCATTTATTTAGGTTATTACTTAAGGCAGAAGTTAGGAAGAGAGAAGTACACAATGAAGAGGCCTTAGCCCTGTTGGGGGTGAGGCCAGCCTCTGGTCCATCTTGATTAGTTAATAGAGATTCCTTCATCCCTCCTACCCAACCTTTCAATCCTATATTCAAAATACCTCTCCTGAATATATCTTGCCTGATTATACTTGCCCTGATTAATTAAAAGAAGTTACTTTACAGTTTCAATAGCCTTTGGATTATACAATTGAATAGACCATAACATCTCTTACCCTTGATAGAATCCTTCCTTCACACCAAGAATTGACAGTTGGTGTTGCGGGATCTTCATTATTGGGAATCCTATTGATTTCCATATATATCCTTGTAAGGATATCCTGTTTGCCAGTAACATCCTTTCTAGTGGAAGAACACCTTCTCCCAAACAAACCATCAGATTGAGAGAGATTATAACAGCTTCCCTCAGAAAAGCCATTGTACTGTGTCCCCTCTATAAGGATCTGATTCTCCAACCTCTTGTGGGAGCTTAACAGCTGCCCACCTGAAGATTGCCCTCTCCCCGCCCCACAAGAAGTCTGAGAGGTTGCAATCCAACATCAGCCTTGAATCATTCTTACAGTAACCTTGGACAAATCACTTAACTTCTTTGTGCTTCAGTTTTCTCATTTGCAAAATCATTTGGGAGGAGGTAGAGTAGATGGCTTGTAAGCCTTTTCTAATGCTAAATCTATTTTATGATTTCTCTCATCTTCCTTTCTTTCCTCAATGCATTTGGAAGTCAACTAACTATATGTAAAAACTATTCCCAAAAGCTCTTCTTATACTAATACTGGTACAAGTCACTTATTTTTCTTTCCTCCAAAATAAAATAGGGCAACCAAGTTACTTTATCCCAGTATTGAGACCAATTTTAAATTTCCTACCTGTTCATTCTGGAATTTGCTATCTACCACTAAGAACTTTTCTCTTATAGAAAATCAGTTTGGGGTGGTAAGAGAAGTTAGTGGTGATTAAATCTCCCCCAGCTGGGGGAAGTGTAAGTGAAGGCAGTTAAGATGGGTTTGATGTGATATGTGGTTTAGCATATCTATCAATCAATCAACCAACAAACATTGATTAGATGCCAACCATGTTCCAGTCATTGTACTAAGCAGTAGGGATACAATATGAAGAATGAAACAGTCCCTTCCCCTAAGGGAATTGTGGATAGCTCAGTAAAACTTTAATTCCAATCACTTTTTGCAGAGCCTATCAATATAGACCTATAAATAAGCTATAATTTATCTCAACCCTACACAAGAAAATGCTCTGTCTCTGACTCCTAAGGATTAAAGATCTGGCTCCAAACCATCTCCATGGTGCAAGGAATGGATAATTCAACCACTCCACACCTGCCTGCCCGCCTTGGCAAATGCTCACTTGCCCTAGTAATTTTAGTGGCATGGAGGAAGGGGGAAACTTTATTTCCAATATTCCTTAGTAGTTATTTCCCCACCCACCCACCCTGTGAACTGCTTTTCCACTTGGGGAGTCATCTTTGTGGCTCAGCATCTCTGAGCTTTTAAGTTTGGATTGTTTTAAAACCAAGACAAGAAAAAAACAACCACAATATGCAAGGTTTCCCCTCCAGGGTCAAAGCAAGTCAAGCCAACAAGAATTTATTAAGGACCTACCATGTTTTCATCATTGGGGTTACAAAGACAAAATCTACCCTGGAGGACCTCATGGAGCTCACAATCTAATGATAACCCATTTCTTCTACTTTGTGGTAAAGATGAGCAGCGACAGCTTTTCTTGAGTTTTTAATTGCTCTTTTTAAAAGTGTGTGTGTGTGTGTGTGTGTGTGTGTGTGTGTGTGTGCACGTGTGCGTGTGTGTGTGTATGTGTGTGTTCTTTCCTGCTGTATATAGAACAGCAGCAAAAGAGGAAAGGAAATTATAACCATTTCCCAAATGTTATAAGAGCAATTAGTGGGAACAACACAGTCATTATGGCCCCATGACAAAATATCAACATAACATCATACCCTGTAAACGTGTAAGAAATGTGTGATTATTACTGTGGCACTTTAGAAGTTCAAAAATCTTCCCAGTCACAATCTCATTTGTGTATATTGCTCAAAATAATCATGGAGGGGGAATCCTAATGTTTTGACCAAACTAGTATAGTTCATACTTCTTTTTTTTTTTTTTTTTTTGTTTTTTGTTTTAAATTTTTAAACCCTTAACTTCTGTGTATTGACTTATAGGTGGAAGATTGGTAAGGGTAGGCAATGGGGGTCAAGTGACTTGCCCAGGGTCACACAGCTGGGAAGTGTCTGAGGTCGGATTTGAACCTAGGACCTCCTGTCTCTAGGCCTGGCTCTCAATCCACTGAGCTACCCAGCTGCCCCCCAGTTCATACTTCTTTATGGAAATCTCTTCAAATTACACTCTCATCTTCATTTGAGTTAGAAGGTCCCAATAGCTATCTAAAAATATTTGAAGGCCTGGCATGTGGGAGGTAGAATAAACAAGTTCTACTTGCCCCTGAAGGCAGAAGCAGGAGCAGGTGGTAAAAGTGGCAGAAAAACAGATTTAGATTCAAAGAATGGAAAAACTCCCTAATAGAGCTGTGGGAAAGGACACCTCAGTAGGTAGTGGGTTCTTCACTCCTTTGATTGGAAGGTTTTAAACAATACCTGGATGGTGACAGTACCTGAGTATCTCTCTTTGAGATCCAGGTGGATCAGATGGCCTCTGAGGTGTCATGTTTGAATTGTTTTATTTTCTTGTGATATTTATTTATTTAAATAGACTGACTTTTTGTTGCTGTGTTTTCAGAATTCATCCAGTTATTAATTTAGGATCGAAGAAACAAGTATCCAGGCATGAGTTAGTTTTTTGTTTTTGGGAAGCTTTGAGAAGTTAATTTCCTGAGTCTTTTTATTTTTCTCATTTTAGAACAATATTAGTTAGTGGGTACTGAAAAGTTTTTCTTAATGTGTAAAGGAAATCAAATGAACATTAGTGTTTATATATATATATGTATATATATATATATATATTGATAAAATTAGTTGTAGAAGTTTTGCCATTTCTCAGTGTTTCCTGAGCATCATCTTGGGGCAAATTGCTATAATTTGTGTTGTGGAGTCTATAATACAAAAGAAATAGGAGACATGAGACCCGCCTTCTTGGAATGAGGTTACAATCTAATTAGAAAAATAGGACTCTTTTACAGGATAGAGAATTTTATATTGTGCCTAAAGTATTTATTATTTAATTCTGTACATTTCAGTTACTCATTAAGCAAGCCTGTTGGTTATTTCTAGCTAGATATTCCATAGGTGATTCAAACAGATTATGTCCAAAACAGAACTCACTATTTTTCTCCAATACTGTTCCAAACATTCTTGTGGTCTTTTCATATCAGTTTTGAGATACCATAATATTCTATTTACATATATATACATATAATATTTATCCATTCTCCAAAAAATGTTGAATATTTAAACAATTTTCATTTTTTCTTTACAAATAGAAGAGCTATGAATATTTTTATACAGCTAGAACTCTGGTTTATTTTTATGATGCTTGAGAATATCATACCAGCAATGGAATCTCTTGGTCCAACGGTGATGTTTTGTGACTGATGACACATTGCTATATTACTGTCAAAAGTGTTTGCACTTCCATCAATGTCTGTTTCTCTGCAACTCCATAATGATTTTATCTTTTGATTTTTTTTCTCCATTCTAATGGATGTAAATCAGACTTTTCTTGACATGAACCGTTTTTCCATTTCTCACATTGTGAGGATATTGTAGCCTCTCTCAAATTTCAAATTCTCCTTTCTGCCTTCAAACATACTCATCTCCCCATTCTCCAAAAACCATCACTGGACCCTACCATTCCTTCAAATTATTTTCCTATATTTTTCTCCCTTTCTCAATTAATCTTCTAGAAAAAGCTATTTACATTTGTTGCTTCCATTTTCTATTACTCCTCAACTCCTTTCATTTGGCTTCTGGCCTCACCACATAACTGAAACTTCTCTCTCCAGAGTTAACAACAATCTCTTACTTACAAAATCTGTATTTTTTCAATCCTAATTTTTCTCGATCTATCTATTGCATTTGACATCTCTGACTATCATCTCCTAAATAATCTCTGTAGTTTTTTAATGACTCTGCTTTTTCCTGGCTCTCCTCTTACCTGTCTCACAAGTTCTTCTTGGTCTCCTTTGTTGACACAATATCCACAACATGCCCCTTAAATGTGGATGTTCCCAAGGCTCTGTCCTGGGCTCTCTTCTCTTCTCCCTCTGCAATCTTTTTCTTGGTAACCTCATCAACTCCCATTAGCTTAATTATCATTTTGCAGATAACTCATAAATTGATATATCTCATCCCAACCTCTCCTTTGATCTACAATCATGTAACACTAATTGGCTATTGGTTATTAAAAGTTAGATGTTCCAGAGACACAGGAAATTCAGTGTCTAAAGCCAAATTCATCATTTTCTATCTCAAATTTGCCTTCCAAACTTCCTGGTTTCTGTCAAAAGTACTATCATTCTTCCAATCTCCCACGTTCATATCCTCAGATATTATTCTTAGCTTTTTATTCTTATAGCCAAACATTGCCATTTCTATCTCTACAACTTCACTCACGTCCAGTCTCTTCTCTCTGTTCACACAGCCACCACCTTAGTTCAGTCATATCACTTCTAATTGGTCTCCCTTCTTCAAGTGTCTCACTGCTCCAGTCCAATTTCCATATTACTGCCAAAATGATTTTCCTGAAGCACAGATCTGATCATGGAACTCTCCCACTCAATTGACTTTAATGCTTCTTTATTTTTTCTAGGATAAAATATTAACTCCTCTGTTTAGCTTTTAAAGTCTTTAAGAACATTATCTCAACTCTGTCTTGTTTCTTAGGCATGATGGCAAATCTCTTATCTATCTCCTTTGCACACCCTTTCCTTTATGCCTGAAATGCTTCTCAATCATAGAATCCCTCTCTTCCCTCTGAATAGAGCAGTGGTTCCCATAGTTTTTTGGCCTACCGCCCCCTTTCCAGAAAAAATATTACTTAGCGCCCCCTGTCACGTATTATCACTGCCCCCTTACAGTTATTCACTGCCCCCCAAATGCACCTGTGGCCATCACTGCTCTCCTGGATCACTGCAGCACCCACCAGCAAGCTGCAGTGGCACCACTTTGGGAATCACTGGAATAGAGCTTAAGTATCATCTCCTTATTAAGTATTATCTCATCATCTCCCAATCCCCACAGCTGCTAGTATTCTCTCTTCCCAAACGACTTCATATTTAACTTATGTGTTTCTAGTTATATTTCTTTTTCTTTTTTAAATTCTGTTTGTGCCTATTTATGTTTAATTTTCCCAATTACAATTTATACTACTTGCAAGTAGGAATTTTTTTTGTATTTGTATCCCAAGTGCCTTGGACAGTGCCTTACACATTGTAGGGATTTAATAAATATTTCTTGATTAACTGATTACATTTTCCTAATGACTAAGGGAGTTTATACCCCTGCTCTTATGGTTATTTCATCTTAAGGAAGGATTTTTTTTTGTCCACTACTCCAGTGGGAATCACTCTTACTAAAAACAGCCTATTTAGGCAAAAGATGACATTTCAGAATCATATGTCCATGCTAGCCTGGCCTGCCTAGGGAGTTCCAGATGTTCAGCAGTGCTCAGCTGTGATTCTGCCCACATTTAGACATCCAATGCCATCAGTTTTACCTACTCTCATTTTGTTTACACTGTGATGCCACCCCTTCTTTCTTTTCCATCATCAGACTCTATCTGTTGACTGTTTTTGTCTGCATACATATCTAGTTCTATCTAGTTCTTTTAAAAAATTCCCTTTACACTATGATGCATTTCAAGTTAAATATCCTATTTTTAGCTAGTTGTTTGATGGATATGCTGCACTTCTGATAAACTCCTTGAATATAGATATTGCTTTCTTTGTATTCCCCCATAATGCCTAGTTCAACACTAGGCATGCCCTATGTTTGTTGAATAAACAGATGAATGTTTCATCTGTTTTCATCAAACAGATGAGTGAATGGGTGTTTAAATTTTTTTTTGCTTTATGTGACTTTTCAAAAAATTTATTTACAATATTTTTCCATGGTTACATGATTCATGTTCTTTCCCTCCCCTCTTCCCTCCCCCTTCCCAGAGTTGACAAGCAATTCCACTGGGTTATACATGTATCATTGTTCAAAACCTATTTCCATGTTATTCATATTTGCAATCAAGTGAACTTTTAAAACATCAAAACCCCAATCACATCCCCATCAAACCATGTGACCAACCATGATTTTCTTCTGCATTTCTGTTCCCAAAGTTCTTTCTCTGAATGTGGATAGCATTCTTTCTCATAAGTTCCCCTAGATTGTCCTGGATCATTGCATAGCTGCTAGTAGAAAAGTCCATTACATTGGATTTGCCATAAGATATCAGTCTCTGTGTACAGTGTTCTCCTCGTTCTGCTCCTTTCTCTCTGCATCAATTTCTGGAGGTCTTTCCAGTTCACATGGAATTCCTCCAGTTCATCATTCCTTTCAGCACAATAGTATCCCATCACCATCAGATACCACAGTGTGTTCAGCCATTCCCTAATTGATAGACACTCCCTCATTTTCCATTTTTTTTTTGCCACCACAAAGAGCATGGCTATAAATACTTTTGTACAAGTCTTTTTCCTTATCTCTTTGGTGTACCAACTCAGCAGTAGTATGGCTAGATCAAAGGGCAGGCATTTTTTTTAAATTTTAAACCCTTAACTTCTGTGTATTGACTTATAGGTGGAAGATTGGTAAGGGTAGGCAATGGGGGTCAAGTGACTTGCCCAGGGTCACACAGCTGGGAAGTGTCTGAGGTCGGATTTGAACCTAGGACCTCCTGTCTCTAGGCCTGGCTCTCAATCCACTGAGCTACCCAGCTGCCTCCAGGGCAGGCATTTTTTTAAAGCCCTTTGTGCATAATTCCAAATTGCCCTCCAGAGTGGTTGGACCAATTCACAACTCCACCAGCAGTGTATTAGTATCCCAATTTTGCCTCATCCCCTCCAACATTTATGACTTTCCTTTGCTGCCATATTGGCCAGTCTGCTAGGTATGAGGTGGTACCTCAATGTTGTTTTAATTTGCATTTCTCTAATCAGGAGGGATTTAGAATACTTTTTCATGTGTTTATTGATAGTTTTGCTTTCTTCATGTGAAAACTGCCTTGAGTGGGTATTTTAAATAATATTTTTCTATTCTGTTTAAGGGCTGGGACTGTTGTCTGTGAAAATTTATACTCCAATGAGCTCATTGTCATCCGATCGGTAAGCATAGAATTGGAGTGATACTTTTCCAGTTAAAATTCAGGTAAAAAAGCAACCACTAACAACAGTTTTAACTTTAATCCCATCTCTGTGGTGAGCTACAATACCCCCAAAATAACTGAGTCAAGGGGAACTTTATGGTCCACTAGTAGTTTAGTAGTAGATTAAGATTACTAGATTAAGAATAATTTTAAGGCTTTTTAAAAAGCATTTTGAATCAACTGAATCAGACAATTCAACACCTAAATGGGTGTAATTCAAACCCTATGGACACTGAATGTCACTGGGTACCCATCTATGTAATTCTGAATCCTTTTTCAGGGTCGTTGCCTGGTACTTGCCCAGATAGATGATGATATTTTTGCACAAAGGAGTTTGGACACAATGACCCCAGGTATCTCCACTATTCTCTTTCCAAAACAAAAATCTAGACTTAATTGGAATGATCTCTAAGCTCCTTTAGGAGGTTGTGTCACCAGCCATTTCTACTCAGTTTTCCCACTCCCTCTTTCTTTCCCACAATCAGTGTCTATCTGTTGACTATTTTTGTCTGCAAACATACCTATGTCCATCCAGTTCTTTTAAAAAATTCCTTTGACCTTGCCATCCTCTCAAATAATCATCTCACATCTCTTCTCCATTCCCTGCCAAACTCTTAAAACGAACTTGTTGCTTCCACTTCTCTGCCCACTTCCCTAACCCTTTCAGATTTGGCTTCCAATACCTCTATTTAATTGAAACAGCTCTCTCAATGTTACCAATGATCAGTGAATTGCCAAACCTCATGTCTTTTTCTCACTTCTCATTTTCTTCAACTTCTCTGCTGCTGCTGATCACCCCTCTCTCCTGGATACTTGAACTTTCTGTTATATTGCTCACTGCTGGTTCTCCTCTTACCTGATTGCAACATCTCCAATGTATCCACTGTTGATAGATCATGGGACCAAAGCCCCCCTGTTCCTCCAGCACCTGCCTAAGCCTGGGACAGAAACTGCCTCAACAATGCCTGACAGAACACCCAAATCTTACTTAATCCTTAACTGCCCTAAATTTAGAGAACCATTCAGATTCTAGCAGATATTCTAAGCAGACTGTGACCACTAGAGCATGAAAGAAACAATTTAGAACTGGGGTTTGTCATAGTCAAGCTTCTTTCAGTAGAAATTTAACTCCCCACAAAAGTTAACCCTTTTTGTGACTCCCTAGCTCCTGCAAAACAAAAAGCCTGTTCAAGTTAACCCTTTTTCTGCACATATTCCTTTAGCTGGGCAGCAATGATTCCTAACAATTGGTCTTTATACAAGGATGAGTTAAGAGACAGTTTGTTGGTAATCCACCATTCAAGAGGAAAGCCACAAGGTACTCAGATGAAAGGTTCTGAAAGTTCAAAGGTGATAGTTTTTAGCATAAGCTGAAGTGGGATCTCCTCCTAACTGATGTGAGCCCCAACTAATTATTCCTGAGTCTGGTTGCAAAGTGCATTTGAACTGCATGATTGACTCTTACCTGAAGTCAAAGGGCATCATAATCCTTTCCCTACTTTCTAATCCATACCCCAAACTGTCATGTAAATTAATAACAAAACCCTGAAATTTGAATGTGCAAAGCCATCCACTACTTCTGTATTCACTCTTTTCCTTTCTTCTGATCTCTAAGCAATGCTTCTCCTGTTCTCCCAACTCTCCTACATATCCCTACTTAATCTCCTGTTGAGGTCCTTTCAGACATGACCAATACCAATTCAGACTGAGGCATGCAGATGGGACCACGAGAGACCCAATTACTCACGATGCCCTCCTTTTAGCAGGAAACAGTCTAGCATAGACCATTGCCCATATTCCCCCTTGAACTTGTCCATCTCTCCAAAATGCTCCCCAAATCCCTCTGCCATCTCACACCCATGTTTTTTCTTTTTATATAAATCTAAAGATGGTAATGATAGATCATGGGATCAAAGCCACCCTTTTCCCAGTATCTGCCCAAGCTTGGGACAGAAACTGCCTCAGCAATACCTGACAGAACACCAAAATCCTATCCCTCAGCCTGTACTACATCACTGGGCACAAGCCTGGGAACCAAAAGCCTCTACCTCCAAAGCCAACCCCCTCAGGGATATCCAATGAACTTTACCCAAATAGTCCACTTTGACCAATAGAGGCTATCCAGGTTACCACATCCCAGACAACCACCATAAGAGATCACCCCCTTCTCCACTCTAGTGGAGACCCGTAGCCATCCACTGGTTTGGGGCTCCCCACTCACTCTCCCTTCCTCCAACCACCCCCTCTACTGCCACTCTACTGCCACTTCTGCTGCCATGTTCCTCCCATCCTCCTTTGCCCCCTCTTTTCCTTTAACTAAAGCTTTGCTATAGTAATTCACTCTCACCTCATTAGCTTCAGGTTGGACCCCCGTGAGTCAGACTGACAATTGTTGGATCCTCATTCATTTTTCACTTACTTGGCTCTATCCAAGGATCTCCTCTTCTCTTTCTACATTTTCTCTCATGACAACCTTACCTTCTCTCAAGTGGCTTCCTCAAGTACTTGAAAAATGGTTTTTATTGGGGATTTTGGCATTAAGAAAAATGATACAGTATCTCCCTAAACAGTAAAATGTCTTCCCTACTTTAAGCATCTAGAAGTTCTTCCAAGAAACATCTTTCGACAACTCCGCCATCATCATCATCATCATCAACCTCACTGGCAGCCCTGGTAAGATCACAAGCCTGGGTAAGATCAGAACTTAAATCTGGGTGAGGGCTAAAAGTATTTAAAAGCATGTCTTAATTGTTGGGAGAGGTTTGCTTTCTTATAAACAGTGAAGGAAACCCAAGATCCTCTCTTTCTTAAAACAGAATATTCTTCTCAACTTTAAGGTTCAGTATTTTACTGAAATTTTCCTCTGTAGAAACCTGCTGGGATAATGAAGATGCTATTTCCTATGGTATAAACTAGAGTAGCAATCTGAGTGAGATAAACAAAGCTTTATAATACATTCCTGAATATATTCTTTGCATGTGGTTGTAATAGATTATTCTAAAACTTGTCTCTACATTGACAGATTGTGACATATAAAAGAGAAAAGGGATACAAATTCAAATCCAACAAAGCTGCATAACCTTGAGCATGTCTTTGGACCTTAGTTTCCTAATCTATAACAAGAAGAAGTTGGTCTAGATAATCTCTGTGATTTAGTTTTTAATCCCGAGATCCTATCTGTAACCACTTCAAAGCATTGGAAGGCTTAGATCATTAAAAAAAAACTGCCTTTATGTTTTAGAAGTTTAGCTACTGTTTCAAAAGCATCTCCAGCATAAAGGACTCTTCTTTTGACTTGACATAGAACACATAGAGTGCTGGGGCAGCTAAGTAGTTCAGTGATTAAATGTTGGGCCAGGGGGCAAGAAGACTCTTCCTGAGTTCAAATCTGGCCTCAAGGACCTAATAGCTGTGTTGATGCTGGATAACATGCTTAGCCCTATTTGTTTCTGTTTTTTCATCTGTAAAATGAGCTGGAAAAGGAAATGGCAAACCACTCCAATATATCTGTCAAGAAACTCCAAATGGTGTCATGAAGAGTCAGATACAACAGAAAAACAACTGAACTAAAGATTACTATCTAAATTTCAATGACAATAGAGGGACCAGACTATTCTCTAAGGAGATGCTTGTACATAAGCTGGTTCCTGTCCATGTCTACTGTCCACAACAGAGCCTTTAAATGGTTTTATTCTTTGGTACTTATTAACGCTTACTTTAAAATACAAAGGACTTTCTGTCTAGAAGGATTATTGGATGAGGAACCAGATTATCAAGGGAAATGGAAGAACTCCTTAGTGGAGATCTTCAAAAATAAAAAAGATACCTATCTATAGGGAATCACTCTAATGAGGGACTTTATACCAGTTTGAGGTATATGAAAATCTACCTATATGAAACACTGTATATTAAAATAGGGTTATGAATTAAATGACCTTTTACCTAGCCCTTTCTTTTGATATAATGCTATAGTTATAAAAATCATCTCAATCCATCTTCTTTATGAGGTCCTGACCTTTTCCTTGGACTTAGCCTACCAGAGAAATGAGGTGATTTCCCTTTCATTAGATTAGATATGCCATAAAATTCTACCAATACGTTCTACAAGCATATTCTATTTATGGATTATCTTAATATGAATCAAAATGTGAATCATTTTCTAAACTCATTAATACATCACTTAATCATTAAATGCTTATTAATTAAATTAAAGTGGCATTAAATGCTTGTTAATTAAATTAAAGTGGTGAAGTAAATCAAGGAAATGGATGCTTTCATAAAAGAGATGAACTTGTGGTTTAAATAGTTTGTTTTCCCCCATATCTTTCTTTAATTGGCTGAAAAGCCATTTGAAGCATCTTATAAATTACTCAGGGCTAGAAGTAGTTTTAGGAGCCTGAAACAAAAGAGAACAAAGTTCTCTACATGATGATGGTTTTCTTTAGAAAAAAACCTATGAGAATGCTTTTCTAGGAAATGGTTAGATTCTCACCGTACTCCATTTGAAGTTGGCCAAGCAAACTATGACTTTCATGACCTTGACTGGTCTATCCACTCTTCTGGGTTATTTTTGTCAGTGACTTCATTGAAACTCTTCAGTAATTCCTTAAAATATTTGTTGTTCAGTCATTCAGTCATGTCTGACTCTTTGTGACCTCATGGACCATAGCATGCCTGGCCCTTCTATCTTCTACTCTCTCTCAAAGTCTGTCCAAGTTCATGTATGTTGTTTCCATGACACTCTATCCATCTCATCCTCTGCCATTCTCTTCTCCTTTTACCTTCAATCTTTCCCAGTGTCAGGGTCTTTTCCAAGGAGTCTTGTCTTCCCATTAGATGGCCAAAGTATTTAAGCATACCACACTAATCTCTGCCTGAATACTTGGTATATCTGCCACTCCACATGATAACTTGTGATAACACAAATTGTAGCAAGCAAAACTAGAGGAGGACTGTCATTTCAAAGTATGATTTAGATGCTCTGCATTGGAGTGGTTGTAACAGAAACATTTTTAGTGACTTACCTGTGATGCATGAGAAGGAGCATTGGCTTTGGAGTCAAAAGACATGGTTTTAAGACCCACTTGTGCCTCTCATTAGCACCATAACTTTGAACAAGTTCTTTTACCTCTAGGCAGTTGTCCCAGAAGATCTTAACATTCACTTCCATCTCTAACATTCTGTTAATTAAAAAAAAAGTTTTAGCTGAGTATGGACCAGGATTTTTTTAATTCTGGAAAACATTCCCAGCAGCCATAGTGGTCTGTATTTTCTGTCAAGATTAACTCATACTGACAATTTAAAATGTGCAGATCACTGTACAAGGCAGTTAGATAGAGCAGTAGATAGATTCTTGGAATCAAAAGGACCCAAGTTCAAATCTAGTATCTTACCAGTTGTATAACTTTGGGTAAGTCACTTAAGGGTCTTTTCTTCAATTTCTCATCTGTAAAATGGGAATAATAGTAATAGCATTTACCTCCCAGGGAATTTTTTAGAATAAAATGAGAAAATATTTATAAAGCTTTGCGAACCTTAAAGCCAATAGGTTTGCTATTATTAGTAGTATTATCATGATTTTTACTGTGTACAGTAAGAAAACATAAAAGTAATGATAATAGAAGGCAAGGTTTTTTATCTTGAGGCACTTGCAGCTTTGTTAGGAAACTACAAACTTACAATAAACAATTTAAAGACACACAAGAAATGTCAAAATAAAAGACAATATTTAATAATATTGTGTTATGTGTAACCCATACTAAGCTCTGGGAATCCTTATCCCAATTCATATGCCTACTGATGAATTGAATCCCCCAGAAATAGGCTCCATCTCCCAATTAGGGAATCCCTGATAAGGCTATCAGCTTGAGCCCCAATTCCAATGTGTTCTGCCTAATATCAGTTGCCAGTTTTGTTTAACCAGTCAACATCAGTTAGTTTTTTACATTTACTGAGAAAACAGAGAAAAAGCAGAAGTATAAACATGTCTCTCCACTACCTGCGAATGTACTTTCCCCTCTACCACTTTGATCTTTGGAGAGAGTAGGCTCAATCTTAAAGCACTTTCTACATAGCATTCTCCTTATCCATTGCCTGAATTTGACATAGACAATGGAAAAATTGTTCTGGCTCCCTGTTGGCTGCCTTCAATCAATGTTGGGTCAAGGAGGTTGCTCAGGATCAAACAGGAATTATATTCTCTGTACGACTGCAAAATCTGGTGCAGATGACTGCTCCTAGACCTCTGGTGCCTCAGCATTCGAACCCTTTGAAGCTCATAGGGTTACTGATGTTCCCAAAGCAATTTGGGCCAAAATCAAGGAAAGAACAGAAGCTCTGAGTGATGGCAGGGTCTTCAACCTCTTTCAGAGGTTTGCAATATGTCTCTCTTGCTCAAACACAGCCAGGCCTGCTTAGTACCTTCTGAATACATACCCAGTTCTAACTCAGCAGTCAATCAAAAGCCTGCCTCTTCACCATGTAGTTCCTTAAAATTATATTTCATAAATAAGATTTTTATTTTCCCCAACTATATATAAAATCATTCATTTTGAAAAAAAATTGAGTTTCAAATTCTCTCCCTCCTTCCCACCTTTCTTCCCTTACTCTCTCCCACTCCTTCCCTCTTCCTAAGATGGTAAGAAATCTAATAATGACTTTACTTGTACAATTCTGTAAAAATTTTTTCATATTAGTCATTTTGTGGAAGAGATCTTAAATGAAAAGAAAAAGGAAGGAAGGAAGGAAAGAAGGAAGGGAGGGAGGGAAGAGAAGAGAAAGGAAGGAAGGGAGAAAAAAAGGACTGAAGGAAAAGGGAAGAAGGAAAATGAAGAGAGGAAGGAAGAAAACAAAACATTAAATGCCTAGGATGTGCTAAGCACTTTAACATATGAAGTAAGAAGTAGGATGTAGATAATGTAGTATTATGTCCATTTTACTGCTGAAGAAACTGAAGGAAGATAGAATTGATTTGCCCAGTGTCACACAGTTTATCCAAGTGTCAAAGGCTACATTTGAATTAAGGTCTTCCTGACTCCAGACCCAGGGCTCTAAGCTTTGTACCACCCAACTTCCTCTAGACTGAAGGGCAAGTGAACTTGAGCAGGCACACCTATGGAGCCAAGGTCGAAGGAAAGCAGTATGAGGGAAGGTCTCAGAAGGCTTGAAACTGTGTCTCGAACTGTAAATTTCTCTCAAAACAGGGATTCTGCAATGGATGCTCTTCCTCTGTAGACCATGATGGGCTGGTTCTCTAGGAAAAGACCTGGAAGTTAAGAAGTGTAGGGTTGGTTGCACATAGATTAGAACAACATGCAGAGCAGCAGCAGAGGACATCTGACTGGTACCATCTTCTGGGAGCAATAGAGAGATACAAGAAGACCAACATTCCATTCACTATATGGAGAGAAGACCATGTTGGAAGTGAGAATGGAGAGCAGGCACCAATTACGTATAATAAATGCATGGGCTGCAAGTAGAGGTCTGCACCACTTAGGGCAGCAAAGAGAACTGCAATGGGAAGCAACAAGTGGTAATATCTGCTTGACGCTTTGGGGAATTACAGGAGGAATGAACTATAAATAAAGTAATACAGTAAAGGGTGTGGGCAGGAAGAGTAATATTTGTTCATATATTATATACTGGAAAGAGTGGAGCCAAAGTGAAGACACTTAGCTGAGGAACTAAAAGGCTTACCTGAAGAAATACTGGAGTTAACAGAGACTGTAGAGTGCTTTGGGGAGAGTTGCCCAATGATAGTTATTGCTCATTTTATTTTTTTATTTTGAAGAGTTTTGATATCAATCATAATTGTGTTGTTTGACCTCCAAATGGATCTATTCCTTCCTTGAATTTTGTGAACTATGTGCTTTCAAGGGGAGCTGATGGTGACATACTAGGTGGTATAAACAAGAACTCAGATAATCTAGATGGGGAGAATGAAACAGAAAAATAATATTCCATTCAAACTTTCAATGGTCCCTTCATATGAAGGGAGGACTCTTGAGATCTTTTTATCACCTCCAGATAATTTGATAATGATAATAATGACGATAATGACGGTTTAGTTGATAAGAAAGAAGCAGACATGGACATGTCTTTCTGTCAGCTCATGCTGCTGCTGCTGCTGCTGTCTCATGCAGCATGGAGTTTATTATATATACTTCAAGACTCACTTCACACAAAAGAACCCCCCCCCCAAAAAAAACTTCACATTTGCGCAGAAACACAAATTGTGTCATATCAAAGCACAAAGATTCTCAATAGCTTCCAAATGGAACAAGGCTAAGGTCAAACTTTGGCTGGGTCATTATAAGAAAGCTGTGATAAGGAATATTGTCTCTGGGGTGAAATGCCCCTCCTGGAGGAATTTATGACCTTGAGTGTCTGAACTACTTTTGAAACAAAAACAGTTGTATTTCTGACCAAAAGAGAGAATGTTAACCTCTTAACTGTTGGCTTGCTAGGAGCTTAAAGCTTTCCAATAAGAAAAGGTGTGGATCATAAAAGGGGTCAAAAGAGGAGTCTCAGATTTTTATCTATTTGAGACTCTGTTTCTCTTATTGGCTTCCCACAGAGGACCTACAAAATAAGGGTTAAAAATAAGTTGAGAAAGGGGGCAGCTGGGTAGCTCAGTGGATTGAGAGCCAGACCTAGAGATGGGAGGTCCTAGGTTCAAATCGGACCTCAGACACTTCCCAGCTGTGTGACCCTGGGCAAGTCACTTGACCCCCATTGCCTACCCTTACCACTCTTCAGAAGGTAAGGGTTTTAAAAAAAAATAAGTTGAGAAAAACACAGCAACTTAAAGGCAAAGTTTTAAGGATATTTCTAAATCATAATTCAATCATCAAGAATATGTATGAGCTCATAGACCAACAGAGACCAGCCATCAAGGCACAGAATCCTTGATTTAGAGGGAGGAGCCTTGGGGTATCAACTAAAGATCATTTGTTCCATACAAAAAACGAGCTCCTACTCCATCCTCTTAAATATTAGCATTAAGTCTGTGAACTAGACAGAAACTTTCCCTTCTGTTACCATAAAAGACAGTGTTGTGCCTAGAAGAAAGTCTCTGAGAGTTTTTAAAATTAATTCATCAGATTTCTCAAACCTGGAATCTACAAATCATTGGTCTATGAACACATTCATTAAATATTTTGATAGGGGCCAGCTAGGTGGTTCAGTGGATTGAGAGCTAGGCCCAGAGACAGGATCTCTTGGGTTCAAATTTGGCCTCAGATACCTCCTAGCTGTGTGACCCTGGGCAAGCTGCCGTAGAGCCAATACACAGTATTGATTCTAAGATGGAAGGTAAGGATTTAAAATATATATATATATATATATATTTCGATAACTATATTTCAATAAAATTTGTTTCCTTTGGGGAAAAAAAAGAAAATGTATGAGCAACTGGGTGACTTGGTGGATTGAGAACTAGGTTTCAAGATGGGAGGTCCTGGGTTTAAATTTGGCCTCAATAACTTCCTAGCTATGTAGCTTAACCCCCATTGCCTAGATCTTGCCAATCCTCTGCCTTGGGAAGAACACACAATTTTTTTTAAATTTTTTTATTTTAAACCTTAACTTCTGTGTATTGACTTATAAGTGGAAGAGTGGTAAGGGTAGGCAATGGGGGTCAAGTGACTTGCCCAGGGTCACACAGCTGGGAAGTGTCTGAGGCCAGATTTGAACCCAGGACCTCCCTTCTCTAGGCCTGACTCTCAATCCACTGAGCTAACCAGCTGCCCCCAAGAACACACAATTTTGATTCTAAGATGGAAGGTAATGGTTTAAAAAAAAATAAAGAATGTGTATGAGCGCAACAAGAGGTAGTCAGTCATGTTTTAAGGATGAGCACAGTATGAATATTCCACTGTTGCTTTTGAAATTCCAAAAGAGCCAGAGAAAAATAATGAATACACTAGGTGGGCCCTCCAGGGAGGATTTACAGAAAGACTTGAGCAAGAATTGTTAGGGTGAGAAGGCATTCTATGGGTTACGCTCTGTACCCAGTTCAAAGATAAGACAATTAAGGGTGCAACCTAAAATACACAGTTCTGAAAGAATCATATCTGTGGCAAAAATATTGCTATCTGCTTAAAAGATGATGTGTTTTCATGCAGGTTTGTCTAGGGAGAAGTCATAAGAAATTATTATATTTCTTCAGCCATCTTCAATTTATTTTCAGTCAACATGTACTGAATATCATCTAGTTTCTCCTTCACTTAACTTAGACATCAAAAAACCTGAATCTATTTTATTACCTAAAACTCATCATATACCAATAGATAAGTCACTTAACTTTTTGAGCTTTAGAATTTGTTTAATCTGTAAAATGGTGATAATGAGCTAACACATTGAAGCATTTTGAAAACCATAATTTTTTCCAGGTTTAAGATGATATTAATAAGTTCATTAATTTCTGATTTATATCAAGGAGTTCTACCAAGGAGCTAGCCTATTCTCTAAGTAGTTATTCACCCATTTAATAATTACACTGATACTCATATTTATGGTTTTAAAATTACTTTAAAATTTAAATTCTTTTAATTATTTAAAAATTTTGCATTATTTCCAAAAGAAAATTATTTCTATAAAATACTAGCTGTCCCTCTGAAACCCTCCTTTCTCCCATCCCACAGCTGCTACCACATATGACATGTCTTCAACACTTTATTTATGTTTTCAGCTGTACTATAAATAAATGTGCAGCTATACCTATTGTATTTTACTATCAGATGGTATTCATGAGCTGTATCTGGATCATGGGATCATAGCACATAGATTTTGATCTCAAAAGGGCCTTTAGAAATCATTTAGTCCAAGCCAAGTCTATCAATTTACAGTTGAGGAAACTGAGATCCAAAGAGGTTGTGACTTGCCTATTATACCATGGTAAAACCAGGAGACCTCCAAGTCAAGACCTCAGATTCTAGGTCTAATGATTAGAATTAGATACCATATTACATATATATATCCATATTTGGTAGCTCTTAGTGAATAGTTCTAGTACTTTCAGATATGGTTTAAAAGAGAATTAAAAAAAGGATGTATAACTTTGTTCCCTTAGCTTAATCAAATTCATTTTAACAAATCATATAACTTGGAACTAGATATCAACAAATGGTAATGCAAATGTTTTCATAGTAATATATTTGAAATGAAATGTCCCAGACCTCAGATCTAAGCCTTTAACTTTCTAGTATTTCCTCTACACAATTTCTCTGGTATTTCTTCAAAGAAATTTAACTTAAAATATCAGTTGTTATAGATCAGATTTTTTGGAGTACCCCTTTACAGGACATTCTTTTCTCTGCCCCTTTTGCTTAAATAACTATTGTCATTTTGGACCTAAAGCTAAGAATCCATCCTGTGTTTCTCATTCAATGAATTGTGGAATTTAAAAATTTTTAAATATTTTCTCTATAGGTGCTGATTTCAACTCAGAGTGCCACCTCATATTGTATAATTATTATACATATAATCTCCCATAGATTCTCCACAGAGAATCCATACTGGAGGCTTTCCTTCAGATATTTTGTGGGTTCCTTTATATATCTACATTTATGTCTACGTCATATGTCTATCAGTTTTATCGAGGACAGCATAACAGGGACTGGACCTTATGGTACTGATATATGGGAGGGTATGTTTTTTTTTTCCCCCTCTGATGACCTTCTAATCTTCCATCCCTTTTGGTTCTCCATTAGTCTGAACTACTTGGTACAGTCATCCCCCCTGCCTTGCCTGGCCCTTAGCTGGCTTGGTAGTCCTTTTTCAAGGGCTACCTTCCTGGTTCCTCAGATTTTTGGCACCCCCTCTCTTCCATCTCCTCATAAGTTGGGGGCAGGTAGGGATTATAGGCTGTGCCTCAAGGACATGAATATTTTTGGAGAATATATTCTCAGTGTAATGGCACCTAGGATTTACTGCCCTTTGTGCCTGCTTTCCACCCTACTCTGAATATTTCCCAGGCATAAAAATTCTTAACTCAGCCTCTTCTACTTATTGTCCCTTATGTTTGCCAAATGGCTGGCACATCTCCTTTTGTTTGATTATTCATTTTCTCAATGATCTCCTGTATGCTCCTATTTTCACATTGGTTCTCATTGGAAATGCTTGTCTACTAATTTTATTATGTATCTCTTCATGGCCTCTTGGGTCATCAGTAACTGATTTTTCAAAAACTTTGGTGTCCTAAGGTTCTATAAAAAATTGCTCTTAGGAAACATTTGTAACAGAAAGGGTTGTGTTTTTTCCTTGTTTGGTTTTTATTTTATATTGGGGAGGATCTTTGAATCGTTAAAAGGCACTACACAATTTCTTTTTTTTTTTTTAACCCTTAACTTCTGTGCATTGGCTCCTAGGTGGAAGAGTGGCAAAGGTGGGCAATGGGGGTCAAGTGACTTGCTCAGGGTCGCACAGCTGGGAAGTGTCTGAGGCCGGATCTGAACCCAGGACCTCCTATCTCTAGGCCCGACTCCCAATCCACTGAGCTACCCAGCTGGCCCATACACAATTTCTTAAATGTAATTATAAATATGAGTCAACTCACTTCTGGAAACCATTTCTAAATCATGCCATCTCTTCTCCAAAATTCTCATCTTACTCATTCCGATTTCCACCAGAACCTTGAATTCTGTCCATATGGAACCATCCAGAGTTCGGATAGATTATCTTTTGTTTTATCTTGGCCAAAACCAGGTCTTCATGACGCTTTCCTTTTAATAGCTGAACTGGCATGTCTCTGGAATGGGAAACAATATTTTTTTCTTTTGTCTGCTTTCCAAAGTCATAGTACTCAGAGTCCTTCTCAACGACAGGACCATCCTAAAAAATCATTGATTTCCCACCATCCTGCCAGCTCCAATAGAAGAAAAAGATCATATTGAAATTCTTAGTAAGATAAAGGAGCCATTTACTCCTGGGCAATAAGGCAGGCCCATTGCTGTAATGTACTTTGTCAATTAGCGAGGGAGACTTAATTATAATTGAAAACAGATTAGATGCTGACTGTGGAAAAAGAATTCGAATGGAATATGCTTTCTTGGTTGATGCTGACAATTGTAAATCCCTCCTTCCATTGGATTATGATAATGTGGACACCAAAGTTATATTTAAAAGACAATCATAGCCAAGAGTCTACATGAAATTAAGGAAAAGGAAAAACTTGAGAACAAAAATCTTTCTGGAACTGCAAAACTGTCTTTCAGATAAACACTGTGGAGATTGTTCCAATTTTGTGACAATTTGGGGGCTAATATTTATCTATGTATGAAAATGGACTTTCTTTCAATAAGGAAAAACTTACGAATTTCTGCCCCCTTTGCCTACCTTGCACAACTGTCACTGCAGGGACTGCAGAGGTCTAATGAACACTTTATTTTATTTATTTTTCTTTATTTCATAAATAGCCAAAGAATTCATTAGCTAGTATCCAACTTAACAGCAATGAGTCCATACTTAGCCAAGTGGTTCCTCAGATAGTAGACATGGGCTTTTGCAAAGGGAAAACTTTCTCATTATGTTGCATTTTCCTACTTTCAGAACTCGGGTTTATCTGAATTGATTGCTCATTAGAATAAAATTTTTAGAAAAGTTGATACATGCCATTTAAATCAAATTGGTTCTAAGTTAGTAAAGGATTTTTTTCCCTCTTCCAGAATCCATTGTAAACTAAAAAGGAAAATCAGTTTGATGTTTTCTCTTTTACAGATGCAAAAGCTGAAGCTCAAAGTAGTTTAGCCACACTCCTTTCTTCTTTCATCAGCTTATGCTTTGGTACAATACAGGTACCATTAGCAAAAAAACTACCTGCCACTTGAGGAAAAAAGATTTATCTAGTTATATGTACTCCTGTTCCTTTTTCCTCCATTTTGCTTTCAGGCTAAGAGAATTTTTCCAAATAATGAGCACTTAATTAATAAGTCCTTTTAAAGCTGAGTATCTCTAGTCCTTCACATGGTACCTGGAATGTTTTTATTTGCTTATTGACTTGCCTTTACAGGCAGCTGGCCTGGAGACACAACACTTTCTTATAAAATGCCTTCCCGTGTTTGCCATGATAAGTGCATATTAAATCCAATACAATTTAGAAGGCTATAAATACAGTTTCCCCCACAGAAATAAATGAAGGTTTTCCATGACAATCTTCATGACAAATGCTGATAATAATCACATCTAATAACAGCTTTTCACAAAGAATTTCTTCCGACTAGTCTAGTGTGAAATATATTGAGTGGTTGAATTCAGTCAAGCAGCTGGTTATTTTAGAAGCAGCCCTATGAATTCCATTTAATAGCCTGCAATTATTAACTAATTGCTACAATTGCTACTTGCTCCCCAAATTTACTACTAACTGTTTGTTTTGTTGTTGTTCTGTTGTTGCAGTTTTGTCTGACACTTTCTGATCACTTTGGGGTTTTTTTTTGGTAAAGATGTCAGAGTGGTTTGCCATTTCTTTCTCCAGATCATTTTACAGAAGAGAAGACTAAAGCAAACAAGGTGAAGTGATTTATCCAGGGTCATAGAGCTAGTAAGTGTCTGAGTCTGGATTTGAACTCATGTCATCCTGACTTTAGGCTCTTGAGCCTTATCCATTGTGCCACCTAGCTATCCAATTTCTTATTACTATCTATTGAATAAGTAAGGGTTATTTTTTTAAGTTTTTTTTTTTCAAATTGAGTGTGTGTTTGTGTATGTTTGTGTTCTTGGACACTTCCTTAAAACCACTGAAAAGCAAAGAACACAATCAAATTGTGAGATTTAACATCACAGAATGTATAGAATTCCTTCCATTAAGAAATTCCCTAATTTTTTTCCAAACATTTATTAATATTCATTTTTAACATGGTTACTTGATTCATGCTCCTCCTTTCCCCTTCGCCCCCCGCACTCCCCCCACCCATTTCCCTAATTTTCTTAACCTACCTACCTGTTTTATTTCCATATGCTTTAAACAAATGTTCCTGCATGTCACTAGCCTGATGTATGGACGACTGAACCAAAGAAGTCAGAAAACGTGTCAAATGAAATGATAAAGTGCCATCACAATCTATCTCATGGATAAGTTTCTCAAAGGCTGAGTTTGCCTCACTGAGAGCTTCCCACTTGTCATGTAGGTTAGGTTCTAGCTATACTTACTTGATTTGTTCCCTGCTTGCTTTATAGGAGCCAGAGAGACAAAGTCAAGACCTTTATTGGCAGATAGATAGACCAGAAAATTCTGGGCAAAGACTTAGGCTGACCAGAAGAATCTTACCAATTGAAGCAATAAATTAGATTGTTGTGTAGTCTTAGGCAAGTTACTTAACATTTCTGGGCTTCTATTTCCTCATTTGTAAAATGAGTTGATTAGATTAGATCATCTCCATAGATACAGTCTATAAGTGGCCAATTTAGGTCCTTCGACTTCAAAATTCCAAGATCTTTACATAATTGTATTTTTCTCTAGCTCTTCCAAGTAAGGTTTTTAAGTTGGCAGTGGTCTAGAAGCTGGGTTCCCCCAACCATTTCTTGATTGATCAATCAACAGGTATTTACCAAGTATATGCTATGGTGCCAAATGCTGTTTTTGGCATTGGAGATACAAATACAGGGTGTCCCAAAAGACTTAGTGTGGTTGTACCTCACTGATGCTCAATAAAACTTAAAAGTGCACTAAGACTTTCAGGGCACATTATTCAATGGATGAAAGCTCGAAAGGAGGAAACACACTGGAGGAAGAACTAAGGGGAGAGATCAGGAGAGGCTTTGTGGAGAAGTTAGAGCTTGAGTTGAGACTGGAAGGAACTAAGAGATTCTATTGGGAAGAGGTGAGGAAGGACCACATCTTGACAATGATTTGCTTTTGATTTCTCCAAAGTCTCATTTCACCTCCATGTCAATATTGTGATCTGGGTTGGATCAAAGAAGGGAGGATGCTTTCAAGAGGACCCTGATGCTACAAGTTGCTCCCAGGAGCAGCCACCAGCCAAATAACAGGGAAAATCACAAGCAACAACCTTATATTAATAAGAATTTAACTAGCCCTTGGTGGTTTGCATAACGCATTCCCTCCCAAGATCCTATTAAGTGTAAGAGCTCCATTTTATAGCCAGAGAGGCTAAGGAACGAATACCGTCACAGCTCTATCATGAGATCTATCATGCTAGAGCCAGAATTTTAAACCAGTTTTCCCGACTTCAAGTCCCGTATTCTTTCTACTACGCATTGCTACATCTTGAAAATGTCCCCTTTTCTTGTATATATACTGTAATGTGGAAAAAGGGGTTTTGGGTCAAATATATTAAAAGATTGGTTGAATATTTTAAAAGGTTAGGTCTCCAGGGAATTGAATAATTCTCAATCCCCAAAATGATTTTAGTGATTTATTTACAAAATATAGGAGAGAGTAGAAGAAGGGAGATGAGAAGAAGGTAGAGTAAGAGATTGTGTTCAAGTCTGGGCTTTACTCTGGCAGGGCACCAGAGGCCCAGCAGGAGCCTAAAAGTCTATTAACAAGGGGTTTGACCTCAAGGACTTCTCCCAAGCGAGGGAGCCTCCCGGAGGCTAGTACCTCCTGGGAGGTTAAAGGAGTCAGCCTTCTTCACTCACCACGTGTAGTTCTAAGAGAGAGATTTAAGAGCAGTCTCACCAAGGTCTCAGGGTCCCAGGTTCAGCACTCCTCCAGGTCCCAGCAATGAACAAGAAGATCAAGCCCAACTGACTGAGGTCTCTCTCTCTCTCTTTTAACCCTTAACTCCTGTGTATTGGCTCCTTGGCAGAAGAGTGGTAAGGGTGGGCAATGGGAGTCAAGTGACTTGCCCAGGGTCACACAGCTGGGAAGTGTCTGAGGCTGGATTCGAACCTAGGACCTCCAGTTTCTAGGCCTGACTCTCAATCCACTGAGCTACCCAGCTGCCCCTGAGGTCTCTTTTTAAAGGGGCCTCTTTTGTGTCACTTCCTGTGGCCTCCTCTTAGTTTACGTGTCCAATCACAACAGATGCTTTTCTTAGGACTGCCCATGAAGCAGTCAGTAAATTCTGATTTGTTACTCTAGCACATGTGGGTTACAGACCACCCCAAAATGGAGATGTTTTCACCTTTGGTGATTAAATCTAAAGATGGGCAAATTTAATTGTCACAATATCTTGAGGTTAATAAGACGTTTCCCTAAATTAAAATTGATATATATGCTAAGTATATGTGCCCTTGTTCTTAGAAGCTACAGGCAATGAGGGAAGAACTCTCAATTTTGTTAGACCACTGCTAATGTCTAATGAGAAAGAAATGATCTCCAGTGTTGTAGCTGTCTCAGAAGGTCATTGACAATAGTGTATGTATGTTATATATAGAAATATACACATGTGTATACATATACAAAAACACATGCATATATAGATACATATATGCTTATATATATACATGTGAATATATACACATATGTGAAAGTCTACATTTTTAAAGCAGAAAAATTCTAACTAACCTTTAAGATAGGTCAACTCTTCCCTGCAACATGTAGTATTTTGTTTCATTTATCCACATTATTTCTGTTCCTGAATTTACTTTTGATGCAATTATGAAACTTCCAGAATTTTCTATTATAGTTGCACATTTTCCTAGCAACTAAATGTAAATATAAGCAGAGCTACTTCTTATACTTCCCATATAAATAAGAGCAACCTAAGATTAATGTATAATCTCTCATTTCTTTTTAGTGATCAGCAGGATATGGATCTATTAGTGGTTTGGGGTTTTTATTTTGCTACTGTGAAGGTTGTGTGTGTGTGTGTGTGTGTGTGTGTGTGTGTGTGTGTGTGTGATCAAGGAATCCTGATAAACTGAATCCTTTAGGGGACAAAGAAAATGAGATGTTAAAGTTTTGTCTCTTAGACTTTTAGTGCTTTCATATTTTGTGAAGAAAATGAATCCTTGATTTTATATCCCAAGAAATCTATTTGCAGATTGTAAAGGATGTAAAACTTAGAGTGGTCCATTTGAACCTTGTAAAGTATTTTTATCCCTTTTAGCCTTTTATGTGAACCAGTGAAAATAAAGCATGAAGAAGTATTTATATTTGCCTTTTCTGCTTTAGTAAGTATGAAGAACTACCATATTCAAATTAATGGAATTTTAAAGTAGCTAAACATTGGTTGGCTGAAGGATCAGCCTATACTCCTGGTGTCCTTAAAATTCATGGTCAGCTGTGAGGAGAGTTTGTCAAGAAGAACCAGAGATGAAGGAAGAACTCAGTTGTTGTCCTTTTCTAGAATACATCAGCTGGAGGAAATTTCTCTTCCCTTTCCCACCCTCTATGGGTAATGATATTTGAGCAACTTAACTAGATGCCACATCCAGCAGAGAAAGCCCACCGCATACCCAAGGGGTACAGCATGAAGAGAGAAAAGAAGTCAGGGTCTTGCGTCCCAGAGGTGTGAGTTGCTTTAACTATGTTTGTTCCTAATATGTGCTTCTCTACTTACTAATGTGCTCTATGTTTATGCCTCTTCTTCCCACTAGTATTGGTACTCTGCATATCCCTGAAAGGATATATCCCAGATCAATGAGAAACACATGTTTTTTTTTTTAAAGTTATTCACGCTATATCATTTCAATAAATGCTTTTGCTTTGAACTAATTGTGTTAGTTGTCTGACTATTAAAGGTAAACAAATTGGAGAGGGCTCATGACACGCTTTCAGGAATGTGGAACCATCAAATGCCTTGGACCTAGGACAGTCAACCCCAGGACTGAAATATGAGTGGATTGAGTATAGCTCAAAGAGGTGCTAGACTGTGATATATGTCAGTTTAATAAGTTTATTTTTACTTCCTCATGCTGTTTCTTTTGTTAAAAGGTATCCTTGAAGACAGCATACTTCTTTAATTTGGGTTTGTAACATTTCTATTTCTTCTTGGTAGGCAACATCATCACATTATGATATTGAGTTAAGTTCTTTGGAACAAGGAAGAATTTTTGTAAGTTTCTTTTTTTTTAAAATTATATTGCAGAAGTGTTCATTTAAAGAAAATTGACCTCAGTGGTTTCAATCATTTGAAACCAGGTTACTACGAAATAGTTATTGTTATGTGGGATTGTCAAACACAGCCTACCTTAAACCAAACCAGAGTCTGTATCAAAATAAATAAGGTTAAATATTTAAACAATAACATTTTTTAAAGAAAGTAATAATTTTACGTTGATCGACAGGATTCAAGAGTTAGATATTTCTACTCTGTTTCTTTTCAATCCTACTGATCACTTACTTCAACGCTTTATACCCAGACTACTGCAACAGTTTAAGAACTTCCAATCTCTCCCACCCTCCTTGCCTCATCTTATCCATCACAGAAATACTGACTAAATAATAAATATTGCTATGACACTATCTTTATCCTGTTATTGATGAGGGATCCCATCAGAAAAAAAGTCCAAATTGCTTCTTCTGGCTTTCAATACTTTGGAGATATTGAATTTTAATTTTAAAATCCACAATACTCCCCATTCTCCTATTCCCCAAAGATCCCTTCCAGCTTTATTTCCCTCTGCTTTCCCATATGAATCCTCTATTTAGGTAAAATGGTTGACTTATTTTCAGCCAAGTACACCTTGTTTTTTAATGGCTCTGTACTTTTTATTGTACCCTTTTCCTGACCTGAAATACTGTTGTCCTATTTAAATCCTAACCAGGCTTCAGTGAGAAAAAGAGCAGTGGTTCTATATTCTAGATTCTAGACTTAGGTTAAAATCCCACCAATGATGGGATTTTATGACCCTTAAGCTCTTCTGGCCTCAGTTTCCTCATATGTAAAATGAGGGAGTTGGACTTGATTACCTTTGAGGTCTCTTTCACTAGAGAGGTATGCTCCCATTTCCTCTATAATACTTCCCCTAAGTAGACCAGTCTCAAATGCTCTTTCCCCTTATAGCATCTATCTGGATGTTGTCTAACTTTGCACACACACACACACACACACACACACACACACACACACACACACAGAATCTTGTCTCCCAACTAGATTATAATTTCTTAAGAACAAAGACTGTATAGCCTTGGATAAGTCTCAATCTCCCTGAACTTGTTTTCTAATCTGTAAAATGTGAGGATTGGACAAGATGGCCTCAAAGTTTCTTTCCAATTAGAATGCTTACAATAACCTTTATATCTACTACCTGGTGTAATACAATAATTTGTGCATATTGGGTGCCCAGAGCTGGGTGGCTCAGTGGATTGAGAGCCAGGCCTAGAGATGGGAGGTCCTGGGTTCAAATCTGGCCTCAGACATTTCCTACTAGCTGTGTGACCCTGGGCAAGTCACTTAACCCCCATTGCCTACCCTTACCACTCTTCTGCCTTGGTGCTAATACACAGCATTGACTTCAAGACAGAAGGTAAGGGTTTTAAAAATTATAATAGGTGCCCCGTAAATATATTTATTGATAAGAATTTGAAAGAATTGGATACTGTATTCTTTTAATCAAGGGTCTGTGTTAGAAAATATTTTTCAATAACTTTTATCAAGTATTTCACATAATGAATTCCAAATGAAGAAGTGAGAAGACATAATTCTCTCTTGAGTTGTAATTTATTACCAGAAGACTAAGATTAGAGATTATGACAATTGAAAGAGGCCATTGCATTATACCCTCATGAAATATATTAGGAGATGGACATGGGGAAGAATGGTCATGTGGTGATGTGCTGTCAGAGTCATAATTATCTTACTAGTCTGCAACCTAACTCCATTATTAGAAAATCATTCACTTTCAGAATTGGAATGAGACTCTGAGATAATCTAATTGACGACTATGAAATGAATCACCTCTAAAATATCCCTGGGAAACTTTTATTTAATGTCTTCAAAAAGACATCAAATGAAGTAGAACCTAAGATATCTTTGGAGATCCCAGAATCAGCCATGAGTGGGAATACTGCCGGCTGGATTGGTTATTTAGCATAGGAGTTAAGTACAAAATGAGGCAAGATGTGACCCTGTAGATTGGGTCATTTGTCTGATGACCATTTTCCCAAAATTTCTTCTATGGTAGCTGCTTGCATGCCTTGCCAGGACTTTTCAGGGTCTTTAGGCTGACAGACAGAAAAGGGGACTCTAATTAGTATATGTATATGTAATTGCATATAGTACGTACTTACCAAATGTTTATTAAATTGGATTGCTATTGAATTACATTGATAAAAATTTTAGAAAAAAATAAACCATGTATAGTGGCCTCAAATGTGTCTCGGGATTATTTAACCTTGTAGAAATGCCAATCCTTGCCACATGTGCCTCATTTAAATGCTAGCCATGTAACCTCCATTTTGGGGGGCTCACTATATTGGTGTTGCATTTAGTATAGACATCCAATCCACTTTAGGCCTACTGAGATCAAATCTCCTGAATTGAAGGGATCCACCAGTCTCCTCTAGTTGTAGAGATTACAGTTGTGTGTAATCCTTGACTTGTCACAGTATTAAAGTTTAATTCATGTCCCACCTCTATGAAAACACAGCATTTGTACAATACCTTGCATGTCATCATATGAACAAATCAAGAACTTTTGATGGGTCTTCCATAATATTGATTGAATTAATGAACTAGATAGGAATAGACTGGATAATTATCAGTCTTGTATGTGGGTACCATTCTAATGTGCCATTTTAACTTCAGTTACTCTTTCCATTCCTATGGCTTTTTAAATTCTCAAGGGTTATATAAATTGTAGAAGACTAGTAATATGGTTTCAGGCGATCAGTTTATCTAGCTGTAAGAGATTTGGGTTGTGGACTTCTACAGTGTTAGAGCAAAAAAGAGCAAGACCATAGTTAAAGAGTCAGGAAGAGGAGGAGCACAGAAAAGTGAGGTAAAAATCGAAGAATTTTTAGACTCAAGTTAGGGGTCCATAGGGATTCACCATAGGTGTTAGAGCAGGGGAAATACATTAAACCATTCGACAATGTTTAATTATATGCATAGACTATTAAAATAGGAAAAGGAAATCAGGAACATTTAATGTCATGGAAACCAAAGGAGAAGAGAATTTTTTTTAAAAAGAGAATACATTTAACCTTTGCAGGATTAGAACCTTAACAATAAAACATGTCTGAATTATCTTAAATATCTAAAGTATTACTGAACTGAATTGATAAAAGAGATAACTTACTTTTTTGGTGACTTTTGTTCCTTTAAAAAGTATTTATAATTTTAGGGTTTGGTAGAAAAAATGGAAACATCAAGTGACATAAATTTCAGCCTGGTAAGAAAAAAACTTTTCTTCTGAAATAATCTTATAAATGTTTTTGACTATACATATGTATTATAGAATAGGTTTATATGTATGCATATATGTGTGTATGTGTGTATGTATGCGTATATTTATATACCTTTATATAATATGCTTCAAAAGAACCTTACATTTAAAATTGCAATTATGCTAAATTCATCCATGTGTTAGGACTATATGACTGGGGTAATGGCCACGTTCAAGGCAGCATGGTGGGTCAATACCGCATGAGAGGACAGTGCCAAGCTGCTCTGTCTTAATTTTATCATCCTAGAGAGTTAGCAAATTTGTAGTGGTAAAGAAACCAGAAAGACCTGTGCTCAACCCCAAATTCTGACACATATTAGTTGTGTGACCCTAGGCGAGTCACTTACCTTCTCAATGCCCTAGTCTTTTAAAACTACAGAGTTGCAGAGAAGGTGCTGACGTGCATTGGTGCAGAAAGTTTCCTCACCCTGGGATTTCCCTATTCCAATGAAATTACACGTGTGGCAGTCCCTAAGCCCTCTCTTATGAGAGTGTTCAGGGGCTAGTATGGACTAAAAGCAGTGGTTCCCAAACTTTTTTGGCCTACCGCCCCCTTTCCAGAAAAAATATTACTTAGCCCCCTGGAAATTAATTTTTTAAAAATTTTAATAGCAATTAATAGGAAAGATAAATGTACCTGTGGCCATCACCGCCTTCCTGAATAGCTGCAGCACCCACCAGGGGGTGGTGGTGTCCACTTTGGGAATCACTGGACTAAAGGATTTAAGGAAGAAGGAAAACAGTCTACAGTGGGTAGCAATAGGCTGGCCCCTATTGTGTGTCATTATGGCTGTTCTGGTTGCATGTAGTATGTGAATCACACCCATCTGAGTGAGCCTCTGTGGTTGAGAATTGTCAGGATTCCTGGGAAGTTTCACTGATGGGCATTTCTGTGTGTCCCTCTGGGTATGAGGACTCTTGGGAAAATAGTCAGAGGAATCGGGATGTATGTACTTTCCCTCTTTTTAAGGATCTTTTATTGTATTGGTTAGAAGTCAACTAATCTATGGTATTTGCAAATATGTGACACTGAGTCCTACCTGGAATAGCTTAGACTACATCTCTGATGCAGCACTTGTATGAACCCTAGGATATGTTCAAGAGCCCCTAACCCAACTGGATATTGCAGTGGGAACCTCCCACCTCCCAAATATTGCCTGTTCAGAAAGAAGGAAACATTGAAAATGTCTTCTTTTTACTTTTTAGTTTGCTTTGGAATTACTTCTGCCATTAAATTATTTCTGTAGCCAAACACTCTTTTCTTTCATCAGTCATTTTCCATGTAGAGAATGTGTAGAATGTTCTGTGCTATGTTTTCCCTGAAGTAGCACGGCTCTTCCTCTCCTAAATATAAAGTCAATGCCTTTTGGAATTTTTGTCATTGGGCAGAGGTCGTAGAATTTTTTTTAACTAAGAAAGGAAGTGTTCTTAGGTATAAAATAAGACATTGTCACCTTAGCAAATTTAGACCAGCCAGTTCTGGGAAGCTCTCTCGTATCCTACTAGCACAGCCCTTTCAGACCAGCCTGGATCCTTGTAGCACATTACTGTCATGCTCTGCACCAAGGTAACAACATTTCTCTATGCTTTTTCTCTCTAGGTTAGTGAAGGAGCTGAATGCATTTTTATTCCCACAAAAATCTTTCTAATGGAAGCACCTATTAGGTCCCAAAAAATGGCTCTAGGACTGGTGAATATTTATCCCACCCAGGGTGCAATTATGGAACATATCATCAAAAAGCAAGCTTGGGATAACTACAAAGCCAGGGTTGTTACTCAGCAGCTAAAGAGAAGTACCAGGATAACCTCGCTCTAAATTTCTTTTTAAAGGACATTGGCAGAGATGGTGAGAAGACTAGATTTTAATAAGGGGAGAGAGAAAATGCTATTGATTCTTGAGGAGACAGGACACACTCCTAAATGACTGCATGCAAGAGAGCAATTCATACCTCTTTAGTGCATCAGGGAAGGAAATGATGCCATTTCTGTGCTGACCTGAAACTATCACAGACATCTTCTCTCCCCATTGAAAAAAATAAAATTCATGCACATATGTGAAAATGCAATCAATTTCAATGATGAAATGAAGTCAGGCTAAGTTCAAAGTCTTCCTATAAAGAGATACATACACTTGGTTCATATATTTATTCAAAAATATTGCTAGTGTCTGGTTTAATATTGATGCTGTAGTTTGTGTCACATACTTTAAAACATTGTGACAGCCTCAGATGATAAAGAATGGGGAAAAAAGCAACTGAGGGAGCATTGTATGCAGAATCCAGAAGCATCAAATTAACTTTTTAAATTGTTTTTTTTTCTTTTGCCTTGATAAAGACTACAGCTTATTTTATCTTTGTATTATACATTTCTTTGGTTGCTTTGTTGATAGCTATCATTCTTAAAATAAATATTTCTAAGTGAGTGTACCTATGATGAATTTCTTGATTTTATAAAAAATTGATAAAAATTTAGAAGCCATTCATAGTGAGAATTCTCAGGCATGTGTTTACACACACACACACACACACATACATATATACATAAAAGAGTTATTCTTGTCCTTTGTTAATTGAAGAATAAATTCTTTGACCTCTCATTAAAGGAATGAAATAAGCATTTGTATAGCACCTAGTATGTGCCAAGAACTGTGCTAAGTGCCTTTTACAGATGTCATCTCATTTGATTTTTACAACAATCCTGAGATGTAGGTGCCAGTATTATTTCTATCTTACAGTTGAGGAAACTAAGGCAAACAGAGGGTTAATGATTTACCCAGAGTCACACAGCTTATTAGTGTCAGGAGCTGGATTTTACCCCTTGTGTGGTTTTTATGGCTAGGATGAGTAGAAAATGAGACTGCCGGCAGAAGTTATCTCCCTTATTCAAACTCTTACTTGCTTTTCATTTCCTCTTTTGAACTTTCCCCTTGCAGACCAGGGTCTCACAAATAATTGACCTCCAGCAGACTGAGTTGCTCTTCAACAAATTGGAAGTTTAGAGCTATTGGCCAAAGAGAGATTATGTGTTTCTAAAACCCATAAAGCCTCTGATAATCTTTTACTATAAGTCATGTAGCTCTTGATATCAGTTCAAGACAAAAGTTTTCTCCACAAAAAACCACCTGTGGTTAAATAATACAGGTGGCTACTAGAGCCAGAGGAAAGTATGATGTTGCTGATGAAGGGAGCTTGGAACCTGCCTGAGACAGATCCACAGGAAGAGATCTAGCCAGAACCTCCTTTCTTAGAAGCCAGAGAACAGCATTTGAAAGCAACAAAGATGGGGCAGCCAAGTGGTTCAGTGGATTGAGATCTAGGTGTAGAGATAGGAGGTCCTGGGTTCAAATGTGACCTTGGATATTTCCTCCCTAGGTTACCTTTGGAAAATTACATGACTCCAGATGCCTAGCCCCTACCACTTTTCTGGTTTGCAACCAATACTTAGTATTGGTTCTAAGAAAGAAAATAAGGACTTTTTAAAGTAATAGAGCCAAGACCAAACTCATACAGAAATATGGAGGGTAGCTGCCCTCGTGAGTCACCAGTTTGTATCTTGAAGACCCAAACTGGAAACGGATATTCTCAGAGGGTTGAAAACCACAGCTAGGGGTCACCAGTGCTAGAGCAGTGCAATCACAGTGCCACATCTAGAAATGAAAAAAAGAATAATGGTGGCAGATTGCTTAAATAAATGCCAACCTTCTAAATTTTATAGCATAGGCAAAAGTCCATAGACCTTATCTTGGAAGAAATACACATTAAAGTAGAACTCCAAGTGCTTAGAATCTTTTCCAAACTAGCAGTAATTCCATGTTACCAAATAACTTTGGTTATGGTATTTGTCAAAAAAAAAGTTGTGGGGAGAAATAAATCTTATCACTAGCAGCCATAACTCCCCCTCCTCAGCATTAGGTTTTTGGACCAGAAACTCATACTTAACTTTTTGTTTTCTAAGTTCTGGAATGTTTCTCCCAATCAAAGGAGAAAGTCTTAATGTATAGATGACTTTTGCTGGAGTTGGCAGTTCAACAATGAAACACATTTATTTGGTCTTTTCTTAGGTCTTATTAAGCTGAATTTATAAAAAGTCTCCCTTAGCTTTTTTGTGAACATAGGTGACTAAAATTTAATTACAATTTTAGGCCTTAACAGAAATAAAAAACATGTCACACAAACTACAGGTTAGCCTGTGTCTACTTTTCCCCAGAAATGACTTCACTGCTGTTTAAGAAGGGTTGACTCCTGTGGTTGTACGTGGACTGACAAGCTGATCCATTGGAGTTAAAGGGCACGAATGCCAAGCATTCAGGATGCTTTATCCCCCAGGCTTACTCATTCTTAGTAGGTTTTCATTTATTTCCATGAGGAATAACAAATAAGCCTAAAGGTAATGACTGGTGCTAATGTTTTTTTAAAAGCATTAGCCATTCTAGGATGCCAGGTAATTGTCATGTTTTCCTAGAGTTGGCCCATTTAATTGGTTTGGAAAATAATACTACAAGATGATAAATGTTGAGGTTATGACAGATACAGAAGTTGGCTTCTTGTAATCTTCTTAATTTATATGACAGCTGCCTTCCCAAGTTTTTAGAATACTAATGCTTGACACAAAAAATTTTAGGGGTGTTTACTCATTTAATCGTGCCTGAATAATATGTTTTTCTTTTTTTTTAATTTAGAATATTTTCCATGGTTACCTGATTTATGTTCTTTTCCTCCCCTCTTCCCTCCCCTCTTCTGGAGTTGACAAGCAATTCCACTGGGTTATACATGTATCATTTCAAAACCTGTTTCCGTATTATTCATATTTACAGCAGAGTGATCTTTTAACATCAAAACCTTAGTCACAACCCCATCAAACCATGTGATCAATCATATGTTTTTCTTTTGCATTTCTACTCCCATGGTTCTTTCTCTGGATGTGGATAGTGTCCAGGATCCATTGCTGCTAGTAGAAAAGTCCATTATATCCAATTGTGTCACAGTGTATCCGTCTCTGTGTACAATGTTCTCCTGGTTCTGCTCCTTTCGCTCTGCATCAATTCCTGGAGGTCTCTCCAGTTCACATGGAATTCCTCCAGTCCATTATTCATTTTAGCCCAATAGTATTCCATCACCATCATATACCACAATTTGTTCAGCCATTCCCCAATTGATGGACACCCCCTCATTTTCCATTTTTTTGACATCACAAAGAGCATGACTATAAATATTTTTGTACATCTTTTTCCTTATTATCTCTTTGGAGTATATATCTAGCAGTGGTATGGCTGGATCAAAGGGCAAACATTCTTTTAAAACCCTTTGCACAAAATTCCAAATTGCCCTCCAAGTTTTTCAATTATAACAACATTCTTTCTCTGGGATAGAGTTCTTAGTATGCCAGTCATGCTAAGCTTCAGGTTAGTGAAAGCATTATTTAATGAAATTTTGATAAGAAGCCAGTAGTTTCAGTTTCTATTAGTAATGGATTGGTCCCGAGGATTGAGAAGTTTCACATTTCCTGAGTAGATTTTAAAAAAACAACCTCTTTTGATAAGAAGAAATAAATGCAAATAACCAGTTGGTTCTATTTGAAAGTTGCGCAGAGAAAATTCCATAAGTGAATATAAACCCCATGTCAGACTCTCACCTTCCACAAAGAGCCCCTATACATTGGAATTAGGAGGATATTACACACTTCTATGTCATGGAATTCACCCAGAAAACCTGGAAACTTCACTGAAACAAATGGTGCATTCATATATTGTCACTCATTCCCCCAGTGCTTAGAACACTGCCTGGTACATATTTGTAGTTTGTTCTTCATTTCTGAAGAGGACCAATGACATGATGTCTTGAGTTGCACATGAGTTTGATTTAAATGAGGCAGAGTTGCACAAAGTTATCAGCCTCACTGTCCCAGAGTCATTGGATTTCAATTCAATTCAAATCCAATTGTAAGACAAAAATCAAGATGACTGGTGGTGGCCTATGATGCAATGCATGATCTTGGCATCATCGATGTCTGACCAGGTTCTAACCTCTCTATAGTGCCTGCTTCAGCCACCTTCATGGCATTGGAACAAATAGTTCTTACTGGACCATTCCAACAGAAGTCTTCCCATGCCTGGGATAGACACCCAGGACCATCAGTCACCCTCAGCCTCAAGATGGGAAATTATTGTTTAAGCTATTAGTAAAAAATAAATGACAAGGGATAGACAGGCAGGCCTGTGACATGACAGATCTATATTGCACTCCAGTAAAAGCTTGCCTTTACAGAGGCAGTAAGGTGACAAAATGGATAAAGCCTTGGACTTGGAGACATGAAGGGCTGGGTTCAAATCCTGCCTCACATCATTTATGTGACATGGGGGAAGTTACATAACCTTTCTTGGCCTCAGTTTTTTCATCTGTTAGTAATAGTGTCCATTATTTGGCAGTGAAGGGGAAGAGAGCAATAAGACAAAGAAGATTCAGGGGATTGGAGGATTAAAGAAAACTTAAGCATGTTTATAGGCTCAAGGAAAGAACAAACAGAGGAAGAGTGCAAAAGAAGTATGAAAAAGAAGGAAGGATCAATGAAGCAAATTTATAAGAGATTAGAGCAGGTGATACAGAGAGCGAGTGAAATCAACAAAAAGAAAGCATCCAAGAATTCATTTTTCAGATTTTTAATGATTAATATGAAAAGCACTTTCAGTGCTTCTAGCAACTCTTTATGGCTATAATTTGTATTGCAGGTACTGATTTGCATCAAATGGATTTTTTTCTCACCTAGAGAGAAATCCAATGAAATCCAAGGTCTGAGTCAAAACCATACACGACATAATAGAAAATGTGGCACCCTCACTATAGAAAGTATGGTGTCCCCAACCATGGGATTCTTGGAAGTTCCAAAAGACACTCCGAAATGAGTGTCCTCTTCCTTCTAAAGCTGTGACTTGGCTGAATTTGAATATGATGAAACAGAAGATGACTAAGAAATACTAACTCATAAGAAGGGAATGGAAGTTCATGTGAGTCATAGAAATGTATAATTAGCCCATTTTCTAATAGAAGTACTAAAGCCTTCACACACTCACATTATAGTATGGCATCATGATATTGGATGTTTCCAATTCATTCAATACCTCAAAGATATATTATTTCCTCAAAGTTTATATTCCTCCTCCAATCCAGCCAATCCCAAGCCCTCCGTGTTTTAAGAGATGACCTAGAAAAATTCCTCCTGTTGTGGCCAACGTGGACTAAATTCATTAGGTTGATCCTCAGATAACACACAGGCTTTCACCCAATAGGCCCATACATGAAATCCTTGCACCTTGAACTGCCCTGTCCTTCAAGAAGCCAGAAATATCTCTATACCATGATGAGGTACTGGAGGATGACATTAGTGGAAAATATATTAATATAAATATTTGTATTGAATTACAACTATCTAAGATAGTTGTAATTCAATTTGTAATTCAATTTTGGAATCTCATGTTTCTCATTAGCAGATGATTAAAGGGTTATGATTCAGGCTTATACAATTACTAATCCAAGACTCATTAATGATTGGAAAAAAAAACCCTAGAACTTCTCAGAGTCTTTTTTTGCCCATCTAAGAAAAGAATAAGAGAATTTCAGAAATGGAAGAGGCCTCAGTGACTATCTAGTCTAACCTATAGCTCAGTGGTTCCCAAACTTTTTTGGCCTACCGCCCCCCTTTCCAGAAAAAATATTACTTAGTCCCCTGGAAATTTTTTTTTAATTTTAATAGCAACAAATAGGAAAGATAAATGCACCTGTGGCCATCACCGCTCTCCTGGATTGCTGCAGCACCGACCAGGGGGTGGTAGCGCTCACTTTGGGATTCACTGCATAGCTGAATTAGAATGCTCTCAACAACTTTTAAGACAAGTGGTCATCCAGCTTTTATTTTTAAAATGTTTTCTTTATTTTCTTTTTAAATTTTTAGTTCTAAATTCTCTCTCTCTCTCTCCCTTCCTCCACTCACTGAAAAGGAAAACAATATGATATCAATTATACACATGAAATCATACAAAATTTATTTCCACATTAATCATAAATCATAAAAAACAACAAAAATAAAGTGAGAAAATTAAACCTCAATCTGTAATTATAGCCTCAATTTGCACTTAGAGTTTATCACTTCCCTCTCTGGTGGTGAATAGCATTTTTTCATCATGAATCCTTTGGAACTGAATTGATTATAGTATTGTATTGATCAGAATAGCCATGTCTTTCACAGTTTATCACCATTACAACATTGATGTTATCATGCACAATGAGCTCTCAGTTCTTTTTACTCCCCTTTCCATTAATTGATATAGGTCTTACCATAATTTTTTGCAAGTAATATACCACAACTTGTTCAGCCATTCCCCAGTTGATGAATATCCCTTCAATTTCCAATTCTTTGACACCACCAAAAAGAGCTGCTATAAATATTTTTGTACTTACAGATCCTTTTCCCTTTTCTTTGATCTCTTTGGGGTATAGACCTAATAGTGATATTTATGGACCTTTGAGCATAGTTCCAAATTGCTACCCAGAATGGTTGGACCAGTTCACTATTCTACCAACAATTCATTGATGTACCTATTTTCCCTCATTTCTTCCAGCATTTGTCATTTCTGATAAGTGTGACATTGAACCTCAGAGTTGTTTTAATTTGCCTTTCTCTAATCAATAATGCTTTAGTCTTTTTTCACATGGCTATAGATATAGATCTATATATTGTAAAAAATAAAATGAATATAAAAGGATAGCTTTAAGAATATTATGGCTTTAAAAGATTTATTGATAGCTATTAATTTTATTTTTTACAATATAGAGACTATAGGTATAAATGTCAGATTCATATGATATAGATATAGATATATAGCTTATAGATAGCTTTGATTTCTTCTTCTGAAAACTGCCTGTTAATATCCTCTTTGTTAATTTATCAATTGGGGAATGGCATATGTTTTTCTAAATTTGACTTAGTTCTCCATATATTTGAGAAAAGAGACTTTTATTAGAGAAACTGAATGTAGAGTTTTTTCCATTGTCTCATTGTCTGTGGTACCTTTTAGCAAAATGTAGGTTTCCTGGGTATCTTTTTTAATTAGGCACATTTTTGCTTTTGCTTTGTTTGAGATCATGATGGTGATCTCTGCTCTCTTCACTTTACTGACTTATAATAGACAGCCCTTCTTTTCAACTCTGTGTGTCTTTCTGTCTCACGTATCCCTTGTATACAATATATTGTTGGATTCTGATTTCCCATCCATTCTACTATCTGCTTCTGTTCTGTGAGTTAGCTCATCCTATTAACATCCAGTTATGATTGGGGGTAGCTGGTGGCTCAGTGGGCTGGGAGCCAGACCTAGAGATGAGAGATCCTGGGTTCAAATCCGGCCTCAGACACTTCCCAGCTGTGTGACCCTGGGCAAGTCACTTAACCCCATTGCCTAGTCCTTACTGCTCTTTGGTCTTAGAATGATTCTAAGACAGAAGGTAAGGGTTTAAAAATTTTTTTAAACATTCAGTTATGATCACTAACTTATCTGGGTTGGGGTTTTGGGGAGGGGATAATTCAGGGAGATTCATGAAGGAACTTACCTGGGGAAGAAGTGAACCATCTAATTATTCTTGCTAGCTAGTTGCTAAACTAAGCTCACTTGCTTTAATGCTTCATAAGGAATACAAATGGTATCAGAATTCTCAAAAATTTAGTGATCTGGAGCAAAAACCCAGTGATCCCAGTTCTGTTACAGTTCTAATTATAAATTCATTATATACCTACCTATATATAGAGAGAGAATACCTATCTATTCTCTAGGCTCTACAAGTCTTGATTCTTTTCAATGTATATTTCTTATCACTTTGTGCAATGTCTATTTAAATAGAAATTAGAATATTTAAGAGAGAACTTTAAAAAGCTTTTTAAAAATCACTAGGCACCAAGAGATTGGAGAACACAGCAATTGGTATATGAATACTCCTTTGTGCTAGAAAGTAATATGTAATATCAGTGGTTAGTATTAGTCCTGGGACCCACCTTCATTATGACAATTAGATTGTAAGAATTCACCTACCTGGTTCCTAAAACAAAACAATCCCTTCATCTATTGTGCACTGATCACTTTCTGGTTCAACCTGGCTTAAAACCTGTGATCCTTAATGTAAAGACTGAGCTAAAAGCTACCCTTGCCTCAATTTTTTTTTTAAAAAAAGAGACAATTCCTGTTTCATGGTACTGCCAAGTTTCTCTTTAATCTTTCAAGATTTTGCTTAAGGCTTAGATGGTATAAGATGCCTTCCTCAACTCTGATCACTTTTTCCTGAGTATTCTTATGCACTCACTCTACCAAGACTTATTTTGTAATAAATATAACAAGTCTAATACGTCCAAATAAATGCTGGCCCCTCAGCAGCTCAGAGAAACTTCATGGATCCAATTTTGTAAAATGTACATTTGGCTTACTGCCTGGTTACTTTTTTCTTATTCTCTTTTTAAGGGGCTACTGCATAAGACTGGAGAATGATTGATGAAAAAGAGCACTTGGCCTTTGCCTTAGGTGTTGCTTGAACCTCAGGAGCCCGCAACATGGACTCTAGTCATCTCCATTCTATTTTCTTGTTTGTTTTTCAGTCTGGAAAATTCACTTATGAAACCACACAAGAAATCATTAGACAATGAACACAGTTGCCTCAGGATTTCTATTCAGCTTTTTAATGCCTCTTTTTCCTTTTGGACATATGCACCAGAATCATAACTTCTAGGCTCTATTTTTTAATCAATTTTTATTGATATCTTTTGTTTTCACATTACCTAACACCTCCCCATATCCCTGCACCTCCCACTCTCAAAACTCCATGCTTTGTAATGATATTCTTAAAGCGAAAAAGAGAAAAAAGGAAAAAAAATTAGCAAAACAAGTCAATACAATAAAAAAAAATCAGACAATATATATAATGTTCCACTTGTACATACATCTATACTCCCTACCTCCCCAGAGTAGAGGCGTGTAGGGGAGAGAGGAAGATGTCTTCTCATACCTCTTCTTTTGATTGTTTTGTGGTAGTTGTCCTTTTCCTTTACATTATTATAGTCTAGGTCATGTAATAACTTAAGTCTTTTGAACCTCTGTATATTCATTAGACCGAGACCTAAGACGCTCTCCATTTACCATTTGTATTCTTTGGGTTTGAGTAAAGTTTGCTCTTCTGAAATTTCTAGATGGATAGTCTGTTCCCAATTTGGTCTGGAGATATAGCTTCCTATGTAATTCAAGTATAATACTGGCACTAATTTAACTTAAATTGTGTCAAGTAGTTCTAACTGATAGCCACTTACCAGTTTCCACCCAATTGTGTTCAAAGAAAGAGGGGATGTTAGATACAGACAGATGCAGAAATTTATTTTGCTCTAGCATGATCATTTGTCACAAGAGTTTTGTTTTTCTTTTTCAGTGGGGTGGAGGAAATGCATGTAAGAGGAAATAAATGATTGTTAACTGAAAATAATTTTTTAAAAAAAGTATTATCCCACAGTATTGATTCCAAGACGGAAGGTAAGTGTTTAAAAGAAAAAGTATTACCCATCATCCTCAATACTTCTACCTTAGTGGAACCCAATCTAGATTCTCAAAGGCATCAAATTCAGTTAGGATTTACTAAGCAGTTCAAGTTTCATTTGCCAACTATCTGATGTGTCTGGATCTGAGGACAAGTGTTAAGAAGACCTCCTCAGCAGAAAGTTGGTCCACAGGTGTTGGTATTTTGGGGGTAGTCTAAAGGAATCCATTTAATTGGAACCAACAAGCATTTATTAACCACTTACTGAGTGCAAAACAGGGTACTAATTCCTACGTATGAGGTCTGCGTTTGAGAAGCTTAAGTTCTGCTCTTGGTAGCAGAAATGTCTTCATTGATAGGAAAACAGATTTTTCAAAGTAGCCATGTAAAATACTATGTAGTTCCAGTCAAAGTTCCATGCCATACTTCTACCCTAATTTTCCCCAAAACTACAGCTCTCCTTCAGAAAGCAGGTAGAATATAGTTGTATCCAGGCCCCCTAAACAGAAGGCTTTATAAAGTAATCCAAATATTAGTACAATCTGAAAATTAAATTTCTATAATTGTATTTCCCATTCCCCAAATGACCAACATCTTGGCTGTTTATTTTAAGCAGCAGCACTAAGAAGGTTAAGTATCACCTAAGGAAGACAATATTTGCAGCTCTAGTCCCAGCCAAGGGCTTGATAGATCCCTTAGCATAATTCTACATTTAATACACAAATTGAATATGCCTAAAATGCATGTAGCTTCAGTATCACAAGAAAGAAAGCATTCAAACTCTACCCATTCAATATTAGAAATAATTTTAGGTCATATTTTGTCCTGTGGAATTTCTAAATCTTGAGATAGCCATGTAGAAGCAATTCCCCAACTCTCTGGGCTTCCATTTCTATGATCAAAGTCTTTTCTAAGACATGAACCAGAACAATTATCTATTTGTAATACCTCTGTATCCTGGCCAGCTCTAATTGTCAGGAAGTTTTCTTTATATAGAACCACAATTTACTCTATACTTTTTACCCAGTACTGCTAGTTCTGTCCTCTGGATCCAAGATAAATAAGTCTGATCTTGCTTCCAAATGCTACACATAGCACTTTAGATAAGGATGATTATCATATCTCCTCCAGGACAAATAGCCCCAGTTCTTTCAACTATTATGTCATGATTGTGAGTCCCTTCCCCATGTAGGTAGAATAGGTCCTGATCCTATACAATTTTTAAAATTTTTCCTGAAATATGGTGCCAAAAATTTCATCTAATACTTTAGGTGTGGTATGATCACAGCAGAGCACATTGTGACTTTCCTCTCCCTCTTTCTAGATCTCATTAATTTATGTCTCTAATAATGTAGATATTTTAGGCTATGTTTCATCATTGACCTATATTGAACTTGCAAGCCACTAAACAACTAAATCTTTTGAAACTGTTTTTTATTTCTGTGTTTTGAGATTATCTTGTTTATTTCCTAATCAGCTATCTCCATGATTAAAGACTCCCTTATAATAAAGGAAAAAGAAGCATCTGATAGAAAGAACACATCTGGCACCATATTTTGTTAAAGATAATCTAGCTAGCTGCTGTAAAAAAGGACCTGGATTCCATAATGTCCTCTTGGGATCTTCACTGGTTTTTCCATTATGCTCAGATTTCAGTTTAATTTTAGTGTTCTTTCCATTTATGTTGTCATGATTATTGTGTATTTTGGCTTCTTGCTTTTGTTTCTCTTCTGCCTCAGTTCACATAAATTTACATTTCTCTTAAATTCCTCATATTTTTTCATCCCATTCTATAAAGTAACCATTCCATTGCATTCTTCTACCATGGTTTATTTTTTTCATCTAGTGCCCAATATATGGACACCCATTTTTTTCCTAGTTCTTGTTACCATAAAGAGTGCTGATATGGTTACCTTGGTAAATGTTGGATCTTTGTTTACCTTTTGACTTTTTTGGAGAATGTGCCTAGCAGTGGGATCACTGAGACTAAAATATGAGCCGTTTAGTCACTTTTCTTATGTGATGACACATGGATGTCCAGAATTGTTGGATCACTTCACAACTCAATCAATGGTACCTGTGAGACACAAGGCATATCTGAAATTTATATCTCCTTCATCTCATATCTATAATTTCTTTTTTTATTAAAAAAACACCTTACCTTCCATCTTAGAATCAATACTGTGTAATGGTTTCAAGGCAGGAGTGGTGAGGGCTATGCAATGGGGGTTAAATGATTTGTCCAGAGTCACAGAGGTAGGAAATGTCTAAGGTCAAATTTGAACCATGTACCTCCTGTCTCTAGGATTGGCTCTCTAGCCACTGAACTACGTAGTTATCCCATTTCTCTTTCAAGAGGTGCATAGCTTGCTGCATCTTCAATCCTCTGGAGTCATGATTGGAAATTACATTAATCTGGATTCTTAAACCTCTCAAGGTTATTTTTTTTATTTTTTTCAAACATTTATTAATATTCATTTTTAACATGGTTACATGATTCATGCTCCTACTTTCCCCTTCGCCCCCCGCAATCCCCCCACCCATGGCCGATGCACATTTCCACTAGTTTTGTCCTGTGTCCTTGATCAAGACCAATTTCCAAACTGTTGGTAGTTGCATTGGTGTGGTAGTTTCGAGTCCACACCCTCAATCATGTCCACCCCGACCCATGTGTTCAAGCAGTTGTTTTTCTTATATATTTCCTCTCCTGCAGTCCTTCCTCTGAACGTGGGTAGCGTCTTTACCATAAATCCCTCAGAATTGTCCTGGGTCATTGTATTGCTGCTGGTACAGAGGTCCATTACATTCGATTTTACCACAGAATGTCAGTCTCTGTGTATAGAGTTCTTCTGGCTCTGCTCCTTTCGCTCTGCATCAGTTCCCGGAGGTCTCTCCAGTTCGCCTGGAACTTCTCCAGTTTATTATTCCTTTTAGCACAATAGTATTCCATCACCCGCATATACCACAGTTTGTTCAGCCATTCCCCAATTGAAGGACACACCCTCCTTTTCCAATTTGTTGCCACCACAAAAAGCGCAGCTATAAATATTTTCGTACAAGTCTGTTTATCTATGATCTCTTTGGGGTACAAACCCAGCAATGGTATGGCTGGATCAAAGGGCAGGCAGTCTTTTATAGCCCTTTGAGCATGGTTCCAAATTGCCAGCCAGAATGGCTGGATCAGTTCACAGCTCCACCAGCAATGCATTAATGTCCCAATTTTGCCACATCCCCTCCAGCATTCATTACTCTCCCCTTCTTTCATTTTAGCCAATCTGCTAGGTGTGAGGTGATACCTCAGAGTTGTTTTGATTTGCATTTCTCTAATTATTAGAGATTTGGAACACTTTCTCATGTGCTTATTGATACTTTTGATTTCTTTACCTGAAAATTGCCTATTCATGTCTCTTGCCCATTTATCAATTGTGGAATTCTCAAGGTTATTTTACTTTACCATGTAGACAGTTTAAAAATCATTTTACTCATTTGGCTCACTTCACCGTGCATTAAGTCATACAATGCTCCCTGTGGAGATCTGAATTATTTTTTATAATTGCTTATGATACAATAATAACATTCCGTTACATTCATACACCACAATTTATGAGCCATTCCCCAGGTGGTAGGCACCTTCTTATTTTCCATCTTATTGCTACAATAAAAAAGTCCTGATAGCAATACTTTTTCATCTATGTGTGGTTTCCCTCTGTCTTTGATCTATTGGAGGGTATATGCTTAATAGTGATATCACAGGGTAAAATGGAATACATAGTTTAGTTTCACTTTGGTTTTAGTTTCTCATAATGACTAGACAATTTCACAGCTCTAATACCATGCATTTGTGTGCAAGTTCTCTCCGATCCCTTTTAAAAACTATCATTCCACATTTTTGTCATCTTTGCAGTATTATGAATATGAGGTAGAATCAAAGATTTTTTGAAATTTACATTTCTCCTATTAATAGTGATTTTGGAAAACAGTGACTTGGAATATTTTTTTCACCTCGTTGTTGATAACTTGATTTCCTTCTTTTGAGAACTATAAACATAAGAGCCATTCCCTAAGTGACTGTCTCTTAGGAAATGGCTCTTATGTTTATCTAATTAGTCAGCTCTCTTATATCTTGGTTATTGGACCCTTATCAGAACAATGCAAAGATTTTTCTTCAGTTACTGATTTCTCTTCTAATTTTAGTTATGTCAATTTTCCTGATGCAGAATTAATTTTTTTCTCTATAATCAGAATTATCCATTTGTCTTTTATGATCTTCTCTGCACCTTGTTTGGTCAAGAACTCTTCCCCTGACTCTAATTGTGAAAATTATCTCATTCCATACCCTGCTGATGTGACTTTTTATAATCAAATCATACATCCATTTGGAATTTATTGTGGTATATGTTGTGAAATATTGGTCTACACCCAATTTTTACCAAGTGCTTTCTATTGTCCCCAACATTTTTTCTAATAGTAAGGATATTTGGGTTTTTTGAATACTGTATCAATTTGCTTCTTTATTTTGTGTACCTAACCTATTCATTCCACTGATCAACTTTTCTATTTTTTTAGCCAATGCCAAATAGTTTTAGTTATTATTATTTTTTTCAAGCATTTCAGTAATATCTGACTCTTCATGACCATATTTGGAGTTTTCTTAGCTTATTTTACAGATGAGGGAACTGAGGCAAACAGGGTTAAATGACTTGCCCATGGTCACACAGAGAATAGAGCACCAAGTCTGGAGTCAGGAGGATACATCTTCCTCAATTCAAATCTGGCTTCAGGGTTATGAAATGCCAGACAACCACATTTGAGATATAGTAACAACAGATTTCTTTACTTTCCAACATTTCACATTATTTTCCCTGTGGTCATTGACCTTCTGTTCCTAAGGGTGAATTTTGTTATTATTTTTTTAAAACCCTTGTACTTCGGTGTATTGTCTCATAGGTGGAAGATTGGTAAGGGTGGGCAATGGGGGTCAAGTGACTTGCCCAAGGTCACACAGTATTATTTTTGCTAAGTCTACAAAATACTCCTTTGGTATGGAAGTCCTTGAACTGAATAAGAAAATTAATTTAGGTGGCATCATTTTTATCATTTTGGTACAGCTAAGCCAGGAATAATTATTTAGGTTTGTATTTCTTGAAGGAGCTTTTTTTTTGTATTTATAATGTTTCTATGTGTATAGGTAAACTCCTAAATAGTTTATACATTCTTTATATTTTTTAACACTTACCTTCCATCTTAGAATCAATACTAGATATTGTTCTAAGGCAGAAGAGTGATAAGGGCTAGGCAATGGGGATTAAGAGACTTGACCAGGGTCACACAGCTGGGAAGTGTCTGAAGATGGATTTGAACCTAGGACTTCTCCGTCTCTAGGCCTGACTCTCAATCCATTGAGCTACCCAGCTGCCCCCTAAACACTACTTTAAATTACAGTGATGATAATGGATGTCTTGTTTTACTGCTCTTTTTATTGAAATGCCTATAACATTTCTCCTTTTATATATACTGTTGGACCTTGGGTTAAGTAGATATTTACAATATTAAGAAAAAAGTAATTTATTCTGTAAAAAAACCCTTACCTTCCATCTTAGAATCAATACTGGGTATTGGTTTCAAGGCAGAAGAGTCGTAAGGGCTGAGCAATGGGAGTTAAGTGACTTGCCCAGGGTCATATAGCTAGGAAGTATCTGAGACCAGATTTGAACCCAGGACCTCCCATCTCTGGGCCTGGCTCTAAACCAGTTCCCTATTGCTCCCAGTACATTTATTATTACATTAAAAATTTTTTTAAACAAAAATGGCTATAGTACTTCTTTAAATAGTTTTTCAAGATCAACTGACAGAATGTGATTATAATTTATTATTAATATGATCTATTTTGTTTAAAATTATTCTAATATTGAGCCAATCCTGTATTCTTACTATATATCTGACCTTATCATATTGTATAATTTTTTTAATATGTTATAGTAGCCTCTGTGAGAATATTTTATTTAATATCTTTGTGTTCACTGTTCATCTATCCATAGACATCAGGATAAAAACTCTTATTCTAGATCAATATTCTTTATGAAAAGTATTATTTCTTTGATTTGTTTTATAATTCACTACTTCTTTAGAATTCAATGATTTCTTCCCCATATAACTTCTAATCCTTTCTCCTATTGAGTTTATTGAGTTTATTTTTTGCATTGTTCATCAAAATATATGTTTAATATTTTAGCTTTTCTCCATTTTTGTGAGATTTTTATGACTTAATATATGATCAATTTTTGCACAGGTGTAATGCTTACTCAGAAATGTGTATATTGTTTTCTATTTCCATCCAGTATTTATCAGAGATCTAGATTTTCTAAAATTCTATTTAGCTGTTGAACTTTCTTATTATCTTTCTAATTGTAATTAAATAAATATTTATTAAGTACATACTGTATGCACTGTGCTAAGCTCTGGGGGTACAAAGAAAGGCAAAACCCAGTACCTGACCTCAAGAAATATACAGTCTAATGGGAGAAACAACATGCAAACAACTATGGACAAATGAGCTAAATACAAGGTAAACTGAAAATAAGCAAACACAACTGTTCATTCATGACAGACTGTTGGCTCTACCTTTGCCTCATTTGTGAAAGACTTAAATCTGCTTTGCATAATCTATGCCCAGGAGAAGCTTCAGAAAGCATAAAATGAAGTTTGGGTATAGTCTCACATTGTGTGAGAAAACTTGTAATGACATTCCTATTTTTTTATGGATAAAGTTGTGGAAAGTATGGTCATTTATAACTATTAGCTCAATATGCTCATCCTTTGCAAAAAAATTGGAGCCGATCTGTTAAAGCTAAGAAAACCTTACATATTAAAATCAATCAAAAGTTTCTTGAGAAAATGTACTATTAGGAGCTTTAGTACTTTATGATTCACTCGTAAATTACATATGTCCTAGAACGATTTAAAAATCTACCAGGAAGTACATTCAATCGATATTACTGTCCTTAATGTCATCCGTAAGCATATAGATACTGGCATTTTCATGATGTTTAAGGGTCCTTCACTTAAGAAGAGACAATTGGGTGGAGGGAGCTGTCCAAAGCCATTTACATTTATCACAAGTACTTAGAATCCAACCATCTTTCAATTGGGACAGCTCCTGAATCTAGATATTCAGAGTAATGTTCAGCAATTCAGAATGATGAGAGTGTGTTCTTTTTAGTGTCTGAAACTAAAAGTGAGTCAAATGATGTTCAAAATCTCAAAATTAACAACTAGAAAAATAGCACTCTAGCCACAGCTCAGGCTTAGAGAATTAAATCGACACTCATGAAATCATATCCTTTCAAAATGAGAAATCATCACAAACTGAAACTCTCAATCAGCCTCTACGAAGCAGAGTAGCATTATCCACTCAATGTTCTTGTAAGTTTTAAATAAGTCCTATGTGCATGTAACATGGGAACAGAGGAATGGTGGTAAAATCAATGAGACAGGAGATGGAAGCATCCTCTTCCCTTTCAAGATGGTTGCTGATACTCTCCTGATCAATATTCAAAGTGAGAAGTCCTTTCTATGTTTAAAAAAAAACTAACCCCCCACCAAACCTGAAAACAAGGTAGAAAAGTGATCCAAAATCCTGAATGGTCATTGTATTGATCATGATTTTAGATAATATCAATTTAATAATTAATATAAAGAATTTAGCACAGTGGCTAGAGTACAGATTAGGCACTTCACATAATAAATGTCTATTTCCTTCCTTCAAAGTTTTCTGATTTACCAGTTTTGTTATTGTATAATTTATGCTCTTGTTTTTGCTCATTTCATTTCACTGATGTTTATAAAAGTCTTCAAAACTGTTCATTTTTATAATGTTAATGTTATACTACAAATTCATTGTTCTGGTCCTATTTACATCTCTTTGCACCAGTTTATGTCTTTGTATGTCTTTTGAAGACACTAAAGCACTTTACAAATATCTCATTTGATCCTCACAACCCTGAGATGTAGGTGTTGTTATTCCCATTTTATAGATTGATTTGTCCTAGGTCATACAACTCATTAAGGGCTGATGAAGCATCCAAAATCATGTCTTTTGGACTCCAAGTTCATCTCTTTAATGTCTCCCCCCACAAGCTGCCTAATCAGAAATCATCAACTATTTCCTCTTTTCCAATGGCTTAATCAGAAAATCTTCAACTGATGGATAATCTATTAGTTTCCAAGTTTGGGGTTGGTTTTTTTGCAACCACTAAAAGTGCTGCTATAAATATTTTTCTATATAAAGGCCCCATTTCTTTGATCTCTTTGGGATATAAACCTAGCAATGGTATATCTAGGTCAAAGGGCACATACTAAATTGTCATATATAATTCTGAATGACTTTCCAAAAATTTTTACCCTTTCATAGATCCACCAAAAGGATATCAATGTACCTTCCTAAAGTCCCTTCCACATTTATCATTTTCCTTTTTATCATCTTTGCTACTCTTATGAGTTTGAGAGGGAATCTTAAAGAATTGCTTTAATTTGCTTTTATCTAATTAATTGTGATTTGGAGTATTTTTTCAATATGGCTTTAGGTAGCCTGCCCTTACTGAGAGGTGATGGATTTTGGATGCACAATAAGACATACATTTAAAACATTTTTGTATTTCTTAAAAAAATAATTTATTTGTTTTGATTAGTCAAGATCTGCCTTCTCACTGCCACACTCCTACACCTCCCCAATTGAAAAAACAAGAAAAACAAAACCTATTGCAAATATATCTAGTCAATGAAAACAAATTTCTACAATGACCATGTTGAAAAAATTATCTCACTCTAAATTGAGTCCTTCACCTCTCTCTCACAGGAGATGGGTAGCATGATTCATCATTAGTTTTCTGTAATCCTGGTTATTACATGGACAACAATTCAACACAATAATGTTCCATTATACTTATATGCTATACGTTATTCATTTGTTCCCCAATTGATGGGTTCTCCCTCAAATTTCCATTCTTTGTCACTTCCAAAAAAGGTATAAATAATTCTGTACATTCTTGGAGCTAGTTTTGCTTAGGAGTAATTCTTCCCTTAGTCTACCATTCCTTTAATTCCCTCCCTACCCTTCTCCCTTTTCCTTTCTACTTCCTTGTTTAATGATATGTATTTCTCTAGCCAGCTGACTGAATACATTCTCCTTTCTTTTGGCCATTTCAATTTTAAATTTAAAAATTTTTAAATTATTTTTAGTTTTAGTTTGAATAACAAATTTCTACATATGTTTTCTAAAATTATAAGATCCATATTGTATTTCTATCTCCTTCCCTCCTCCCTCCCAGAGCTGACAAGAAATTCAGTCTGATTTATATACGTATTATCATGCAAAACATAATTCTATATTATTCATTTTGGTAAGCAAATAATCTTATAGAACCAAAACCCCCAAACATATACCCAAATAAATGAGTGATAAATCATATGTTTTCATCTGCATTTATACTCCTACATTTCTTCCTCTGGAGGTGGATAGCATTCTTTTTCATAAGTCATCAGAATGACTTTGACCATTTCAAATGAGAGTGAGGTTCAAGTAATAGCCACTCTACCAACCCATTTATCCTTGTTTGGATAGAGGACTACTTGTGTATCCTATTATGTAAGACAGTTTCCCATAACCTTCCTTTTCCTTCCTCTCTCCCCTGGATTTCTCTTTCTCTCCTTTTCCATTTTTTCTTAAGATCTTCAAGACAACAGAACCACTCTCAATCCTTGTCTAATTGAAATTCCTCTATAAACCCTGATGATGATAAGGATCAGAGCAGACACATGTATCATCTCATATTTGAATATAAGCAATATATCTTTGATTATTCCTTTATCATTGTTTATTCATATTCACCTTTTTATGATTTCCTTCACTCCTATATTTTAACTTACATGTTTATCTGTATCTCCGGTATTTTCATTAGGAATGCTTAGAAGTCCTCTGTTTCATTAAAGATCCATTCCCCAACCCCATTTTTGCTGGACAAATTACTTTTGGCTTTAAACTCATATCCTTTGCCTTCTGGAATATGTCTTCCAAGTTTTCTGCTCCTTTAAATTCATGGTTGCTAAATCCTGTGTGATTATGACAGTAGCTCCTAAAATACTTGAATTCTGTCTTTCTGGCTGTGTATTTTTCTTTTAACCCAGGGAGTTGTGTGTTTGGGATATGATATTCCTGGGAAATTCTTTTTTTAAAAAAATCCTTGCCTTCTGTCTTAGAATCAATACTGGGTATTGGTTCTAAGGCAAAAGAGTGGTAAGGGCTAGACAGAGGAGATTAAGTGACTTGCCCAGAGTCACACAGCTAGGAAGTGTCTGAAGTCAAATTCGAACCCAGGACCTCCCATCTCTGGGCCTGACTCTCAATCCACTGAGCCACTCAGCTGCTCTCCTAAGAAATTCTTTAAGTTCAAAGATTTTATTTTTCAAGTTACATGTAATAATAATTTTCAAAATGTGTTTTCCAAAATTATAACATCCAAAACATCTCCTTCCCTTCCTTTCCTCTCCCCACTCAGAGATGGTAAACAATTTGATCTGGGACATATATGTATTATCATGTAAAACATACTTCCATATTGGTCATTGTTGTAAGAGCACACTCATACAGAACCAGACCTCCCAAATAAAACCACAAACACATTGATGTTTAAGATAGTGTGTTTTGGTCCACACCCATTCAACTCAACAGTTCTTTCTCTGGAAGTGGATAGCATTCCCTGTCATAAGTCTTTAAGAATTGTCTCAGATCATTGCATCTTGAGAGTACCCAAGTTTTCACAGTTGATCATTGTACACTATTACTATTATTGTACACAATGTTCTCTCAGTTCTGCTCATTTCACTCTGCATCAGTTCCTGCAGATTTTTCCAGCTTTTTCTGAAACCATCTTGCTTATCATTTCTTATAGCACAATAGAATTTCATCCCCATTATATACCACAGTTTGTTTAGCCATTCCCCAAATGATGGACATCCCCTCAATTTCCAATTCTTTGCCACCACTAAAAAAACTGATATGAATATTTTTGAACAAGTAGCTCCTTTCTCCTGAGAATTTTCATTTTGGGATTTCTTTCAGGAGGTATTGGGTGGATTCTTTCTATTGCACTTTGCCCTCTGCTTCTAAGAGATCTGGGTGATTTTCTTTTATGATTTCTTGAAATATGATGCATAGGCTCTTTTTTTTGCAATGGCATTCCTATAGTTCAATTATTTTCTCCTTGATCTGTTTTCCAAGTCAGTTATTTTTGTTTTGAGAAACCTTATATTTTTCTTCTTTTTTTTTCAGCCATTTGGCTTTGTTTTAATATTTTTTGTTGCCTCACAAAGTCATTGGCTTCTGTTTGATCCATGCTATTTTCAAGGAGTTTGTTGCTTGAGGAAGGTATTGTACCTCTTGTGTTAAACTGTTATTTCTTTTTAAAAATCCTTTCTTTAATAGCTTTCATTTCTTCTCCAATTTTTCCTTCAAGCATTCTTGTTCCAGTTATAAAAATATTTTTACTCTATTAACAAATATTTTTTCATCTCTTCTAAGAATTCTGAGTTTGTGTCCAAGCTGTGGTTTTCTCTGAGAGATTTCTTGTAGAGGTTTTGAAGTAATTCTTCTTTTGCATTTGTGTTTTGAGCATCCCTGCCACCAAAATAGGTGATTATTGGTTTGCTTGTTCATTCTTCCATACTACTTTCACACTCATTTAGGGCTGAGCTCTGCCATACTTCTGGAGGGAAAGAAGGTCTGAACTGGTCCTGGAATATTGAATGTTGTATTATTCTAGTATCTCCTAGACAGACTGGACACCTACAAGCTTTCATTACTCCCCAAATATAATCCAAGGCAAAGTTTGGTTGCTTCCCCCTAATCTAAGTACTGTAAGTTCTGGACCTGGGTTTGGGTCTGTGTAAGAGTAAACTTCTTCTAGTCTCCATCCTTTTCTACCAGCTAGAAAGCTCAGAATTCTAGATTTTTAGGTTTTGCTTTGGTTTGGAATGTCTGCCTTAGTCATTCTTCTGCAAACTAGATGCTGGGAGTGAGCCTATGCTCAGAATTTTGGGTTCTAAGATACCTGCTGTAGCCTGCTTCTGAATTTTATAATTTTTCAGCACAGTGCCCAGGGCCTCCCTATAGGCCTCAATTAATCTGTGACCTAAAACTAGGAAGTAGATAATAAATTTGCCAATTGGCATCCATACCCATTTTTGCACCCCATCATGAGTCTGTGGAACATGTCTCTGTTTGGGATCCTCCTCTTGTGTTCTTACATAGTATCCTCCTTTACTATGCTCTTGCACCTACCCATCCTATGTCCTCAGACCTCTCTGTCTACCTCCCTATACTAAACTGGGCTAGACATGATTTACTCTGACTTCTTCTGAAGTGTCCCATTACGCTTTGGTCTAGTGCATTTCCTAGACCTATTTCAAGGTGTTTGTAGAAGGGAACCAAATGCAATGCTTCCTATAACACCACCATATTAGCCCTTGTGGCACCATAATTATTTTTGCATACAGCTATTCAAATTCTGTTTAGCTATGGATACTTGTTACAATAAATTTGTTTTTCTTTTTTTAAAAACCCTTACCTTCAGTCTTGGAGTCAATACTGCATATTGGCTCCAAGGCAGAAGAGTGGTAAGGGTAGGCAATGGGGGTCAAGTGACTTGCCCAGGGTCACACAGCTGGGAAGTGGCTGAGGTCAGGTTTGAATCTAGGACCAGTCTCTAGGCCTGACTCTCAATCCACTGAGCTACCCAGCTGCCCCCTTTTCTTTTCTTTTTCAATAGGAAATAGAAGAAGCAAGAAGGGAGAAAAGAGATTGCTCATTTTTTAAGAGAAGAGGGATGCTACCAATGGAAAAGGTTTCAGGCACACTCAGATGACATTCTTTTTTTTTTTATTTTGCAAATTTTTATTTAATTAACTAATTTAGAATATTTCTACATGTTTACAAAACTCATGTTCTTTCCTCTCCCTCCCCTCCCATAGCCATGAAGTTCCATTGGGTTTTACATGTGTCATTGATCAAGACCTATTTCCATATTATTAATATTTGCACTAGGGTACTCCTTTAGAGTCAATATCCCCAATCATAACCCCATCAAACCATTTTATCAAGCAGTTGTTTTTCTTCTCTCCTAGAGTTCTTCCTCTGAATGTGGATAGTGTTCTTTCTCATAAGTCCCTCAGAGTTGTCCTGGCTGCCACTAGTAGAGAAGTCCATTACATCTGATTGTACCACAGTGTATCCATCTCTTTGTATAACATTCCCCTGGTTCTGCTCCTTTCACTCTGCATCAATTCTTGGAGGTCATTCCAGTTCACATGGAATTCCTCCAGTTCATTATTCCTTTGAGCACCATAGTATTCTGTCACCAACAGATAACATAACTTATTTAGCCATTCCCCAATTGAAGAGCATACCCTCATTTTCCAATTTTTTGCCACCACAAAGAGTGGTGGCAAATACATAAATATTTTTGTACAAGTCTTTTCCCCTATGATCTCTTTGGGGTACAATCCCAGCAGTGGTATGCCTAGATCAAAGGGCAGGCAGTCTTTTAGTGCCCTTTGGACATAGTTCCAAATTGCCATCCAGAATGGTTGGATCATTTCACAACTCTACCAGCAATGCATTAACGTCCCAATTTTGCCACATCCCCTCCAACATTTATTACTTTCCTTTGCTGTCATGTTAGCCAGTTTGCTAGGTATGAGAGGACTTCTGGGTTAAGATGGCTTCAGAGTAGAACAGGGTGCTTAACTCTCCTCAACATTGACCCATACAGCATACCTCCAAAGGACAAAAAACCCAAATAGGGCGCAGTATTGAAGGTACATGGGATTTGGGCATTTCCATGCCATAAGGGGGGGCGGGGAATAGCTCCCATCAAATGCAAGCTGATCAGCCCTCCCCCACCCCACCCACAGTACCAGAGTCAGAGGCTATGCACCAGAGTTAGCGTGAGTGTGCAAAATCTAGCTTCTTGGCAGCTAACTGGTACCACCAGGAGCTTGCCCATGAGAGCAGCAAGACCTGAGACCCCAGGAGGCTAGAGAGCACAGACCTTGGGTAGGAGAGTGGAGCTCAGAGAAGCAGCAGACAGCGGAAGCAGCTTAGCACACTGAGACTCAGGGAAGAACCTCAGGTGGAGGAGCAAGCATGGAACAATTTCTGGGCTCTGAGCAACTGATTAGGACCACCATGGGTTTGACCCTGAGAACAGCTAGACTAGAGACCCCAAGAGGCTATGGAGCACAGACCTTGGGCACAGGAGTGAAGCTGAGAGGGGCCACGGACAGCAGAGGCCTACCAGACAGTGGAAGCCAGGAGACTTGCAAAGCAGCCTCAGGAAAAACTGCTCCTTAGCTCTATACACAGACAGCCTGCCTACCTCACCAAGACTTCTGGCTGAGAAAGAAAAACCAGCATAATGATGACAAGCAAGGCCCAAGAAATAACCACCAAAAAGAACAAGAAAAAAGCTCTAACATGAAAACTTTTGCACAGAAAAAATCCAGCAAGCAGAGGAGGACAAAAATATCCAAACCTTCCCAAAAAAGTAAAAATTGGTCACAAGCTCTTGAAGAATTCAAATCTGAGATCATGAGAAAGATGGAAGAGATCTGGCAAGAAAAGTGGGAAATAGTTCAAAAAGAAAATTTCACAATTGGAATTTGAGGTTCAGAAATCAAATGAAATGATAAGCAAATTGAAGATCAGAAATGACCAGCTGGAAGCCATGAAGAGCCAGATAGACCAGACTGAAAAGGAAAACCAACAGATTATAGCCAAAAACCAGTCTTTAAAGGCTAGAATTGGGCAAATAGAAGCCAATGATCTCACAAGACAGCAAGAATCAATAAAGCAAAGTCAAAAGACTGACAAAATAGAAGAAAACCTGAAATATCTCAATGAGAAGATGACGGATCAAGAAAACAGGTCTAGAAGAGACAATTTGAGAATTATTGGTCTTTCTGAAAAAATCAGAGACAGAGAAATCTAGATATCATACTACAAAAAATTATGCAAGAAAACTGCCATGATGTCCTTGAAGAAGGCAAAATAGACATTGAAAGAGCCCATAGAACACCCTCTACACTAAATTCTCAAAAGAGAAACTCCAGGAATGTAATAGCCAAATTCTAAAGCTTCCAATTTAAGGAGAAAATATTACAAGAAGCCAAAGAGACAATTCAGATATCAAGGAACACCAATCAGGATTACACAGAATCTGGCAGCCTCCAAACTACAAGACCACAAGGCTTGGAATATGATATTCAGAAAGGCAAGAGAATTGGGTCTACAACCAAGGATGACCTACCCATCAAAACTGACTTTATACTTACAGGGGAAAGTATGGGCATTCAACAAAATAGAATATTTCCAAGTATTTGTACATAAAAGACCAGGACTAAATAGAAAGTTTGATATCCAAACACAAAAACCAAGAGAAACATGAAAAGGTAAATAAGAAAGAGAGGAAAAATAAAACTTATTTTAAAATTTCCTTCTTTAAGGGCTTCGATAAGATCAAATTGTTTGTATTTCTACATGGAGAAATTTTATGTGTAATTCTAGGTGTGAGGTGGTACCTCAGAGTTGTTTTGATTTGCATTTCTCTAATTATAAGAGCTTTAGAACATATCTTCATGTGCTTATTGTTAGTTTTGATTTCTTTATCTGAAAATTGCCTACTCATGTCCCTTTCCCATTTATCAATTTGGGAATGGCTTGATTTTTTTGTACAATTGATTTAGCTCCTCATAAATTTGAGTAATTAGACCTCTGTCAGAGTTTTTGTTATAAAGGTTTTTTCCCCAATTTGTTACTTCCCTCCTAATTTTGGTTGCATTGGTTTTATTTATACAAAACCCTTTTAATTTAATGAAATCAAAATTATTTATTTTACATTTCGTAACTTTTTCTAACTCTTGTTTGGTTTTAAAATCTTTTCTTTCCTAAATATCTGACAGGTATACTATTCTGTTTTCACCTTATTTACTTATAGTTTCCTTCTTTATATTCAAGTCATTCATCCATTCTGAGTTTATCTTGGTGTGGGGTGTGAGATGTTGATCTAAACCTAATCTCGCCCATATTGTTTCCCAATTTTCCCAGCAGTTTTTGTTAAATAGTGGATTTTTGCCCCCAAAGCTTTGATCTTTGGGTTTATCATAGACTGTCTTGCTGAGGTCACTTACCCCAAGTCTATTCCACTGATCCTCCCTTCTGTCTCTTAACCAATACCATATTATTTTGATGACCACTGCCTTATAGTACAGTTTAAGATCTGAAACTGCTAAGCTACATTCCTTCACATTTTTTTCATTATTTCCCTTGATATTCTTGATCTTGTGTTCTTCCAAATGAACTTCATTATAGTTTTTTTTCTAATTCAGTAAAAAAGTTTCTTTGTAGTTTGATAGGTAAGGCAAAATAAGTAAATTTATTTGGGTAGGATTGTCATTTTTATTGTTAGCTCATCCTACCCATGAGCATCAGATGACATTTACATAAAATCATTGTATTAATAGTTGTACTGAATTATTTTACTTTATTATAACAGACCTCTCATGAAGTAGGAGTAATCTGTAAATATTTATAATATAAAATAAAATACGTAAATATTATGCACATTAGTATATGTATATCCTCATATATAGCATATGTGTCATTCACAGCAAATAGTTTAAAGAATGGGGAAATCAGACTAAACATCTTAAATGTTTAGATTCTTATATTAGTCCTAAGAAATTTCCATCAGCAGGAATAAAGATCACATTTGCAAATAAAAGAACTTTAGCAAAGCCAATAAGTTGACTATGGTAGTCCTAAACCACACTGTGTCCAATATAGGCCCTTTAGACCATAATTAGGAAAAGTCTATAAAGGATATAGAGCATTTTTGGTTGTATATTTAAATTATCTTTATAAAGAGATGATTCATTTAGGCTCCACAAAAATCTGTTTGAACTTTCCTGAGAATGGTAAAGGTCTTTATGTTGGTTAAAGGATGGAAAAAAACATCCTTATATAACTTTCTGCTTTCAAACTTTCCCTTTCAAGTGTTTGCTGTCAGTCATATGACAGAGAGACTACAAAAGCTTTCCCCTTGGCCTTTTCAAGTTCCTAACAGAGAGTGTTTTTCAAAATGAAGTTATGTCTTGGCATGTGTTTTGTTCTCCACTCATTGTAGGCTAAGTTGCTTCCTACCTGGGCTTTTCCAAAATATTTTAATACTATGTTTCAGGCATTGATTTATAGCCTCATTAATTTCCATGTAAATGTTATGTTGCACTGAACAAGAAGAGATTTTGTTAAGTGATAGAAACCCTGAGGTTTGTAGTTTTCTTACATGAATTTTTTTTTCTGTTTTGGAAAAGGTCATGACATTTCCAAGTGCCCATTTTTTTTCTGCATGCTATTGTGCCTCTTAAAACTTAACAAAATTCATTGGCTTTATCAGTGAAACTCTTCTTTCAGGAGGAGAAAAACGGGATAAAATTTAATGAAAGGTAACACCATCCCCATGGAATGTGTCAACAAATGTAAAATGAGGTCTTCTTTCTGAGTCTCACAGTAAATATTCCAAATAATATTCAAGGGTGACTGAAGCTCTCAATAGTTTATAATCTTTGAGAGAGACAGACATATATGCCTATAGGTACATATCTAAAATCTCTTTGGCTCATGTATATGTGTATTTATACATATGTAGATCAATTCAATTCAATCATTTTTCAGTTGCGTCCCTTTCTTTGTGATCCCAAATGGATCTATAATCTCATTATTTTGGGAATTCTTTCCAGTAATACAAAATCACAGCCCACCTTTGTTTGCCCATCCTTTACTCTCTTCTTCTTTATAAACTCTTAACTTCCATCTTAGAAACAACACCATATATTGGTTCCAAGGCAGAAGAGCTATAAGGACTATGTAATGGAAGTTAAGTAAGTTGCTCAGAGTTACATAGCTTGGAAGTGTTTGACCTCAGATTTGAACCTGGGACCTCCCATCACTAGGCCTGCCCTTCAATCCACTGAGCCACCTAGCTGCCCCACCCCATCCTTTACTCGTTATACATGTCTCCTCTCCAAGAATAGTTCCACACAACATACTGGAGATCTACTTGATTTCTTCTGACACCACAAACCCATCTTCACTACATAATCTGATTCAGTCCAGATTTGCCATCCCTCTGGCTGTTATGTTTTAACAGCTTTTATGTGTTAATGATCAATTGTAAGGCTGTCATCTGTGACAAAGATTTCTCAAAAGAGGAGTAATAACATTAGCTGATTTTTATGTTGCGCTTTAAATTTTGCTAAGTACTTTTAACACTATCCCATCTGTTCCTCACAACAACCCTCTGAGGTAGGAGTTACAGGTATCATTGTTTCTATTGAAACTTGAGTCCCAAAGCCTACTGGTATAGGACTCTCCTTTTGGTAGAGATCTGTTTCTGTTGCATGTAGAAAGAGTAAGGAAAAGCTCGTGTGGCAAAAAGGAGAGCTCTGTAGAACTCTACAGCTCTTCAGACATTCTTTGAGTCTTCCTTCATGGACTTTGAGTGCTACAGTCATTTGGGGACATTTCTGGCTTTCAGCTTTGAAAGAGATTTATGATGCCAATGCCACTTAGGAATGCCAAAGGAAGAAACTCTGGGATGAAGCTGATATGAGAGTAATTGGCAGTTTCCATTATGTCTCTCTTCCCAGTTTGCTACACTAGAGACTGTGGAGAACTTCCTCTTAGATGAGATCTGGGATACTCTCTCTTGGATAATGTACCTCTTTCCCAATGGAATAGTTCCTTCACTGAATTGTCTGGCATATATTCTCTTGTGTATACTTTCTCCAATTTCTGTTTTTGCTCTTGACTTGGATAAATGGATTCCTCTGACGCTTGCTATGTGTGTTCATTGTAGAGTTGGTATTTGGTGAGAAGAGTAAGCCTTGATTATAAAGCTTGGAGTCCTGTTTCCCTCAGCAATGAAACCGCATTTAGAAGTTAGTTTGAAACTAAAAACCACATCTCCTAGTTAAATAATATGTAAGGGAACAAATAGATATAACTTTAACCCAGCACCCATTCTCTCCAAGAGGAGCAGAATGACCAAGCTTCTGTCTCCAAGTTCCTGCTCCCTCTCTTGACAGGAACTGAAGTCTCCCTTGGAAACAGGCAGGGAGACATGATGCCAGAGATGTCTATTCTTCCTCCCTTCAAGTGACACCCCCCCATTCTACTTGTGGAGGACAGACCTTGTTTCCCTATTTTAAAGATTAGAAAACTGAGGCTAAGAGAAATTATAACTAGCCTACAGACCCACCACCAAAAAGTGTCTGAACCAGGTCAGATTGACTCAAAATCCACTCCCTGATCCATGTGGCTGCTCAAGCCACATGTCAACATAAATTATTTCTTCTTCAACCCAAGGAAACCAGGCCCTCTTTCAGTGATTAGTGCTAAAACAGGGTGGCCCTAAAACTTTTAGAGTGTATAACTGTACTTGGGTCTTAAGGACATCCTGTATATGATTTTATCGGGGCTTTGTGTTATTACGAATTGTTAGACTCACAAAGCAGCCAAGTATTCTTTTTGTTTTGTTTTGTTTTTTGTTTTAAACCCTTAACTTATGTGTATTGACTTATAGGTGGAAGAGTGGTAAGGGTAGGCAATGGGGGTCAAGTGACTTGTCCAGGGTCACACAGCTGGGAATGTCTGAGGCCAGATTTGAACCTAGGACCTCCCATCTCTGGGCCTGGCTCTCAATCCACTGAGCTACCCAGCTGCCCCTCAAGTATTCTTTAGAAGAAAGAGGAGTGAAAATACAACATAGATTTTCCTCATCTACTTTTTAAAAAAATTTCCATGATCTTTATAGCTCCTGCAGAGTGGAAATTAAATAGAATTATTTTGAGTTGGAATTAAGTAGAACTATCCTTCCCATCCTGAACTTTTGTGTGCTTCTGACTCTTCTCTGGCTCTATAGAGTGTCATTATTGGAAGTAGAATTGCACATGCTTACAAATACCATCCAGGGAGGAAACGCTCATAGGAAGGAAATAAAAGACTGGGATGCTCTAGGGGAAAGAAGAGACATGACATTTTAATTAATAAATTAGTTTGTTCTAGATTGATTTCTGTAAGGGAAGTTCAGATATATTAAATTAATTAGCAGTTATTGAAGCAATTTATTTTATTTAAAAATAAAATAATTATATTTGTGAAGGCCAGGCATTTGATTAAAATGTGATTTCATTATGTTTTTCCAGAATACTTTAACTATTTAATAAGTGCTCTTTGTGGTCACTCTTTGCTGAGTTTCAAATCACTAAATTTGTCTTCATTTTTTGTGTGTCTGAATAGAACAATAGATCAAGATCTGATGGGACTTTAGAGATCATCTAGTCTTACCCCCTCACTTTATAGATGCCCAGGGATGTGAAGTTCTCGTATGGAGAGTAAGTAAGACTTGGGATTAGAACCCAAATCTTGACCCAGAATTCCAGTATTCTTTCTACTATGCCACATTGCATGCATAACAGCTATTTGGAAACCCCGAATCAAGGTTAAATTAGGTAAGACTGAGAGTAATCCTAGAAATGGTATCATTCCATTCTACCCCCACTCCACAAAGAACTCTTAGCTGCTTTGTTGAGAAAGGGGATAATACTAATCTTACGAGTATAACTTGAGTTATTCAACATGTACAATCTTCCACATGAATTCAACATTCAACATTCTTCCCTATGAATCTGGATTCACCAAGAAATGTTGATGGGGGAGATATAACTAGTATTCAAACTGGGTCAATACTACAGTCATACATCAGTCTTCCTGTAACATGGGTATTTGTATAACTTTTATTTTTTATTGTTATTCAGTTGTTTTTCTGTGTGTCTTTTTGATCCCATTTGGAGTTTTCTTGACAAGGACTCAAGAGTGGCTTGCCATTTCCTTTTCCAGCTCATTTTATAATTAAGGAAACTGAAGCAAACAGGGTTGAATGACTTGTTCAGGGTCACCTAGCAAGTAAGTGTCTGAAGCTGGATTTGAAATCTAGAAGAGGAATCTTCCTGATTCTTGATTCCATGCTCTAGAGAGGAGTATTTCAATATGCAAAGAAGGACAGAAAAACAGAGAATTATGTATGACATTTGGAACTTCTATTGTGTGTAACTGGGTTTTTTAAAAGTGTGCATCAAATTTGACACAAAAGGAATAAATTTCTATTTTAAAAAAAGTTTCATTGACGTGTAATTTTTAGATTTTTCTCTATTAGCTGTTTTAAAATTAAACCTAAAGTTATTTTATATATCAAAGTTAAAACTGCTGTGATGTACTTCTAGTCTGATTACAGAACTAACTCTGAAGTAGTACCCATTTTGACCTCCTTGTACTTTTCTATTTTGATCTTTATAACCTAATTGAGAGATCCCTTAACCTACTCTTTCCTGTTTAAGACTTGAAATGGCCTTTAGTCAAAGAGAATTTTTAAAAAAAGTTAACGGTAGCTATTAAGGGCTCCAGCTAATCATGAAAAAAAATATCATTTTTTTCAGTTTTCTTCAGAGATTTTTCTTTCATAGTTATCTCTTTCCTTTATATGTCCTTTCAAAAATTTGATAAAAACTATTTGAACAGCAGAAATTATGCTATTTACTGTGCTGAAAAAAAATTAAAAAATTATTTTATTCACTTCCCTTGTTTTTTTTCCTTATTTAAAAAACATATCAAATAGTTTATAACTATAGTTTAATTTTTAGCCTCTACTTTTTTTTATAAAATCTCATCTGTGTCCATGCCAATTTTATCTACAAGGTATGTTTCATGAGTTTTTAAACAAAAATTGAGTAAGATGGGGGCAGCTAGGTAGCTCAGTGGATTGAGAGCCAAGCCTAGAGACAGGAGGTCCTAGGTTCAAATCCAGCCTCAGACACTTCCCAGCTGTGTGACCCTGGGCAAGTCACTTGACCCCCATTGCCTACCCTTACCACTCTTCCACCTATAAGTCAATACACAGAAGTTAAGGGTTTAAAATTTAAAAAAAAGTAAAAAAAAATCGAGTAAGATGTTCATTATTGTATTAATACTCTAATGGAATTTTAAGGAACAATGAAAAGAATTTGGCTTGGAGAGTTCTGGGGTTTTGTTTTTGTTTTGCTTATTAATTTCATTGAAAAAATATTAACATTTTAGCTCTTCATTTCATAGTCTCCTTTTCAGACATCTCTCACATTAATTATAATTAATAACTAATAAAATAATAATTCTTTTAGTGTGAAGCATCTATAAATGGCAAATGTAGTGTTGTAGTTTACATGATAGATTGATTCTTTATCTACTTAAGATAATACCAACCAAAAGAAAATATTGCTTTGGCACAAAAGATAATTCATTATTTAATTTTTAATTATTATACCATTTAGACTTTAATATGCCACTAAGATGCTATATTGGTGAGATTTTAACTATTTTACAGATATTGATTTACTTGGGGAGACTTCATGAGTAAAACAAAAAGGTCTGGAAGGGCTAAAGATGAAAAAATAAGATTCCACCAAAATGAAGTATTCACACTAGGACAATACTATTATATCAGTCTTCCTGTGTGACATGGGTATGTATATAATTTTTATGTTTTTAGTTCTGTTTTTTATTGTTAAAGGTATCTTTTTATTATGAAGTTAACAAACATTAATATATTCCTGACTCCCCCAGAATTAACTCCAGCTCTTAGAGCTTCCTAACAATTATCCTCAGTACAGAATTAAAGATGTGATCAGAACTAAAAAAGGACTCAACAACAACAGATTCTACAAGGGCAGCTAGGCAGCATAGTGGATATCTGGAGTCAGGATCTGGAGTCTGGAGGACCTAGGCTCAAATCTGGCCTCAGACACTCCTATCTGTGTGGCCCTGGGCAAGTTATTTAACCTCAAATGCTTAGCCCTTTGTACTTTTCTGTCTTAGAATTGATACTAAGACAGAAGGCAAGGGTTTAAAAACAACAACAAACATTGGACAAGTCCTTCCATCTGCCAAAGCCTCAGTTTTCTCATTTTTACAATAAGGAGATTCAATTGGATGACTTTACAGGTTTTAATTTTCAACAATTTCTAGTTGATTTTCCTACCTGCAATTTCACTTACTTCTCATTCAGTGGTGCCAAGTACTTATCTTAGGCAAAGTTGAAATGTTCTGCCAAGACCAATCTTTTTCTACCTTTAGATACAAAGGAAATCTTCAAAGTTTTTCCTATCTTGGGATTAGAGGTTCATATATCGAAAACTGGTAAAGATTTCAGAAGTCATCTAATCCAAACTATTGTTTTACAGATTAAGAAAATGAGGCCCAGAGAGGTTATGTGACTTTCCTAAAGTCACATAGGCAATTGACAGAGGATTTGGTCTTATAACCAGCTTCAGTTGAATTTCCATTGAACCATCTTCTGCCTTCTAAGTCACTGTTCCTTTCAATTCCCATTGCTACTTCACCAATTCAAATCATAATAACACCATAGCTAGACTAACTTATCCCTACTTCTAGTATTTCCTTCTCAATTCCAAGGGCAAATTTCCATCCTTTAGTACCATTTTCATCATGTCAGTAGACTGGTACTTTTTCAATAGTTCCCAATATATATAGATCCAAACATATTAGCTTGGGTTCACTTTCTATAATATGATTCCAACATATTCTTCCAGGTTTCAACAATATCCTACACAAACTCTCTGACCCAGTCAAATGGTCTACTCACTTTCTCCTTATATGCTATTCTTTCATGGTTCTCTGCCTTTGTTTTTATGGTTTTCTATGCCAAAGCATATGCCTTCATCTCCTTGAACCTCTGTTTCCAAAAGTGGTAGGGATTGGACTAGCTCTTTTAGCTCCCATCCAACTCTAACAATCTACGTGCACCCACACTTCCGTTCATCGAAGTTTTGCTCTTCCTTCACCATGCAACTCAAATCCAACATGTTCCATAAAGAATTCCAGCTATTTCAGACAGAATTGGTATCTCCGTTGTCTTACCATACATTTCATCATATCATACTTGTTTGTCTTTTCTTTTCCATTCACTTATATGATCTTGGAAAAAAGGATTCTTTCTTGTATGTATTTATCCCTTTGACTGGAGCCTTTCATATAGTAGGCACTCAAAAATGTCTTTTGAATGGGTATATTTGGTAAAGAATAGTATTTTATAGATGAGAAATGAACATAGATTTTTTTTCTCCTTCAAACTGCATCAGAACCATGGCCAGTGGTTATGACATGACAAAAAGCTGGAAGATTCAGCACTGGGGTAATGGATAGCATAAACTCTACCAGGATGGCATTTCAGCTTGCTTTGTGAAGTGATGGTGAAGAGGTATAGGGAATTATTGTTTTTAGAACAAGTAGTTTTAATTGCCACACTTTTGTGACTTTTGTTGGCCTGAATTGTCTGCAAAGCTAGAGGAAAACTCAGTTTGATAGATTCTAAAAGGGAAATAGCTGTGCTGGAATTAAATGTTCAAGCCACCTACAGCTGCTGATAAATGTTCGCTACATCCTGGGCTATAAAATGAGTGATCAGGATGTCCTACTGAATCTGTAATCAATGGGAAAATCATGGGTGGAAAACTGATTCCTGAGTCAATCATCAGAGGATGGACTAATTTATGACATGGTGCAGAGAACAAGAATAGAATATTAGTGGAGAAACTGAACAATAGGATGAATCTGCAGTGACAAAGAGCCTGTGATTAGATAGTGAAATCTGTGACTGTGTGAATACTGAGAGAATGTTAGTCACTATAAGGATTTCTAGGAATGCTTAAGTGTTGATTCCATGGAAGTTTGTGCATGTATTAGAGTGTGGATCCCTATAGTTTGTAAAAGAGTATGTGTATGCATTTCCCAAAGGATTAGGTTTCCCTCTAGGAGGAGCCTTTACTTCTTCAAATATGGGGAAATTGGGTACTGTGTGGAAGTAGATGCTGGCATATAGTACTTTGATACCAATAGCTGTATGTTACTCTGATTCTAGTGCTCCAGTGAAGTAATTCTAATATTTGATGAGCAATTGGCAGAAATTTCTATCAGATAATATATGTGAAAGGTTCAGTTCTGAACCTCCATTAACTTTTACATGAGAAATGTATCACTCAGGGAGGTACAAGAAGATCTGGTCCTTGGAGGAGTCATTGAGATTTAGTTTGAATGTGAGTGAGTCACTCTCTTTCTTAAGAAAGATGCCATTCTATTGTGTTTATGAGGAGAATCTTCCCTGATATGGTTATGTTTTTGTGTTTTTCCACAGGGTGCCAACCAACAGAGAAGCAGTGTGTGTGTGTGTGTGTGTGTGTGTGTGTGTGTCTATGTGTGTGTTTGTGTGTGTGTGTGTATGTGTTTATGTCCCCAGGCATCTGGCATCTCGTAGCAATATTTGCTATGGTCCCTAAAGGTTATGGTGTGTCAGTGTTCTATCAAAGACTGAATCAATAGTGAAAGTTCTTTTAAAAACAGTTTCAGTTGTATTTATGATATGGTACTTATTCTGAGAGCCTATATCATTACCACAAGCACAATTTCTTGAGAACCTAATTGTAGCATGTTGCATAATTCAGACCAAGGTGCTCTGAATTAGTAACATTTTATTGTTTTTATTGCATTTAACATTGAGTACACACATACTTAGAGCTCACAAAATCAAGTTCACACTGACAAAAAGTAGCCAACTAACTCAATGTGAGCTAAATCCATGTATGAGAAACCCACATTTAATAACAAAATTAACTAAGAAAATGTGAGCCTTTTATAAAAATCTCTCAAGTCTCGAGAATTTTTAAAATTTCCTTTTACAATGTGATTCATACAAATATTTCCCTTTTCTGGTCATATTAAATAAAAGAATTAACAGTATTCCATCTCTGATTCAGTGAATTAAATTAATAAAGAATGTAAGAAATGAATCATGTGGAGTATGGGGGTGAACAGGCTACAGGCCTAAAACTGGGACAATAAGATTTATGGTCTAGGGCCTAATCTATTTCTTTATATGTTTACAAAGATGCTTTTTTAAACCCTTATCTTCCATTTTAGAGTAAATCCTAAGTATTGGTTCCAAGGCAGAAGAGTAGTAAAAGCTAGGCAATGCGGAGTTCAGTGATTTGTCCAGAGTTACATAGCTAGGAAGTGTCTGAGGCCATATTTGAACCTCTCCTTCTTAGGCCTGGCTCTCTCAATCCACTGAGCCACCTAGATGCCCCCAATCAAGGTTGTTGTTGTTTTTAAAGTTACATGATTATATTTTTACATCTTCTGTATAAAGACTAATTTGAAAATAATTTCTTTATAGCTTGAGAGTTCACTCAGTAAATTTGGTTGATAAAACAAAGTGAATGATGACATAATTTTACATTTCAAACTCAATTCAGCAAACCTTTATTAAACACTGATTTATGTGTGAAAGATATATTCCCATGGATCTGAGATCTTATCCACGTGGTTATTTTCTTCATTGAAGATTATAACACAACTAGTCCTACTCATCTTGTGAAATTTTTTGCTCATATCCTACATTGGTTTACCAAAGGAATCCGTTCAATCTACTGGGGGCCTTCCTTATGTTCTTTTGACATTGCAAAGGCACCAGTGGAGCATGTAGTCTTTCCATTAGATCACTTTTGATCTCATAATGTGATTGTCCTATCTTTTTTAATCATATATTTCTTTCATATTCTTAACCTACTTCCAGTTCATAATTCCTTGTTGGTAATATGTTGAAATTTGTGTATTCTCACATGTTTCTTTGGATGGCCCATGAAAACCTTGATGAGGAGGCTGTAGTATACCAACACTTGTGGTCCTACAAAATTATGGGAAGAACATTGGTGCCCAAAAGATTAGCCTTTATTTCAGGGGGAAACTTGCAGTCGTCATTTTCCAAAGGTAATCCAGCCTCCTAAGAGTTTCCTGTTTAGTTCTAAGACCAACCCACTATCCATTCGTAGTCATTATCCATTAAACATACATATGTATGTGTATTCACATATGGATATAATAGATTATACGTGTGCATGTGTAGATTAGCATTATAATCATCCAACTGTTTATCATTATTATCAATAGTCATTCTGCGTACACTTAGAGTTTCTCATGTGGTGAGTTAGGCTAAACCTTTTGAATAATTTTGGATTTCATTTAGAAACTATTTCACTATTCTGTGGGCAATCGTTTCAATAGCCCTTCTGAAAAGGATCTTATGGAGCATTCCATACGGTCTATAGAGAAGCTTCCTTTGACTTGGACTCTGAGCTAGATCTCTTTCAGAGTAATATTCAGATCTCTGTTGAGGTGCCTACTTCTCCCTGTGTTAGAGCTAATTCAAATTATTCCCATTGTTATATTCGCCAAGAATTTTTACATAATTTTACATATATATTGTGGGCATCTTATTGGAGGAAAACCTTAAAGGTGATATTTTATTCAAATCAAATGTTTTTTTTTTTAAATAGTCAAACATTAAACATAGTAGGTGTCATTTTCTCTAGGGAAAGATTACAATTTTTAGTGATTATGGGAACTTAACCCCCATTTCCCATAGTTTCGCTGCATCAACATTTGCATTTTTTACTTTACTCTCTTTTCTAGGAATATTTCAAACCCTGCCCCCTTCTGAAAGTTGAGGATTGACTTCTAATCTAATTCAGCTGACTTTTCCATCTTTGTTTTTTATTTCAGTGCCTACTTCCTCTATGTTTTCCTATTTCCCTTTAATTACAGTTCTACTTTGTCAAATATGTATGAGTCTAAATGTGGTAACTTCCTTGTCCTCAGTCACAAAAAGAATTTGAAGTAAAAATCTTTACTGAATTTTTTAATCTTTCATTTATTTGTCCTTTTTTTCTCTATCATCTTTAAATGCCCTCAGGAATATTTTACTTGTCTCTCTTGCCAAGCATTCTATAACCTTGTAATTCCTTCTACTACTTTTTAAAAAAATCCTTACCTTCTGTCTTAGTATCAGTTCTAACTGAGATAGAAGAGAGGCAAAGACTAGACAACTGGGCTTAAATGACTTGCCCAGGATCGCACAGCTAGGAAGTGTCTTAGGCCAAATTTGAGCCAGCTCTTTGCAACTCCACACCTGGTATTCTATCCACTGTGCTACCTAGTTGCCCCAATTCTACTGTTTCTTGAAGAGATATTCCTCATGCCACTCATTATGGCAATTGATTTATATCAGTCAAACTTTTGGAAAGAAATATTCATCAGTATTTATATCTTTTTCTCCATCCAGTTTCCATTCTTTGGCATCAATAACTTGTTTCATTAGGTCAGGTCAGAGCTAACTAACTATATACCATGTCTTTTTTTCTCACTTTCATTCTTTTATCTTTCTTTGTATTAATTTTGATCATTGCCCTAACAAGTCAGTGGAATGACTGTATAGTAACAGCTGACATGGAATGACTCCCAAAGTAGTACTGACTCATTTCCTCTCTGTAAATATAAATCCATTTTGTTTTGCCTGAAGATTTTTGGTCCTTGTTATTAACAGTTAACAGTTTCTTATTCTTTGCTCAAAGAAAGTATTTATTATTTCTAGGTATGACACATCTCTATAATCTAACTCTCTAGCCTTTCATTCCCTATTTGTGAACCATATTTTCTGACTTATTTTTCACCATTTATATCTATGCCTACCATTGTATTTAAGTCACCAAAGTATCAAAGTATGTGTTGCTTTCATTTGGAAAGGGGAGAAGGTCCTACAAAGTTCTTCAAGGAATTTTGTTACCTCTCCATCTTCTATGACAGAAGTTGCTTCTAAAGTTGGTATCCTCTTCATGGTACCCTTTCTGAATATCTGATCATGAATACTGCAATATAAGATAATTCAATAATATTCTTTGTAGTTTTTACATATATGATAAAGCATCTCCTTTATTTCCTCCTCCAAGGAAAACTTTTCAACTCTCCTTCCATTTAACTTCCATTTCTGTTGTCCTCTAGTTTAATTTACAAATGGAATGTCAGGGTTAATATGATTCAGTTCCTCCAGCAATATATGTACTCGTAGCATCACTGGGCAAAGATGCTAAATGTAAAGTATCAACAATGAAATTATGTTTATAAGCAATCTAAATACTGTGTGATTCTTAGTACCCTCTGGTCCCTTTTTTCTTCTCTACCATTATCATTGTAAAAGAGGAAGGAAAGCATGTATCACTGAAAACTCTTCTGTACATTACATCATGGGTGACCCTGGCCAAATAATTAATGAGCAAGGTACTAGCAATACAAAGACAAAAATAAAATGGCATCTGCCCTCAAGGGATTTGCATTCTACTTGAAAGATAAAACATATGTGCAGATAAGGAAATAAAAGGTAATTGGAAGAATGAGGGAATACTAGTAATTGGGGACAATCAAGAAATGTTTCCTGTAAAGGATGGTACCTTAGCTGATTCCTTAAGAAAATTAGAAATTTTAAACATCAGCAATAAAGGATTGCATTCTAAACATAGAGGACAGGCATACATATATATATATATATATATGTGTGTGTGTGTGTGTGTGTGTGTGTGCGTGTGTGTGTGTGTGTGTGTGCAAAGACGTAGAGACTGGGGAAAGAATGTGAAATTCAAGAAATAGCTAGTATAATATAGATAGAATATAGATTCCATGAAGAGAAATAATATGAAAGAAATCTAGGCAGGTGGGTTGAAATCAGATTTTAGCTGGCTTAAATGCCAAATTGAGGGTTTGGGGGGACCCAGACCTATAATTAAGTAATTCTTGGAAAGAAATGGGGCAGCTAGGTAGTATAGTGGATACAGAGTTGGGGCTTAAAATCAGGAAGATCTAAGTTCAAATTTGGCCTCAGATGCTTACTAGTGGTGCAACCCTGGGGAAGTCCCTTCACCTTGTTTCAGTTTTCTCATTTGTCAAATGAGATAGAGAAGGAAATGACAGATCACTCCAGTATCTTTGCTAAGGAAACCTCAAATCGGGCCAAAAGAAGTCAAAAGAGACTGAAAAATAACTGAACAACAACAAGGAAAGAAATAATTTCTTAGAATACTAATAATTTGGGATAACTTGGAATCACAAAATTTCAGAGTTAGAAAATGTCTCAGTAGCCACTTAGTCCAACCCATACATGAAAATAATCTCTCTTACAAAATACTAGAAAGGTGGTATTCAGCCTTAATTTCCAGACATCCAATTGAATGAGACTGAGGAGGGAGTGGGGGTTGAGGGGGGAATAGAAACTTACTTCTCAAAATATCCCATTTCATTATTAATCACTGCAATTATTGATGACAAAGACAAAAATTCTGATGATGATGGTGATCCAAATCTATAAAGTGTTAAAGGCTGGTAAAACTTTTATCGTGTTATTTCATTTGATCTTTACAACAATCCTGTGATGTAAATGCAATTTTTATCCCCTCTCACCATTTTACAGAAGTAGAAACTGAGGCAGATAAAGATTAAATGTCTTGCCTGGGATCATAGAGTAAATAAGTATCTTAGGTGTGATTTGACTTCAGGTCTTCTGAGTCTAAGTCCTTTGCTTTTTCCACTATATTACATTGTCCTTAAGGGTCATTTCATACTAAGTTTTCCTTGCCAGCTTCTGCCTATAGCAGTGATTCCCAAAGTGGGCACTATCGCCCCCTGGTGGGTGCTGTAGCAATTCAGGAAAGCTGTGATGGCCAAAGGTGCATTTATCTTTCCTATTGCTATTAAAATTTAAAAAAAATTAATTTCCAGGGGGCTAAGTAATATTTTTTTCTGGAAATGGGGTGGTAGGCCAAAAAAAGTTTGGGAACCACTGGCCTATAGCTTCTAGTTCTATACTCTAGGGCCAAGAAAAACAAGTATAATGCCTCTTCCATATGACACAACATCAAAAACTTAAAGCCAATTTTCACTTTCCACTCTCTTCATCCAGAGAAAGAACAGTGAGTAGTATGGAAACCTTCTTCACTGATGACTTTCACTGCATGGTAATACACTATTTGGCCAAGTTTTCAAATAGCATTTTCTTATGTTCTCAATAAGTGTTTGCTCCAATCTGGTCCTTAGCTTAGGTCTCTGTACAAACAGTCATTTGCTGTCATTTCCAGAAGTCAATGTTCCAAATAGTCTGAGTCACTTTGACCAAAGCTACACCTTTTGCTGTTCAATGACCACAAGACCAGTAGATGAATCTGCCATAGGACCAGCATTGAGTTGCAAAGCACGATTAAGTAGAGATCAATATAATGACATCTCCAAAGGATATCAGCAGTGCCTGAGATGTGAATTGCCCTAGTCACATGTATAATTGACACACAAATTCCCTGTGAGTGTGTTCTCCATATATGTGCTCTAGTCACATAGGTTCCAGGTCCATGCTCCTTCACCATACTTCCTAGCTACATGTTCCTCATGTCTGTGTCCTTCATGGATACTTCCTGATAATATGTGTTCCCTGTGTATGCCTCTTTCCTACTTATGTTGTGATCATCTATGGAAGAGTCTACCATAGGGAAAAATCTCTCTTGTCACTTCATATGGTATGTTAATTGACTAAATGACCACTGTCCTCTGGTTGGCTGGTGGTAAAGGTTCTTGTGTTGTGATATTGAATGGGTGTCACCCAAGAAATATATTATGAACTTAGATTTAAGAAAAGATGATGTTGCCATGTAGGTGAGTGATGAATCTTCCAAGAAAGTTTGTGGAAGTGGATAGAACTGAAAGAAGTTTCTATTATTCCTCTTTTGCCAATTATCTGAGGACTGGATGTATTCCAAAACCATGAGATTAAGTGAGAGAACCAACAGGAGGCATAGTCTTAGAAACAGTGTTGCTTCAGAGGTTAGGAGGGAAAGTCTCTGCCTTATTCATGCCAACTGTTGCAAAGTGGCAACCAAAACTGGCCCTAAGCAAAACTATAAACACAGGCTCCACCTTCTGGGGTTTTTTTTTCATTTCTGTATCCTACTCAAATGGGGTAGCTAGGCAGTTGACCAAGTTGGTTAGCAAAGAGTTGGTGAGAAAAAAATTGGGGGTTTTAGTGTACTGAAAAGTCTAAATAAGTCAACAGTTTGACATGACAGGCAAAAAAAGTAAATTAAATTCTAAACTGCATTGCAAGGTGTGATATCCTGAACAATGGAAATGATGGCCACAATGCATCAATGTTGTGAGCCCCTGGAAGCAGCAGGCCAGCAGGATGCATAAGGAAAGGAAGCCCATCTAGGTCAGAAATGGAATGGGTCTATGAGGAGCCTCTGAACCTTCAGCCGAGGCAAGATAGGGACACCTAGTCTAATAATTCATCATCGTCATCGAATCCATAGCTTACTTGTTTGTATGGACTTTTTCTATTTCCACCAGATTGCAAAGCTCTCTGATAGCCTGGATCTAGTCCCATTCAGTTATGATTCACCTTATATAGACTATATGGTCTTAAATATCCTAAACCCTTGTCTAATTGTTGGTGATATCTGAGAATTCATTTCAAAAACAGCCTTGGTGCCTTCTTTACCCTGCTTTTGATCAGGGAGGCCTCCCTCCACTTATATAGATAAACCCAGATAAAACTAGATCCAAGCATGGTGATAGAGGAGGAGGAGGAGGAGAAGTTGTGGGGAGGGAAATGGCATCTATACTGTTCTTTTCAAAGGGATTTACACACTCCATCTCATTTCAATAACCCTTTGAGATAGATATGCATTTGTACATTTTGAATGAGTAAATTATCCTTTCAAGGGAAAGTTTGAAGGAGAAGCAGGTGATTAATGTTCCCTCTCTGTTTCCCCTTTATTGTCATGAATAGGAGAAAGGCATGGCTAGAGGAAGGCTCCAGATTGTGTGGTCCCCACCACGGATGTAGTCCTAGCAAAGACTCAGTTTACTGCACCTAATGACACCTAAACAGGAGATGGGCTAGGGGTAGTAGAAGAATTAAGAGCCAAGTTTCCAAGAAATTCAGAATGTGGCAGCTAAAATAATGCCCCGAGCAGTCAGATGTAGGAAGAAGGAAGGGACAGAAAGCCACAGAGAATGAATCTACAGAGGGACCTAGAGCCTTAATCTTGCTCTGAGGGGTCATTTGTGTGGGAAGAAGAATGTGAGTGCTTTTTCTAAGAACTCATCATTTTTCTAAAAGCCAAACGTGCAGCATGGTCATCCAAAGGAAAGCTGAAGAACTAATACCTTTTAGGCTGAGGAAAAAGTAATGAGTTTTTCATTGTTATTAACTCAATTATCCCTGAATTCATTTTTACAAGGTCTATGTAGTCTCCAGATCCTTGCAGGAAACTGATTTGTAGTCACCCCTAAGAATCTCCAGACACTGTCTTCGTCATAAATCTTTTGGGAACTTTACCATCTGTGACTTTCTTTTCCGCCCTCTTTCCTAGGGGAGTTAGAGATGGAATGGAATAGTTTGACAAAAATTATTGTTTTAATATAAATCTCTGCTTCTGGTCTAGGACTGGGGGGCGGGGTGGGAGGAAAGGAGGGAAGGAAAAATGGAGAAGAAATGAGGAACCTTGAGTCAGAGCCAACTGTCAAGTGGGCCGCTTTGCCCATAAAGAAGCAACTTGCCCTAGAGGACAGGTCAGGCAGGTCTCTGTCATACAGAACGAGGCTGGAACAAGGGACCGGAGGCGGGGGGAGGGGATGAGGAAATGGGGTGGAGGCGGAGAGGTGGCAGGAGGGGAGTGACGCGCCAAGATGCTCAAAGCAGGCTCGGCCCACGGGTTCTGGAGGTATAAAAGTTTGGGGAGAGAATTGTCAGATCGGCAGCTACACAGTGGAGAGCAAAGAACGGGTGCTCCCAGGACACCCACAAGGAGGAGCCTTAGGAACTTTGGTCGAACAGACGTGTTCGGTTGGAGAAATCTTCAGTGCAACAAGCATCCCTGACCAGCGGGAAAACTCGAGGATGCCCAGGGATCACAGCTGCCGCCAGCTGCCTCCGCTGACTGGCTACCCCAGGGCTGAGAAACAGCTGCTGGGATGTGGGCGTCCAGCTGCTCCCCTCTTCCTGCTCTTCCTAGCTTCCTGGGCGAGTGTCTGCCAAGGTAAGGAACCTGCCTATCTGCTTTTTAGTTTCCCTGTCCAGGCAGTCCAATCCTGCGCCCGTTTAAAAGATTCGGGAGAGCATACTAGAGGAACTGAAGTACCCATCCTCTCTCTTCCAGCATAAACAGTCTCTTTTTTTATTCACGAAATTACCCTTCCTTCCCTTCTCTCTTCCAGTTTTCTCTTCTCCATAGTCTGTTGCTTCTCGGATTCCTTTAAACAGATAGCTTTTTAGAACGACAGATGGAAGGAATATCAGAGGTTATTTTTAGTGCAAATATAGATGGGAGCAAAGTTCAATTAAGCCGCAATCTGTCCTTCTTATATGACCTACAATAATAGTCTGTGTGGCTACTCTTTCCACCCATGCGGATCAAGAACATGCTTTCTCCTCCGCTAAGATGCTCCTACATTTTTTTACCGTCTCAAAGATCTGACGACACTTGACAGTTCTTAGCTTTCATTTCCAGAGGAGTGGTCCAATCGTTTAATTCAGCATTAACCGAGGACCTTCTGTTGGTGCATAAGGCATTGAGTCTTGGTTCCGTGTTTGAAAAGTCCGTTTTAGTGTGAAGATGATTGGCAGCACTGTGTGATACCCGAGCTCCACAAGCACATGTGCTCACAATCGCAGCGTCAGGTGTGCTTTAGACCTTGCGCTGGGCAATCAGTCCTGGCAAATGAGAGTAACAATTCTTGGGCATTTAGAAGGGGGGAAAAGGGGGGAAAAGAGAAAGTGTTCAATTTTTATTGTTGATAAATTCAAATAGAGTAGAATGCTGGATTCAGAAGCTTGCACGGGAAAACCTTCAAATGCTTTCTCCTGATTTTCAGCCTTTACTGCTTCTAGTCATTTGGGACAGGAAACATTGAATAAAAGCGCTCTCTCTCTCTCTCTCTCTCTCTCTCTCTCTCTCTCTCTCTCTCTCTCTCTCTCTCTCTCTCTCT
>NC_058135.1:162578081-162639743 GCF_016433145.1 Gracilinanus agilis
TCTCTCTCTCTGTCTCTCTCTGTCTCTGTCTCTCTGTCTGTCTCTCTCTCTCTCTCTCTCACTCTCTCTCTCTCTCTCTCTCTCTCTCTCTCTCTCTCACACACACACACACACACACACACACACGAACACTCCAACTCATATATAACACTTCAAAGTTTAAAAGACATTTTTGCTTTTTTCTGAACAATTCTGAAAAGCAGATTTTGCAAATAGGTTTATTATCTCTTTAGGACATCACCAAAGCCTTAGTGCAGTTTTCCACATTAAGATATTAGGTATACCCTGAATTTTCCTGAAACTCAGAATAGAAAAGTTCCTTGTCCAAGGCCACACAGCTAATTAAGTAAGTGGTTAGGAGGCAGCTTCCTACAGTAGAAAGAGATGGCCTCTGCCATCAAAGGGCCAGGTGGTAAATAACTTTCCCATGGTCACCTAAGAAGTAAATGGAATACTAGATTCCTTCCCCAGGTTGTCTGATTAAACAAATGAATGGATATACAGAGCTCTGGTGATTGACAGATGTGAGGAAACACAGGAAGTTTTATAGCTTACTGAACTGGTCTTATGACCTGGCTTCAAGTCAAAGTTTTGGCATTTAGATAAGCATAAGACCTTGGGCTTCATTACTTGCCCATTTGTAAACCTCAATTTCTTCATCTGCAAAATAAGGATAATAATACTGTCTAGACTTATCAGGATTATTGCTATATCCAATGAAGTGTATATGTGTGTATGTTTGTGTGTGTATACTTACATGTATATTATTAAAACATCATATAAATATTGGCTATTATCATTGGTTAATCATTGGCCTTAAGAACAGAGGCATATTTCTTTCTGGAAATCCCTGGTAACCAATGATCTAGAAGCCTTTGGATGCTGAGGCTTGTAAGGACAATTATTAAAGTGTTTGGGACACTCATTTTTTGAAAATGTGGTATACATCAGAAGTTTCTAGCTATAGATAGAAATAGTGTGATATAGAAGCTTAGAGAGCCAGTCTCCACACCAGGAAGACCTGGATTAAATTTCTGCATCACACACCCATGAGGGTTACATGAGTTTGAGCAAGGCACTTAACCCCTTAGTGCTCCATGAAAATCTCTCAAATTATATGTTGAAAAGTCATGTTTAGATCTCTTGGTAGATGGTGTTCCCTATTCCAACAAAATGATATAATTTGAGTTTTTAAAAATCTCCAGTAAAATATGAGAAGGAAATCATAAGTTTCTATTCAATACAGTTTATGAACAACAACTAACTTTCCACCCTGACTTTTATTTTACATAATTTGTGATGGAAATTTAAAAATCATTCTGAGCATAGAGGAGGAGTTATTTTCTGGAGATATTCAAAGTTGTTTCTTTTTCATTTGAATATAGCCATAGTAAAGAAATAGCATATATAGTACATTGAGTTCTAAACTTGAGTGTTGAGAAACTTGAAGTCTTGACTCTGGCACTTCTAGTTGTTGGATCTTGCATGAGTACCAACCACTCTGGATATTAGTTCCTTATCATTAAAATGGGGAGGGAGATTGGATTGGATCAAGTGTTTTTAATCTTGGATTCATCAGGAGTCCATATATAGATTTCATTTTAGTGAACTTGGATAGGGGAAAACATACATCTTTATTTTCACTAACCTTTAACTAAAAATTAACATTTCTTTCAAATATTTTGAGAAGGGATCCATAGACTTTGCCAAATGGCAGACAGATCAGACACAAAAATGTTAAGAACTCTGGGAGTGATGGATGTCTTTAGGATTCCTTTAAGCTTGTATTATTTGAAGATTAGCTAAAAACTTTATTCCTTATAATCCTCTGATATTCGAGCAAATATCTTTCATTATTGTCAATTAGAAAACAGATGCTAGAATCCAAATACATAAAAATATACAGGAAATGCATGGGCTTAGAAGAATTGAATAAACGGGTTCAAATTTTAAAGAACTGACTCTAAAACTAGGCTGTTTTTATTTTCAGGTGTTCCAATATCACCTCTGGCGATACAGACAGACAAAGAGTTACAGCTGTGGAACAAGGTAAAGATTTTGTCATATTCTTTCTTCCTTTAAAATTCTAGCTCAACTCTCAGTAATATAATGATCCAAGACAATTCTGAAGGACTTATGACAAAGAGTGCTATCTACCTCCAGAAGATGAATTGTTGGAATTAGAATGCAGATCAAAACACACTATTTTTCACTTTAATTTGTTTTTGTTTTTGTTTTTTATTTAGGTTTTTGGTTTTATATGAGTATTCTCTCACAACAGTGACCAATATGGTAGTTTTTGCATGATAATACTTGTATAACTCAGATCAAATTGCTTATAGCTCTGCTATGAAGAGAAGGGAGGGAGGGAGGGAAGGAGACAATTTGGATCTTATAATTTTGGAAAACATATATGGAAAATTGTTATTGCATATGATTGGAAAAGTAAAACTCTAGTTAAAATTTTTTAAACCCTTACCATCCACCTTAGAATCAATACTGTATATTGGTTCCGAGGCAGAAGAATAATAATAGCTAGGCAATGAGGTTTAAGTGACTTACCCAGGGTCACACAGCCAGGAAGTTTCTGAGGTCAAATTTGAACCTAGGACCTATCACTAGCTTAGATTTTAAAGACAAATTTGAATGTAATTTCCCCCGTTCTTTAAAATGAAAAACCAAAAAATGTAGTATCATAACTCAGCAATGGAAAGATGTTTTGATTTTCAGTTTTAATAAGTTTGTACATTTCATATTTATATGACAATCACTTTTGGAACTTATGTTCACACTTTCATTAAAATTCCTCTTTTGACAAAAATTACAATTAAGTAAAATACCTGCAAGTCACTCCATCTGACGAAATAGTCAACATCCTGCCATGGCAATGTTCTGCCTCTGTATTGTAACAAAGAAACATTTTGAACTTCTGGTATGTTCTGTAACATTTTGGTCTAAACCTCAATTCTTCCAAATAGCTTTCCAAATTTCCTAGCCAATCTTGTCCAAAATAAGAGAATTTTTTCTCACGTAATTTATATTTTCACTTTATTAAACAGTGTGGTGCTATTTTAATTTGTTTCTATTCCTTTACATTCCACTACTACTATTTTTTAAATTTAATTTTTAGTCTTGATTCTAAGATGAAAGAGTTGTTGTTGTTTTTAAAAGAGAGTTATCTTTTGATAACCTTTCTCCTAACATTGAGATCCTTTAGTTGTAATATACCAGCTCCATTCTGGACTTAGGAGGTTACCAAAAGGTCCCCCTACCATTTACAGACTGAACTGCCTTGAAACTTCATGAAATACTAATATCCCTTCCATATGATGGGGGTTAAGGGTACAGTGATCTGGAAAATCTACATAAACTTTTTTGTCCTCTCTTCATATCAGAGAGTCTGAATGTTTTATTTTTCTTTCATGGGGTACTTACAGTAAAATTTTGGTTAAGTATTTGGTCATAGACTATTTTATATATTTCTGAGTTAATAAACTTTTTCTGTGTCTGCTAACCCATGTGGTTTGCAGCTTCCACAAAACACCCCACAAATTCCCATTTCATTTCTTATGCCCAATAAAACCCCAATGGGGAAAGTTGCAATGTGAAAGATACCTGTATATAGTAGTTAATAAATAAATGACTTTACTGTTTTAAATCCTCCAAATTAATTTTTTTAATGTTTGATCTCTTTTCTGTTAGTATGATAGCTCAGATTCTAACTTATACACCTGTTTTTACAGCTAGATGATGCTTGTTCAGATTTCCTGTCTGTTGACCCTCAGCCTCAGGTAAATTCAGCTAGTGAATGTTTAGTATCTATTTGTTTGTGTTGTTCAGTCATTGTATATTCTGATTCTTCATGACCCTATTTTGGGTTTTCTTAGCAAAGATATTGGTTTGCCATTTCCTTTTCCAGCTCATTTTAGAGATGAAGAAACAGAAGCAAACAGGGTGAAGTGACTTGCCTAGGATCACATAGCTAGCAAGTATCCGAGGCCAGATTTGAACTCAGGAAGATGAATCTTCCTGACTCCAGATCTAGTACTCCATCCACTGTGCCACCTACCTGTTCACTTGTAAGTTTATTTTTAATGTAGGTAGGTTTGGTTCTTCAAAGCTATCATCTCCTTTGATCACTTATTAATGCCAATGGATGAAATACTCACTACCTATTCAGTAATGGGGGAAAACTTTCATTGAAAACAATAATGATGTCTATGCTCAGCATTGCTTTTATTTTAATATTTTCCCATGACTCAGGCTTTCAGGGGTAGAAGAAAAAAGTAGTTAGTGGGAATCTTGGAGACAAATTACATGAAAGAAAATGACTAAAAACACTTTTCCTCCTCATCCCATCTTCTACCTGCTAATTCACATGTAAATATAACTAGTTAAAAATGTTACTGTATTTGTCTGAAAGTGGTAGGTTAAAACACAGGTTGCCTTCCTAAAATGAGACCTCTAACAAAAGGTGGAAAACCCAAATACACTGAAAAAATAAGATTGATTAAAGGCCACATTCATTTTATGTGTCAGATCTGGATAAATCAAACTGTGGTCTATATTTGGACAATAAAGATAATATTATTCTGTATTTCTCCAACATCTAATATAATTTTCCTAAAATTATCTATTCTCTAATTAGTTCTTCCTCTCCTTTTTCTGACTCACTGGAGGATGTTTAGAGGCAAAAGAAACTAACTGAGAACTAATTATAACATCATCAGATCAGAGATGGACAGTTTATTCTAGATGCTATACAGATCTATCTCCATTTGAGTTTTGATCGGATGGGAGATAATCCTTCTAGTGGTGAAGTTGTTACCATCACATAAACCAAAAGCATCTTAGAAAATCTAGATGGGTCACAAGATGGTGTCCTTGTCACTTATCGAATCTCTGTATGATTCTGGGAGTAATAAATATATACTTTGTAGATATGTTGTCAAGTGAGAAATTGAGTCCTTAATGTGTGAGTTTCCTAAAAATTTCTTTTAGGCATCCAGTGAACTGGAAGATCTTTGCTATACTATTATGGGAATTTTACCAAAATCACAGGTAATTTAATTTAAAACATTCTATTTTGGAAACTACTAGTTACCTAGTGAACTCATAGGACTGAAACTAGAAGAAAAATCCCTGTTTTCTTATAGCTAGCTATACTAAATTAATAGTAATTTATTAATAGTAATTTATTCACCTGCATGTGAAAGCTGAATATCAGGGGAACTGTGGGGAAAGGTTTAAAATGAGATAAAAGACAAATGTCTTTATCTTCTTCTGGGACCGATAAATTTACTTTAGGTTGTTTCTCTGATCTAATTATTTCTACCCTTCCCCCAACAAAATTCTAATAGCAATAATGAAATATTCCTAATCAATTATCCTTTCCTTTCATTAATTGGGTTACATTGTCCCTGTTCATTTCCTTGACTTGATTCAGGGCTCTAGAGCCGTAGGCGCCAGTCTTTCTAAGAGGAATAATGGAATTCAGTGGGGCTTTTGTTTGATTGTTTAACTTCTGTCTTAGAATCCATACGAAGTATCAATTCCAAAGCAGAAGAGTAGTAAGAGGTAGGCAATTGGGGTTAAGTGAGTTGCCCCAGGTCACACAACTAGGAAGTGTCTATGGTCAAATTTGAACCCAGGACCTCCCATCTCTAGCCTAGATCTCAATCTGCGGAGCCATCTGACTGCCTTGAATTCCTTATTTATAAATATGCTACGACAATAACAAATCCTATGGTCAGTAATTAACTTTGCCTTCAATTATTAAGAAAAAAATGTGATATCATTAGAGACAATTTTAAAAAGACACTAAATATTAGCAAGAAAAATCACAAAGCAAAAAATCTATTTAGTGGTCAATGTTTAGTTGCAAAGATTATTTAATAAACTTTTCTATGTCCTTTCATAGAATAAGATACATTTAACCACACAAATATGAGATATTATGAAAAAACATATGTAATGTGTCTTTTCCTCATAGGAATCAGATGAAAAGGACAATACCAAAAGGGTAAAGTGATTTTCATATCTTCTTACATATACCTGTACAGAATATTCCATTTTAATAATGTAAAATTGCTCTAAGACTTTTGGGACATGGCATGGTGCTATGTGTGTGTCTGCATGTGTGTAGGGTGTCCCTGAATAAATAACTACTTATTTAAATATTATATATTTACATAAACAAAAAGTAAAAATGTCTCTGCAAATAATAGGTATTTAATCATTAACGGTTGATAGTCAAATCCCATTTTTCCTTTTTTTAAACAGTTTTTATTTCATTATTCTAAGACGCACGATTCAGGCAACTCAGACGTCATGGTAAGTAACAGAGCCATTACTTGTGAATAATTACTGATGCTTATAACAAAAAAGAATGCTCCGGTTATTTGGAGTATCTAATAGTTTTAAATTCAAGGTAGAGTTGATTTGAGTTTTAGAAATTTGTCTAAAACTCAGCAAACATATATGCACACGAATCGAGCATTATTACTAATGATATGTAGGTTACATGTTGTATTTCAAGTTACATATGTAATGTGTGCTATAAAAATACAGGGGAAGGGGTTAGTCTAATCAGCAATTTGATTTGCATTGGGAACCTCTGGTGTGAACATTTCCCTTGTTGAGGCAACTTGGCCCTGACACTATAATTGATGCACTAGAGAATTGTGTCTAAGTTAACTGACTACCAAGATGGCATAAATGGCATGTATCAGAGGTAGGACTTGAACACAGGTCTTCCCGACTTCAAGGCTGGTCCTCTATCTGATACATTAAATTACCTCTATCTACTCTGTTATTATTAATACCCCTAATAATAATAATAATACTTTTAATATCACAAATAATGTGCAAATCATATTATTAACAACAATATTTCATCTGGATCTGCAATTTTATTAGTATAGGGAATTACCTCTATTAATAAGCATCTGCAACTGCTCTTCAATTTCTGATTCTAAAGAGTTTTCTGGATCGTTGAGAGAATAACCAACTTGTCCAGGGTTATACTAGTATGTATCAGAGACAACACTCGAACCCACGTCTCCCTGATTCAAGACCAGTTCTGTAGTCATTTCACCACACTGTCTCTTGTTATATTGTTGTAACTGAATAACTTTAAAAAATAGAAATAATTCTCTCTAAAAGTACTAGCCCCTTTTATAAGTGGTGTATTTGTTATGTTTTAGAATATCTTGAAATTGATATTTGTTCAAAATGGAAAGAAAGCATCTTGGTGCAGATTCTCTTTTGTCCCTAAATAAATACTGTACTCAGTAACTATTTAGGTACTTAGGGAGGAAATTTCTTCTCTCATACTGCTAAAACAATTGCACCTAGAATTCAGTTTTTCTTGTGAAGTTCAAGGTTGTTTTAAAAAAATAACCAATTTCTCCCTTTTCGTAAGTATTTAAAATGTCTTTTTTAAAAAATATATGCTAATCTTTCTTAGTTGCATTTCAAAAATGTATCAGCAAGGCCTCCAAGTTAATAGGCTTTCTCAGTATTCAAATAAATTTCTATTTAAGGAGTAATATATTCTAAACTTCTAGATTTCTTTTTTCAGTACGTAGTGGCATCCTAAACACTTTTGGGCTAAATGTGTCACTCTTTTAAAGGTTTGTTATGTTAAGGAATCAAAGATGCATAAGCTGCTGTTATTCTAGAATTTAACTAAGTGAATATGATAGATTATGTCCTGTCCAGTTATGCTATATGTGGATTACAATAGTTAATTCAACCTTAGAGAGTAAACTAAATTTTAGCCAATGCCTTTAAGCAAAGCCTAACAACACGTATACTTTGAGCATTCTTTCACCTTCTTCCATTTTGGCTTTCTGAAAAAGCGTAGCACACTGTTTACTGTCATTTTTGTGTCCACTGTGGTCTTGCTCAGTATGCTTCAACTCAAATGCAATGCTAGATGCTAGATGTGTCAATAGCATATGCTTCCAGGGAACTATTTTTCGATGTGTAGGGAATCATCATATCTCACTGACTTGTGCTTGCTTGATTCCAATCCATCATAGAATTTAAGTTGGCAAGCGAATGGTCAGGGTTTCATGGCTCTGGGAGTGGTTATGACATAATACCATTTGAATTGTATTTGCTGTTAAGGATGAATATCTGAGCAGGAGGGGTTCACCTAGTTCCACTCCATCATTTACCTCAACTCATGCATCTTTCACATAAAGAAACTGAAGAAGGAAATAACTTGCTCGTTTAGCGTTAGATATAGGAATAGCAGAATAGAGGCCCTTGAAGGAAGGCAGGTACTGCCGCATTTTTGTCTCTGTACTCCCCAAACCTAGCAGGTTGCATTGCACATGTTAGATACTCAATGCATTTGTTTATTGAGTTGAATAGGAGCCAGGCATCCTGATTCCCAGTCCAGACACTTTCAATTCCAAAATGATGCTTTTCAAGAACTACTGAAGTAAATTGACCAAAAAGAAAAAGATCAGGTTACATCATCCTTGATAAAATTTAGAGGACATAACTAAATTTCTGCCCAGTAAAAAACCGTGATTCATTTTCCCATATTGGTTTTTAAAAAGTTGTCACTCACTGTGGAGTACTCCAAAAGGCCACTTTGGTTAACATCTTTAGTTATTTGTTCTCCGTTTCCTGTCTGCAAGCCAGCATAGTGGGTAAAGAACATTCTTTGCACTGCAAGGCTAGCAAATCATGATTGCTCATGTGTGTCTGTCTTCATGTCCTCTCAGTCGTCTGTCGTGCATCCTTTGCTGCAGCTCGTGCCTCAACTGCATGAGAGAAGAATGAAGAGATTCAAAGTGGACGTATGTAATATTAACTGCATGCTTGCATCTTCACCCGGTGGTATAGCTTTGTGTGTGGATTTCCGCTTTGGGGGTTTTCGAAAGTAGTCCTTTACAACACCCATTCCATAGAAATTCATGGATCCTTTGAGCTAGAATGGACTTTAGAGAAAAAATTGAGTCCTATTCTCTCATTTTACAGATGAAGAAAAAGAAGACTAGAGAAGTAAAGTCACCCAAAGGCACCTAGCAAATTAATGGGAGAAGGGGCACCAGAACACAGGTTCTAGCTCCTATTTCCATTGTATCATACTGACTCACGTAAATGCCAAGTTAACTGTGGGACCCCCTGAGCATCCTTGTAAACTGAAGGAGACTAAAATGTTTCCCTTCCCAGCATAGTGTCCCATGTGCACTCCATTTTTAGAAAATCTGTGGCTCAGCACCATGATACTATGGTAACCATGTAATTCTCTGACCCAAGAGGAAGTCATCTGGCATTTCCTAGCAAGGTCTCTAATCCAGCACCATGAGAATACAATAACTATTTTGTAGAAGATATCATCTCCTAGTAGTATAATCTCTTGTCACTTTATAAATACAGGTTACAAACTTTAGGAAGAGATTAAATGATATTCCAGCACCATCTATTTCCTCTCTGTATTTATGCTGAATAGATACCAATATCCTATTTAAGAATAAAATAGGAGAAGATAAAGACAGGGACCTAATAGAAGGTAAATGTAGATATCTCATTTTCACACAAATAATTAACCAGAAATATATGAAGCCTACTATGTGTCTTTAAGGTAGCTATAACCAAGTTGAACATTTCTAATTACTTTTTTTTGTTTTGTTTTTTTTTTAAACCCTTGTACTTCGGTGTATTGTCTCATAGGTGGAAGAGTGGTAAGGGTGGGCAATGGGGGTCAAGTGACTTGCCCAGGGTCACACAGCTGGGAAGAGGCTGAGGCCAGATTTGAACCTAGGACCTCCTGTCTCTAGGTCTGACTCTCACTCCACTGAGCCACCCAGCTGCCCCCTCTAATTACTTTTTTTTTTTGAAGAATGTATATATATATATATTTTTAGGTTGAGTTTTGTTTCAAGTCATGAAATATTTTTGCTTATTCAATAATATCCTTTCTGGCTACAATTTTAAATCCACATTACAATTAAATGGTTGGTTTTTTTTTAACTCTGAAGAAAATGTTCCTTTTAAATTTGAATATCTTAACCAGAGTCATTAAAACTATGCCACGGAGCCTGATAATTTCATCATAAGTCTTCAATCATTAAACACTAGCTAATATTTCCAATTAGTGTTTAAAATACCTACAATTTCATGAAAAGAGTCCCTTGTACCTTTTTTGTGGCAATCATATTTCTCTTAAAGAAATAAGAAAAACTGCCAATAGAATGAATTCCCAGGAATAAAATTACTTTTGGAAACTTTAGAGACTAATGCAAAAGAAATTATATAGTAACTTAAAACTTTCAAATTAATGTTAGCAAAGTAATGTATTTTTGTTCTAGAAATATTCTACAACTCCAGGAATACTTACATTTGAAATTTCAAACAATGTTCTATTTTTTTGTTCACAACTTGCCATCTAAGTTGTAAAGTTTCCTAGAATGTAGAAAAGTTAAGTGATTCAGCTAGAAAATATTATCCTAATGACATTTTTATATAAAAAAAACAAGACAAAATATTCTGTTATCTAGACTTTTCAGGAGTTTGTCTAAATTTTCTATATTAGCCACGAACCCACTTCCAAAATCTCTTGTCAACCAAGTTACTTATACCTGACCTATAGTTTGTCAGAGGAGTGGTCAACCCTAAAAGCAGGGGTATGCTGGTAAGTTATTAACAACCAGTTAAAAAGATAAATGTGCACAACACACTTTTAAAGTTGAATTTGCATTAACAATATCACTTTCTTAAGTCTAGACCAGGGGTCGGCAACCTTTTTGACCGTGAGAGCAATAAACGCCACATTTTTTAAAATGTAATTTCATGAGAGCCATACAGTGCTCACAGTGCGCGCCTGTAACAGCGCCTGAAAAAAAAATTGACTTTATGGCTCCTGCAGAAAGAGCCATACGTTGTCGACCCCTGGTCTAGACAATCTGCAAAAAAAAAAAAACAAAAAAACAAAAAAAAATCCTCAAGTCTCACTGTGTAATTTTTAACGATTAATAATTTGCTGATCAGAAAAGCAAATGCTCATACTGAAAATTTAACAACTGGCTCCAAAGGAGGTTCTTGCTGGTTTTAGCATACCTCTGCAAAGTAGAAATATGATATATGATGTCACCATAGCCTTTACTGATCTTGGGCCACTTATCAATTAGACATGCATTTAAATAATCAAATATTTGAGTTACAGAAGAGAAAAAGCAGCATATGTGAATACATTTAGAAAGCATTCTGTACTCTCCCATTGCCATTCTTAGATTTGGATTACCCAGAGGTTTTACCTCTTATTTCCCTCTTTCCACAGTTAAAATCTCTGTACTTTTAACTAAGCAGCTTCCTCTGCATGTTAACTTTTCCAAGAGTTTCCTTCCCAATGAAAAGAAAGCCAAACATAACACTCCTATTTGAGGCTCCCCATTTAGGTATACATTGAAGTAGAAGGGATTGCCATCATGTCTTAGGATGGAATCAAGATATAGACACAATGGATGGAAGCTCCAGTGAGGCAAATGTTGGAAGATCTGCCCTTTCTTGGTTAAAGTACTTTGAACTATCACCTCTCTCATTCTGGACACTAGCTTTGTGACTTTTAGCCTAAAACTGGATTAATTTGGAAGGTGTAGGAGATGTCTACTCTGCCATATGTAGAGCACTTCTAGAGTAGGGCATTTGTGTTCAGATGCTAGGTGAAAGGTATCTTGATAGTGAGAAGGAATAGAATTTATTCAAGGCTCAATTAAAGATACTGGGGATTTATATCTGGGTTGACATTTAGAAAAGTTTCTGGGGGTAGGATGGAAGAGTTTTGGACTTGAATATTTGATGAGTTTTCATGTAGAAGAAAGAATAGACTTATTCTTCTTGGTTCAGAGAAGGGGGGAATCAGTGAATGAAAGCAACAGAGTGATATATCTGAAGCTCATTGTAATGAAAGGCTTCCTAATAATCAAGACTGTCCAACACGGAATGGGTTTCTCCAAGAAGTAGCATATTCTCCAGCAACAAAAGTTGCCCAGTGGAGTCTAGATTACCCTTTGTCAGGATGCTGTAGAAGGAAATTTACACTTAACAACCAGATAATCTTTAAATTTCCTTACAACTCTGAGATTCCATCACACTAGGATTGTAAATTGTAAATTTTTCATTTACAAATTAATTTTCTTGTTTCTTTCTTTTCTTTAATATATGCTGATATGACTCCCTATTTAGAGGAGGTAGAATAGTCTGTGCTTTGCCCTAGTCCAGTGGTTCCCAAACTTTTTTGGCCTACCACCCCCTTTCCAGAAAAAAATATTACTTAGCCCCCTGGGAATTAATTTTTTTTAATAGCAATTAATAGGAAAGATAAATGCACCTGTGGCCATCACCGCCACCCTGGATCACTGCAGCACCCACCAGGGGGCAGTGGCGCCCACTTTGGGAATCACTGCCCTAGTCAGATGACATTGTAATCTGGATGGCCTGGAGTCCTGTGTTCAGTTCTGGTTGCCACTATATAAAAATGGTTTTGATCAACTGGAGAATGTCTAGAGGAAGACAACCAGGAGGGTAAAGGGCCTTGAGTCCCTATCATATAAAGATCAAAGGGAACATTTGAGTGGAAAAGAAAAGACTCTGAAAGGGCATGATAGTTGTTTTCATGTATTTGAAGGACTCTCATGTGGAAGAGTAGTTAAATAGAGATACTCACAGAATATGTGTACAGAATTAGATTTATTCCATTTAGACCTACCTAAAGGGCCCAGGTGTAAAGGGAGAAAGTGCAAACAGGCTGATTTAGCTTTGATTCCAAGGAAAGCTTCCTAGCAATCAGGGCTTTGCAAAAATTAAATGGACTGTCTCAAGAGATGGTGGGTTCTACCTCATTAGGCTTGACTATTTCTCAAATATATTTGTAGGGAAGATTCTTTCAGGTATGGGTTGGTGTAGGTGATCATGTGGGTCTCTTTCATCTCTAAATTCTGTGATATACAAATAATATTTATATATACATGTATATATATATATATAACTACCTATTGATTATTCTTTTAAGTTACCACAGGATTGCTTGATAATGAATAATGAGTACAAGTAATAAAAATTTAAGATGTATTTTCTGTAAAAAGAGATTCTAGATATCAGAGGCGGTTCTTAGACTTTTTACACTTATAATTACATCATATCTTGATTTAAAAATACATTTCTAGGGGACAGCTAGGTGTTATAGTGGATTGGGAGTCAAGCCTAGAGATGGAAGGTCTTGGTTTCAAATTTGGCCTTGGATACATCCTGGCTATGTGACTCTTGGCAAATCACTCAACCCCCATTGCCTAACCTTTACTGCTCTTCTGACATGAAACCAATACATAGTGTTGATTCTAAGACAGAAGGTAAAGGGTTTTTAAAAAATATATTTCTAGACAAATAATTTTGATCCTTATTATAACCAAGGTTATGATAATGTTATTAATTATGTTAAATGATTAATGGAAATGTTAGCATTAATACTGTTAATAACAGAAATAAGATAAGTTCAGGGAAAGCTAAGCCATCTTGAAACAATTATATAAGAGATATAAAATTTAGCTCTTCTGTCTTCAAGGCATTTGGTTTTAAGTGAGACGCTCCTTATGCAAACAGTTGCTTCCAAACATAAGCATCATTTAGCTTCTTGCTTTGTTCCTATTTGGCCTATTTGGCATTCTTTGGCACTACCTTTTTTCCAAATGTAAATAAATTGCAAAAACCTCTGGTGGTGAGCTGAAACATTATTAAACAAAAAAGAATTTGTTGAATATCACTCTCAGTTAGCCTTGCTGTATATTCCTAGGAAAACACCAGATTCTTCTGTTTGTTTTTAAAGTTTTTCCAAAATCCCATTCTATAGTCAAAGAATTATATGACTGAATTTTAAAGATCATGTTGCCTCAACCTCTCATTTTAAGAATAAGATTAAATAACGTAGCCCTAAGTTATTTAGGCAGCAAGCAGCAGAGCTGGGGGGTCAAACATAAGCCCTTCAAGGCCAGATCTAGTGATCTTTCCACAACATGCTCTTTTTTGTTCCCTTGATAATAAAAATACACAAAAACAGTACTTTTAAAGACATGCTTTAAATGTTTGTGCTTATTTTTCATTCAAAAGTTATTTTGTGGTAAAGTATCCATGCAGTGTCCATTAGGCCCCTTAGTAGATGAAAGGGTATTCTGGACAAATTTTCTAAAACTGCTTTGTATTGTAAAAGGAGAAAAAGAATTTTAAGTTCAACGTTCTGCTAAACTATTAGTCAAAAACTATTCATATCCAATACATTAAGTAAAAATCGCCCTGATCTCCATCTTCTTATTAGATTTTAGAATTCATTTAAATTGGTTCTTGTTCTTGTTCCTTGATTAGTCATTATTTTTTTCTAGGAAGAATCTCAAGGACCTGGAAGAATTCAGAGTCGGGGTTACTTTTTATTCAGGGTATGATCATACCATGTTTTAAATTTTTAAATTGCATATTACAGAACATACAAATGCCATCAATGACAGCAGAATAAGAGTGCTAAATGTATATTTTAGACTGTTACATGTGCACATACATGTGTATGTACCTGTGTTATGTGTGTACATATATGTGTATGCACACATATATGAAATGCAGCATGGTATAGTGGATATAGTAGATAGAGAACTGACCTTAAGGGCAAGAAGGCTTGATTCAAGTTTCAACTCTGACACACACTAGTTGTGTGACTCTGGGCAATTTATTTAACCTCTCAGTGGTCTGGGAAGTTCTCTAAGACAAAGTTGGCCACAGGAGGTTCACTCAACATTCTATGTCTATGCCAGTCCAATAGAGTTTTCTCTCTACCTGGAAGTACTATTTCTATACCAATGAAATCACAGAGCTGGTCTCTATTTCTAATTTTATATGTGTGTGTGTGTATACACACACACACACACACACACACACACACACATACATATATTTGTGACACATCCATGAAAACATCAGTCCTAATTTCAATTTTGATGAAGGTTTCATTTTCAGACAATTTGATTATCCTCTTTGCCCCATTAGATAACAGCTATATGAAAAGTAGAACCATTTGAGGGGTGTCATTCTGGACTTCTTTAAGTTCTTTCCAACTTTGTAGAGTCAGAGAAATGGGGATGGAAATAGGAGATCCTGGGCAATCAGGGTAATTGATTATTTCCATGACAATTCTAACTTTTAATGTATTCAGGTGGTGCAGTAATAACTTAGACAGTCCAGATAATTAGGGAAAGGATTAAAGTTTTCGTATGGAATTCATTTGGAGTGGACGGAAGGAAAACTGGGCTTGTAACTTCCTTGGCATACTCAACTTCCAATGAGGAAGTTCCCTATAACAATGTAAAGCTAAAACTTTTATGGCTTTACAATTCCAAAGGATTTGTGATGAAAAATGCTATCCACCTTCAGAAAAAGAGCTGATGGAATCTGACTGCAAATCAAAGCACAGTTAAAAGAAAAACAACAAACTTTCTATTTCTTGTTTGGTTTTGGTTTTGGTCTGAAAAAATGAGGAATAAGAACATCATAATATCATTGTATGATAGAAGGTATATTTTCTAATTTAAGATAAATTTCAATTTAATGTTCTTCACATATAAGGAATCTCTGGAACTAACCACATTCTGCACCTATAGAAACTATGTTTACTTTCTAGGGTCACTAAAGTATCGTTTAACTAAATAGCTATCCCAGTGTATCAAGCAGACTGAAAGTTAAGGTAACTTCCTAGGGTGATTAAACCCATATGGAATCTGATCCAACTAATATAATTGAGACTATGTCAAGAAGAGCTTTATTATGCATTTTATTATTGTATATTCAAAATTTTTCTCATGATGCAAGGTTTTCATATTTGTTGCTATTCCTAACGTTGCTTTTATCTAAGAAATTACTTACAAATCTCTTGCTTCTTTAATACTGGGTATCCCAAAAGTCTTAATGCAGCAATAAGCTAAGCTTTCAAGTACAAAAAGACTTTTGGGACACCCTATATATTATCAATCAACTGATTGAGCCTGATCCTATCAGGTCTACATGTTGGCATCAAACTAAGATGTAGAGATATTCTGGAAAGCTTTAATAACAAAATAATCTTCCAAATGAGAATCATGACAATGAATAAAATGGAAACCATCTGTTAGTCAAACTAATTTCTAATTTGGCTTTCTTATTTTTCAGCCACGCAATGGAAGGTCACCAAGCTTCCGCTAAAAAGGTACTTGTTTCATATTTTCAGTTTCAAATGGTCTCAAAATAAAGATTACTGAAGTTATTTTCATCATATTAACATATATTACTGTATGTTCTTTGTAAATAGGATCAACAGTGTATGATATGAAGACTTCATGAGATAAGTTAGTTCCCTCTTCTATCTTTTCATTATTATGGTTTTCATGGAGAGGGATGAGAGGGTGGAAGGATAATAGCAGGACCTCAGCCATTCTTGAGCCCCCCACCCACCAGGTAACATTGATTTGCTCATGTGCATCTTGGACTACACTGAGAGTAATGGGAACACAGTAAAGAACAGAGGAATGGTCCATGGCAATGAGGACTCAGACTATGATCTCATTGATTTCGAGTTCTCTCTAATGATGTTGGTTGTTAACACTTTCATACTATCCGACTATTGTCTATGTTCTCCCAAAAGTTGGCCACAGAAGACCCTTTCCTTCCTTCTTTTCTCCATCCATCCACCTGATAGTACATTTGTCATTCTTTACTTCTGCAATGTGGAGCACCCATTTTCTCATCCTCACATACAATTTTTTTTTAAATTTTAAACCCTTAACTTCTGTGTATTGACTTATAGGTGGAAGAGTGGTAAGGGTAGGCAATGGGGGTCAAGTGACTTGCCCAGGGTCACACAGCTGGGAAGTGTCTGAGGCCGGATTTGAACCTAGGACCTCCCATCTCTAGGTCTGACTCTCAATACACTGAGCTACCCAGCTGCCCCCTTGACACAATTTTTTGATAACATATTTTACTTCTATTCTTTGGAGTTCCTCCATGGTTATATTGTAGCCTGCTCACACATGCCATGTACTTCTGTTTCCCTCTGTGTGATACTATCTTTAGTACTTTGAAAGCAGGGGTGTTCCACATCTTGCCACCATAACCACATTGGCAAAATTCTAGTATTGAAAAACTGGGTCTTTAATTTCATCAGAAGCTTGGGGTCAGTAAAAAAAAAAAAAGAACTCTGGTTTCCCAAAATTAGTCTGGCATGCTCTCCTCTTTTTCAACTCTGAGTCCAGCTCATTGTCCAACAGTAATGTTTATCCCATATTACCGCTATTCCATTAATTCTATAGGATGCCCATGCAAATTCTTAGGAGCTGTCAGAATATATTTCACTGCCATAGCTTTTAAGAACATAGGGTCAGGCAGCTACATAGTTCAATGGATAGAAGGTGAGGCTTAGCGATGGGAGGTCCTGGGTTTAAATCTAGCTTCAGACATTTCCTAGTTGTGTGATTCTTGGCAAGTAACTTAACCCTCATTGCCTAGCCATTACTACTCTTCTGCCTTAGAACCAATACCCAGTATTGATTCTAAGACAAGATAAGGGTTGGGTTTTTTTTTTAATGTCAGTTAGAAAAAACACATATGGTCACTTCCACAGGATGACAATGCCCATTAAAGTAGGATGTTAGTGGATGCTAAAATTGATATAAAGATTTAAAATTGAAATTTCAATAAGCATTTATTAAGCCTCTATTATGTGCCAGGCACTGTGCTCATTCTAAAAATACAAAGAGAAAAAATGAAGCACACCTGGTCAAATAATTACTTATCTTTGCAATTCAGTTTAAGCACATTTTGATCATGGTTATTAGCTCTTTCTCATTTGTAGTGGTTTATGGATTATTCCATAGATGGAACTTAAATTTACTTTTAAAGAATACCTATAAAATTTAAAAGTGTAAAGATAATATAGAAATGAGAATTTTTTTAAACAGATTCTTCTTGATTCCTAATAGCATCAAAGAACTTTATATGGTACAATTGAGTTGTAATGAAATACTCTGATATTTTGTTGTTCAGTGGTATCCAACTCTTTGTGACCCCATTTGAGGTTTTCTTGGCAAAGATACTGGAGTGGTTTGCCATTTTCTTCTCCAGTTCACTTTATAGATAAGGAAACTGAGGCAAACAAGGTTAAACTGGGTCACACAACAAGTAAGTATCTGAGACCATATTTGAACCGAAGTGCTCTTGACAGTGCTCCATCCCACCTAGATGCCACTTTGATATTTAAATGAATGTAAAAGTGAACACAGCTGGTGCAAATTTTTAAACTTATTATGGGGGCAGAAAAATCTCAGCTGTTTCCTCTTTGCTATGATGAAATGTTTCAGTGTGTTTATGTCTTTATTATGAACCCACTAATTTCTATTTCTTTATCTTACAGACATTTGAGCTACTTTTATGTTGAAGGAGTGGCAGTGCAGAAAACATGTTTTTTGCTCAAAGAATATTCCCTATCAATTGTACAATTTTTGAGAATTTCCTGAAATGTAAATGTACCCCAATTAGACTTGGATGTAAAGGTTTCTTTAATTTCATGAATACAGTAAAAAAGCATCTTATTTAGTCGACTATTTACAATCACATGTAATAAAATGGTGACACTTGCATGTCAGAAACATTGCTCTTGCCAGTTTTGTTTACCATCATTTTATTGTTGTTGAAATGAGAACCACTCAGGAGAGAAATGATTTTAATATTTTATTTCACCCTGAAGAAGGTACATGTGACCTTTCATACTTTGGGGGGGGATAAATTATTATTTTTTTAAACAAAGGAGCAGGAATATAATGCAGCTGACAATATAGTTTCCACAATGCCAAAGGATTTTCTGTGCCAATGGTGACTCTTGTCAGTTGCTTCAAAAAAAAAAGTATATAAACACTTTTGGGGGGACACATTTCTTGGGACTGATTTGTAATTCATCAAAGAGCCCAATTAAGTAACTTGTGATTTTCAGATTTCCCTCTGAAATCATAGGTACTAAAATATTACTACTAATAGCCTCCATTAAAATGCTCTCATGCACGGAAGTGACCTATACATTTGAAGGCTCTGTCAGTTCAGTACAAACTCCAGCCTGCAGCTCCCATGCAGGTGAGGCCAGAGACTAGACTAAATTGTGTGTGTGTGTGTGTGTGTGTGTGTGTGTGTGTGTGTGTGTGTGTGTGTGTGTGTGTGTGTGTATTATGAAGAGATACAGAGATCTGAGCAGTTTAGCTAAGTTTAGGAAGGCTGTTCACTGAGTTGGCAGCAGGGAAAGCCTATTGTCGGAAAGGATGTGAAGTCCTTTGGTGAAGGAAGTACCAATACCCACGAGGTCACAGATCTTGGGAGAATAACTAATATACAGAGGGGCTAAACAAGCAAAGTTTGATTTTCTCATAATGATAAGCATGAAAAATGGACCCATCCTAGTTTTGGAGTTCATTATGAATGAGGCAGTGGTATCATGGCAGCTTGCTCTGGTATAAAGTTTTAATTTTTTGAAGTTTATGATAGTAGCTCCCCCAGCTCTTTATTCACTAAAGAGGGGAGAGGGATAAGTGTACAATGCTAATTTAAGCAGTGACTGGCTGCAGAGGCGTAGTGAATAAAGTCATGGTCAGGAAGACCTGAGTTCAAATCCCCTGACTGCCTTCAGTGACCTATCTCAAATCGCTCCATTTCAGTAAATTCTCCAGGACCTTGCCTTGTCACATCACAGACAGGTTGAGACCTCCCTCTGTAAAAGGAGTTCCCCTATGTTGACGAAACCAACTTCCTGAAATTTCCTGACACTGTATGCCATTTGAGATTGAAAGTCTGGGTCCAGATTCGCAGAGGATAGAGCACTTCTCACTCTCACGGTCAGAGGATAAGGGACATTTGGTGGTTTTTGTTTGTTTGTTTTTTATATTTTGTTGTGTATGAAGCCGGGGTTCAGGCTGCTGAGGTAGGGCTTGGGACCCAAGAGAGGGCAGAGATGATGAGAGCCTCTTCCTTTACATTATCTTGCGCCTGGAACTAAAGAGTGCACCCCAGAACACATTCACAGCGAAGTGTCAGCCTCTGCATTCTGGTGCAGGCACCCTCCCCGAGAACTAGCTTCCCGGTTACCCAGCAACGGAACCCTGCCAGTGGCGCACAAGAGGGGCAAGAGGAGTTCTCAGTGAGCTGGGTAGACTGGGCTGGGCTCTGGCTAAGCGTCCCGAGGAAGAGTTCGAAACTAGCTTGTCCCTGCGTTTATCCGAACGCTTCAGGGAGCGTGCGCGGGTAATCCAAACTGTTGGGAAGCGCAAAGCGCGCTGGGGCGGTGCGCTCCCGGTGCGGCGGCTGTGTTAAGTAGGTCCCAGTAGGTCCCGGGCTTCAGCTACCGGGAGCTGCCCTAGCTCCTTCTACCCCAAGTCCTGGCGAGGAGCCGCCGTTTCCACCTTTCCACGTAGCCCGGAACGCTTGAGGAGGGGACCCGTCCACCATGCAGGTGCGTCTCTGAGAGTGAGGAAGGAAGCGGGAACTCTGGAGAGGGAGTCTCTTGAGCTTAGCCAGGAGAGGAATTGGGCGTAGAGGGACACATAACAAGTAAGGAAATCGATCCTTCTTCTGGAGTTTGTCTCTGTCTCAGTTATAGAAAAAGAGGTTGGATTTAGTGTCAGGACCCGGCTGTGACTTGCCGTGTGACCCTGGGCAAGTAAGTTAGCTTCCCGGGGCCTCAGTTTCCTTATCTGTAAAATGAAGTTAAACTTAGATGGCCTTCTAGCTTGAAAGTTCTATTCCTTCGATCTTTGGATCGAGCCATTGTTTGGAATGGGGTGTTGAAAGGACTTAGATAAGGGGACAAAATAAGTCGTTTGAGAATAGCTATTTGAGACTTTTAAAGCTTGCTAAAGACATCATTCGATTATTCTAGGCTTAAGATTTAGTTATCTCTTTACTACAGAATACAGAGAAAAAACAAAATGGGAGGAAACCGACTAAAGGTGCTATATTTGCATTTTTTGCATTTTATGAATTTCAAAATCTTCTATTTGGAAATTGCTAACAAGTTTGACTTGGATCTTAGTATTTTATTCCCAAGTATTCCCCTCCCCAAACTCAGCCTCATCTGATTGTCCTTATTTAGTAAACTTGTGTGGGTTGTTGAAGAATTTTCAAAACTTATGGAAACTAATATTAGTCAGCATGCTTAGAGGTCCTATAGTCTATCACTGAATTCAAAATTAGTCTTGTTAGGACCCTCAAGTATCTGAATTTTGCAGTATTATGAATGTAGTAAAGTTTGTTTTTGACGCTTGTGAAAAAAAGTGGGTCTAACTTAGAAGCCCCTACAAAGATATCCTTCGTTAAAGAATGCCATGATAAAGGAATGTTTATAATTTTTAAATTTTAATTGATATCTTTCATTTTTAGATTGCTCAGATTTCTTTCTGTTATCTCTTCTCCAAGAGAGTCATTACAAATTTTTTAAGAGGAAAAAACTCGGCAAAACCAATCAATATGTTTTTAAAAAATTATTATATGCAATGGGAAACATCTGTAATCTCCCCTCCTTCAGGAGAGTAGGTGGAGAGATGTCTTATTTATTTCTTCTTTGGAACCAAACTTCTTTTTTTTGTAATTTTGGAACATTAATTTTCCATTGTTTTATAGTGGTTATTTACTAGTATTATTCTAATCCTCCCATGTGTTGCTTTTCTGCTTCTTCTTACTTTACTTTGTAGTATAAAACACTGTATTCATCTTTCTCATTATTTCTTACAACAGTGTTATATTCCATTACATTCATTACCACAAGTTGTTTATCTCAAATCAATGAGCACCAACTTTGTTTCCTGTTTTTTACTACCACAAAAAAAGTGTTTTTACCGAGTCTTCTTTAATTTTTTTAATCAATGTGCTCCTTTATACCTAGGTCAGAGGGTATAGATATTTTAGCCCCTTTATTTGCATAGTTCAGAATTGCTTTCCAGACTGCATCTACCAATACATAGCTCCACCATCAATGCTTTAGTTAAGCCCATCTTTTCACAGTTCCTCCACTGTTCTTGTCATCTTTGTAAATTTTCTGAGTTTTTAAACAGAATCTAGAAGAACATTTAAATGACAATTCAACCCAATATTGGTCTTTAGGAATTTTACTCTATGTTATATTTAGTCCCTGCAGTTCAGGAATTTGAGACATAGTAGCTTATATATAGATGCTATAAAGGTGAGAAGGATAGCAAAGGTGTTGAAAGGCAGTAAAAATTCAGAAATAGCTCAATAGAGCTAAAATGGTGCTCTGAATCTAATAAGATGAAATTTAGTACAAATAAAGGTAAAAAATTATATTCGAGTTTTTAAAAAGTATGTAATTGCAGGAATGGGAGAAGTATAGACAGCAATTCATATGAAAAAGATAGAGGGACTATAGTAGACTGTTAAGTCCAATAGGAGGAAACACTGGCATGATGGTCACAAAAATTAATGCAGTCTTAGGTTACATTAGTAGAATTAACAGAATATGAGGGATCACTCCCATTGTACTTTGCTTTAGGAGGACCACTGCTATTATTATGGTCAAATAGATTCAACAGACATTAAGTAGCTACTATGTGCCAGCCACTATACTAGATACTAGAGAGAAATCATTAAAACAGTCCTTACCATCAGGGAGCTTACATTCATTTGGCAGGGGATACAGCATGTACACAAATAAATGCAAGGTATTTACAAAGTAATATAAAATATAAGTATCCCTTCTACGTCACAGGGGGTTTAGGGGCTTAGTACCTCCCCACATCTGGAAAATCTTTGTAACATTTTTTGGTCTGAATTTTTTTTCTTTTATGAGGTGTTTACAGTACTTTATTGTACATTTTGGGTTAAGTATTTGGTCATAGGCTGTTTAATGCATTTCTGAGTTCCCAGATTTTTTCTGTGTCATCTGCTGGCCTTCACAGGTCATCTTTGGCTTCCACAAAACTCCCACAGATTCCCATTTAATTTCTTATGCCAACCAGCTATATATTGAAATCACAATGAGGAAGTTGTGATGTGGAAGGGATATTTGTGCCTTCAAGAGAAAATGAATGCTAGTAACAGGTCATCAGGTAATAGGAAAGCTAGGCATATTCAAATGACAAACTTCTAGTATTCCAAGGGAAAGTAAAAATAGTAATATGTATACATATATACAAATATTCATTTAATATATATATCATGTGTGCCTTGTAAATAATTTCACATTTGTGAAAGTTAATTATTCTATATTTTGAATTATTATAGTCATTATATTCATTTGCTATTTTTGTTAGCATCATGTATGTATTGTCTTGTTACATGTTTCTTCCTGCGTGCTACATTAGGCTGTTAGCTATGCATGGTTTTGCTATTTGTTTATGTGCACATATATTCCTATTTCTGCCAACTGACTTATTAGGCCTCCTGTTATTTTTGACTTTTTACCATTAGGCATATTTGCTTGTGCTCAATGGTTACTGCTACATATGCATTTTGTGAACTGCATATCATATAAATATGCGGTTCTGGAGGTAGCCTGTCGTGACGCTCTATACCAGAGATATCTAACATTTAACCTGAACCAAATTAAAATGTAACTGGGAAATATTTAACAAAATAAATAAGAAACACAATAAAACATAGATTTTTTATTTTTAAATTTTATTTTATTTATATTAGTATTTTTAAGGCCAAATCAATATGCAGCCTGAAAGGATCCTTAGGTATGGTTTTGAATTCTATTTGAATTTAACAGCTCTGCTTTATACCATATTGGGCCTATTGTTGAGATAAATATTTTTGTCGCTATCCATGCTTAATCATCTTGCTGTGTGTGAACTCAAGATGATTTCCTAGAATGCTAGGTTCTTGTAGTCTTAAATGTAATGTTTGTGTTGTTGCTGTAATGTACAAATCTAGATGTCCCATGATCCACCTCTTTTTGCCAGAGACTAAAAAAATCCGAAATGTCCGGGAGGGAAGTAGCAAAGTTTGGGGGAAATGGATTCCTCTGCAGGCATGGAGGGAAATTTCTTAGAGCCTAGTTCTAAATTTTTGGGGAAAGATCTCAAACAGACAGCTTTGATTCCATGCTGAGAAAGACAAAGAGACTTTTGAAGGTTATATGTACCCAGAGTTGGGACAGCTAGAGCAGTTAGGTGGTACAATGGATTGGGCTTGGAGTCAGGAAGATCTGAGTTAAAATGTATAATATAATTGTATAAATGTATAAAACAGATAATTTATGTGAGACCCTGGACAAGTCATTTAACTCGTATTTTCCCAAGTTCCTCATCTGAAAAATGGGAACACAGTGGAGAAGGAAATGGCAAACCACTCAGTATCTTTGCCAAGAAAACCCCAGGACAAAATTTAGATACTACTGAATGAACAAAAGGGACATTTATGCAGGTGATTCAAGACAGGAAGGAGAGGAAGAGACAGACATCTAGGCCAATAAATTGAAGATGTACAGTTAGCTATGGCTGCCATTGAGCATGCCTGGGTTTAACTATGAAGTTTGACACCTTTGTACACTTCTAGATGGGAGAGAGAGCTGTGAGCAGAATATGGGATGTGTGTGAACAGTGATGATCCTGCTCTCCTAATTCATGTGGATAGAGAAGTGCCTTTCCTCCCTCATGTTTATCTGAGAGGGCAACTGTCCAATGCAGAGTTTTCTGTTTTAAAAATTGTTTACTTAGTATTTGAATTGACAGCATAGCTGGCTAGTTTGAGATAAAGGTGCAACCCTAAATTCCTAGTTGTGTCTCTCATTGTCTGTGAAAAGGAGAAGGCAAAGAATAAGCAGAGAGTGACAAGCAGAGATGAGCACCAGCAGGTGCAGCAGCTTCCTTGGTGAAGACTCCAGTGAAGACCTGGAGCAGTGAGCACATCTTTCCTTGGATAACACCACCTTGGAAGCACCAAAAACTTGCAGTCCCCAGAACAAGCCCTGAAAACAAGCAGCAATGTGACTTTTTCACTTCATTTTCCTCTTCCCACTCTGCAGGCAGTGTCCTATATTCTCCACCCTTTGAAATTTCATCTTTAATAAGAGCTACAGCTACACAAATGGCACTCAATTCTATATGTATTCAGTGCTGATCTCTCCCCAGAGCTCCTAATTACTTTCTAGACCTCCATACCTGTATGCCTCTCTCTGATAGCTCATGTTCAATAAATCCAAAATGGAACTCATTTTTCTCATCTCACCTACTCTTTCTACAGATTTTCCTATTTCAGGCAACCAAACAAAAAGTGTTTATTTCTTTTGAACTCTTACCTTCCATCTTAGAATCAATATTATGTATTGGTTCCAAGGCAGAAGAGCAGTAAGGGATAGGCAGCGAGTATTAAGTGACTCATCCACAACATGGAAATGTCTGAGGACAGATTTGAACCCAGAACCTCTGGTCTCTAGGCTTGACTCCCAATTCACTGAGGCACCTAGCTGCCTTCACAAAAAGAATTTATTAATCAATGTCTGACATTCTGCTTAGCTGTGAGGATACAGGGAAAGGTAAAAACAGCATCTGCCCCCAAAGGGCTTACATTTACATGGAGAGATACATGTGAGATATATACAATGTAGATGGGAAACTGTCTTAGAGGATAAAACACTAACGGTTGGTGGAGGTGATGAGATGATCAGGAAAGGCTTCTTACAGAAAGTGAAATTCGAACTGTCTTGAAGGAAGCCAGAGAACATGTGAGGTAGAGAAGAAGATGGAAAGCCAGGAAGCAGTTCAGTACAAGCACTAGAAGTTAGGAGATGGATTTGGGGGTGAGAGGAACAACAATTAGGCCTGTGTAGACAGATCATAGACTGAAGAAGGAAATAATGTAAAAGATGACCAGAAAGGTAGGAAAGGATCAAAATGTAAAAGGGTTTAAATTTCTAACAGAAGAATCTATATGTAGGGAACTACTGGCAATTATTGAGTAGGATGAAATGGTCAGCTAGCACTTTAAGAAAATCACTTGGATAACTGAAAGTCATTGGGGTAGGGAAATATTCGAGGCAGGGAGAACATCTACAAGGCTGTTGCAATAGTTTAGGTGAGAGATGATGAGGGCCTGGCCTAGAGTGGTGGCTGATTGAACAAAGAAGAGATGCATATGAGAAATGTTATGGAGTTAGAAACAAGATTAGGGAATGAATTGGCTGAGGGGAGAGAGGATAGTGAATTGTGGATGACACAAAAGCTGTAAAACTAGATAACAGACTATCAGTGTCTTTGACAGTAATAAAGAAATTTGGGAGAAGAAAGGGGTTTGGGGAAAAGATAAAAGAGTTCAATGTTTATATACACCAAAATTGGAATATCTATGGAATATACTTCACTGTTCAAAAAGCAAATCATGATTGAGGGTTATGTTTCAAGAGAGAAACAAAGGCTGGATATATAGCTCTGGGAATCAGCTGCATAGAACTGATCATCGAACCCATGAGAGTTGATGAAAACACTAAGGGTGCTAGTGAAATAAGCAGATTAATTCTGTATTGTTTTTAATTGATTCTATTTACAATTCATTTGTTTTGTCCTATAACTGCCTAAGTCATGGTTCTATATAGTTCAGAATTCAACTAGACTGTAATGAGTTAAGTTTAGAAATCCAGGTGTCTTGTTAATCACTGTTCTCTTGTTATCCAAAGAAGTCTGGTCTATGATTGCATATCTTGCAGGTGAACTCATACAATGAGCATTTATTAATCACACCTCAGCTCTATTATCAGCATATAGATTTTTCCATTCATGATGTTGAGCTCTTTTAACCAAAAATAACTTGTTCCCTGCTTACAAAGTCCTGCTTTTTGTTCTATACTTCCCAAAACTATAAAAGAGAGCTGTCCCCTTATTCGGGTCTTAGTTTTGCTGAATAAGCTGAGATCCTATTTACCAATGAATTTGTGCTTTTACTAATAAACTGATCATGTTGGGAACTTTGTGCTAACTTATAATAGCAGAGCCTTAGGGGAAACACTCAGATATTTAGCATTATGGAAAGTGGAAAATAGTGAAGGAGTTGAGAAGAGTGGTCAGAAAGTTATATAGAAAGAAGAGAATAATACCTCAATAACCTAGAGAGAAAAAATACCTGGATAAGGATGATGATAGACAAGTCAGGTACTGAAGAGGTCAGACAGACAGAAGACCAAAAAAGGCTTAATTTTAGCAACTAAGAGATCATTGTCAACTTTTAGAGGGAGCAGTTTCTATTAAATAATGAGATCAGAAGTCAAATTGCAGAAGTTTCAGAAGAAAGTGAGAAGAAGGGGAAGATGAGATAATGTTTGTCAAGTACTAGCACGATGTCTGGCACAAAGTTAGTGCTTATAAATGCTTACTCCCTTTTCCTTCAGCATAAATACCTTTGTCAAGGAGTTTAGCAGAAAATGGGAAGAGAAACAGAAGATAGTGGAGATGGTTGGATCAAATGTAGGTTTTAAGCCTGGGCATGTTTGTAGACATTAAGGAAGGAAACTGTAATAGGGAGAGACTGAAAATAAGAGGGACTGGGGAGGAGAGAAGGGGTTGGGATCAAGGTACATGTAGATAGGCCTTGTCAAGGCCACTTCTTCATCTGAGAATCTAGGGAAGATGATTAAGTGATGTGAAATGTGAAGAAGATGGAGGTAAGTGACCTCACTTTTTTTTAAGAGGATTTAAATATTTTATTTTTTTAGAAAAATTTTCCATGATTCCATGATTCATGTTTTTACTTTTCCCTTCACCCTACCTTCACACACACCCCCCATATCCAATGCACATTTCCACTGGTTTTAACATGTGTCATTGTGACCTCGCTTTTGGTGAAAGTATGAAGTAAAGTCTTTAGGAAAGAGGATCTGGGTGGGGAGTGCCATAGGAGATACAACTGATCTAGTCATTAAAGCTCAAAATATATTACTTTTTCAATCACTTACAACTTCAAGTCTTTGGAAACTATTCTAAGATGTGAAAAAAAAAGCATTCCTGGAAGAATACTTCACATCCTAAAATATAGACTCCAAAGACTTGAGGTTCTAAGTGATTGAGATAGCAGTGGAATTTATAACTACATGATGGGCATAAGTAGCCTTTAGTATATTTCAAAAAATTCACTACACACAAGATGTGTTTTTTTAAGGATATAATTGATGAAATGTATACTAGGGAAAAAAAGAATTGGTTAGGTAACAGATGCAAGTAATGTATGTAATCAATGGAATATAAAAAGATCTAGTGAAAAGCCCCATCCAGCCAATGGAATACTCTCTGGAATGTTTCCCTTTATGAGAGAGAACATGGCCAAGAATTACATAGATAAGTGTGATAGCAAGCAGGCTAGAACACTGAAGGAATAAAGTGTTTATATTAATGAGATCGCAAATTCATCAAGAGACAGAAAATGAAACCTTAAGTTCACAGCTGTCTTCCCTTACAAAACTAGATTCTACTCTTCCTGAAAGTGCTATACCACCGTTGTATAAAATTAAAGTACTAGTAGAGGTTTCAAATGGTAGGAAGAAAGAAAGTGGGATAGGCTAAATGCCTTTCAGGATAATCTAATGTGAATTAATATTGAGTAGGGAGGGGAGGGTGGTGACTTTTTGGATTTGATAAACTGTATATTCCTATACAAGCTATTGTTTTTTGAACTTGTCATGTCCCTATACCTATTATATCCTTGCTGAGTATTATTTATATAGACATTGGATTTTCATACTTAGTAAAAAAAAAGTTTTTTTTTAAATTATTATTTGCTTTATTGATTATCTCTTCAGATCCTGAACTTATATTTGATACATCTGGCCTATAACAACAGCTTGGTTTATTTGTACCCACTCTTTTGCAAAATAGGATCCAAATGAAGACACTGAGTGGAATGATATATTAAGAGATTTTGGAATTCTTCCTCCAAAAGAAGAAAAAAAGGATGAGACCGAAGAAATGGTTTTACGTTTACAGAAAGAAGCCATGGGTAAGATTATAGATCTTTAGAGTAAAAATGCCATAGAAGAAATAGATCACAAAAAGTGAAAAGGAATTTAGCGATTATCTAGTTCAATCCCCTTATTTTGCAAATGAGAAAATAGACCCATAGAGAGATTCAGTTATTTACTCAGAGTTACCCAGCAAGTTAGTGACAGAGCTAGGAATAGAACCTGGGTCTTCTGATTCCGGATACAATGTTCTCTCTCATCATCACATTACCTGTTTATTTGAAAATTCCATGAGATACTGTTTCCTTGATTATTTTTTTTCGTGGAATTGAGGTGTTTCAAATGTAAATAGGAATTTCATGGGGGAAAAAAGTTAACAGAATGAGGTATGAATAGACATCATATTATCTTACTTTTTGCTTTATTGATTCTTTGTAACAATTGGCACCCAAATTTCCATAGCATTCCTTTAGCCCAGAGGCATCCCGTACTCTCAGTCTCTCTATAGCCATATTTCTGCATTCCATTTATTTCTTCCAAATGCAAACATTTTTTGTACCTTAGTTTGAGAAACACTGCCCTCAGGTTTACTGCTTTGCTAAGATGTCCAATCACTGGGTTTATTTCATATGAATCATTAAGTTGTAGATTCCTTTCTTAGCTATAAAATTCCAGTTATACATTTTTTGAAGGCTAAAGACACTTGAGAGTTGAACAAATTCTTCAATACTTGAATCTCTATCATTGCTTCAGAATATTTCTGGTTTAGGTATGTAAATATTTTTCAGATATGAAAAAAATGAAATATATATGTGAAAATGTTACGAAATACTTAACTATGGATAATTATGCTACATGAGAATAAGAGATGCCCCTTACTCATTCCCAAGACTATCCTTTCCCCTCTATTTCTTCGATCCCGCATTCCGTCAGACAAGGTCTTGTTCCATCAATTCTTTTCTTATGCGTAGTTTTTGTCATGCCCATTCATTCTGTCACATGTCTTCAGACTTGCTGTTTTCCTCACCATTTGAAAGTAATGCCATAAAGTAGAACAATAATCTTTTCTCCATTCTGTTATCCCATGAATTTGTCCCATTTACCACCTTCATTGTAGGGCCAAACCTAAAAAAGTAATCGGCATGTTTTCAGTCATTCTTCTGCTTCTACTAATCTAACTTTCATCTGACTATGCTCTCAACTTATTGCCAAAATCAAAACCTTCCCTCAGGTAGGTGCTTTAAAAAAACGTTCTGCTGTAGAGTCCACTCCTTCTAGATATGCTTTTTTCCCTCTACTATTATATTCTCCTGGCTCTCTTAACTCTTAACTTCTTTCTTTTGTCTAACAGTCCCTCCCTTATCCTAACCCCTTACTCCCCTCCTATTTTTCTGAAACTTAAGAAGACTTTCATACCTTCTAGATGTATATGTTATTCTTAACCCAGTTCCAATGAGAATAAGGTTCCTGTGCTACCTTCTTTCCAACTTATCTTCCCTTCCATTGTAACAATTCTTCCATTCATGTCTCTTTTACATGAGATAATTTGCTCCACTTTATCTCTCCGATCATCCCATCATAATCATCTCAACCCCAAGCCTTCTATCTGTGTATACTCTTTCAAACTCTCCTAGTAATGCTAATATTCTTAAGAGTGAAAAATTATATTTTCCCATATAAGAAGTAAATAATTTAACCTAATCAAATCCCTTATAATTAATCTTTCATGTACTGTTTCTCCTGATTCTTATAAGTCAAATTTTCCATTCAATTCTGGTCTTTTCCTTGAGAATACCTGAAAATTCTTTAGTTCATTAAGTATCTACTTTTCCCCCTTACAGGACTGCCCTTAGGTAAGTTATTCTTTATGTAAAACCAGTTCCTTTGGTCTTCAGAATGTTCAGGATTTTAATGTCAAGGTTTCTAAATCTCGTGTTATCCTGACTCCATAATATTTAAATTCTTTCTACTTGCTTGTAATATTTTTCTCCTTGACCTGAAAGTTTTGCTACAATGTTCCTGTGAGGTTTTGTTTTGGGGATAGATTTTAGGCAGTGATTGGTGGCTTTTTTTTCAACTACTATTTTACCCTCTAGTTCTAGAATTCTAGGGCAATTTTCCTTAATAATTTTTTGAAATAGGGCAGAGCTAAAAAGAACAGTGAATAGAGCACCAGGCCTGAAATTAGGATGTCCTGGGTTCAAATCTGGCTTCAGACATTGCCTATCTGTATGACCCTGGGCAAGTCACTTAACTCTGTTTGCCTACCTCTTGCCTTTCAGTCTTAGAGTTGTAACTAAGACAAAGAGTCAGGATTTTAAAAAAAATAATTTCTTGGAGCATAGTGTCTAGACTCTTTTTCTGATCATCTCCTTCCATGATCCATCTCCACCCCCAGGTGAAAATTACATTCCATTCCTCCATTTTCACAAGCCACCTTTTATCTCTTATGCTTCAATTATATTATATACAGTGCTATCATTGTTCATTTGTTCTGGATCATTGCTTATTTTCCTGCAGCATATAATTGGAATAGAATATAAGCCTCATGAAGGTAGGAATTGTTTCAATTACTTTTGTATCTTTCTCATTCCCTAACAATGTTATCCATGTATTAAACACATTTAATGGTTATTGAATTACTATATTTCAGTTAAACCATATGAAAAAATGACTCTTACCCAGTTAAAAGAAGCTGAAGATGATTTTGATGATGAAGATATGAGGGCTATGGAAATATATAGGTACAGTAAAGTCTCTAACAATATCCTTTATATTGTTTGGGTTTGAATGGATCCAATATATGATATCTATAAGCAGTGGCAACACTGAGTTGCTGAGAATAAAGACTGTGCTTGAGCTGAACCTTAAGAGAAAGTAAGAAAGCTAAGAGGCAGAATTGAAGAGGCCATGCCATCCAAGAATAGAGAACCGCCACTGCAAAGACAAAGAGAAAATAATAAATTAGCATGTATGAGGAACAATAAGAATTCATTTTGGCTGAATTATAGTTAATAAAAGGTGATAATGTATGTAGTTGGACTTGGAGATGTGTCAGATTGAGATAGGCTTTAAGTGACAATGGAGTTTATATTTGATGCTAGCAGAAATAGGAATGTTTGAATTGATTGAGTGGGGAATGACATGGTCAGACAAAGTTTAGATTGGAAGAGAGAGAGACTTAAAGTAAGAAGACCAGTTAGGAAACCATTGCAGTGGTCCAGTGATGACCTGTACTAGAGTTTTCTATATGACTGGAGAGAAGAGGGCAAATGTAAAAGATGTGGCAGTTAGACAACAAAATATGGCAACTGATTTGTGGGATGAGTGAGAGTGAGGAGCTGGGGATGACACTAATATTGCTGGATGTTTGGGAAGATGGTGAAACCCTCAACAGAAATTAAACAGCATTCAAGGAAGCTGGGTTTGGGGGAAAAGTAGGTGATAAGATGCCTAATCAATCTCATACACTTTAGACTAATTTGGAAAAGTTCTCTGAACCATAGGGATATTGAAGATCATATGAAGATATGCCAAAAATACTTGGATGAAATCCAAGGAAATTACATCAGAGATTTATAAGAAAGTCATTCACGGCAGAGAAAGTGTTCACAAACGCTTTTCTAAAAAAGTTAGACTCAATTGGAGAGAGAGGAGATGTGTATGTATTGAGAGGGTAATTTTTCAGCTCTACAACCCCCTGAATTTTGAATATTTCAGGGAACCCATCAATAGCATTCTTGACTATATGTAAATGTAAATGTAAAACTAAAAAAAAATTTTAAAAATTAAAAAATCATTTCCCTAAAAAAATGATGCCCAGAAGTCAGGAGATATCTATAGATTATCACACTAGTTAAACTACCTTCATCTTTTATGGCCTTCTGACATACTTTAGAATAGAAAAGATAGGACCGAACTATGGCAGAGAAGGGAGATATTGAGGCAGGTCATCGGCTCTTCAAACATTTCAAAAGACCCAGACAGGATCTTTCCCCAATTTCCATTCCTGGTGCCTGTCTAACTAAAGACACTGTAATCTGCTATTTTGTTACTCAGATGTTTAATGTAAACTGAAGCTTGTCTCAACTCCAAAGTCTAATAGTTGCCTATTGAGAGACATAAATGTAGTTAAGCAGAATGATTGCAGTGGACGACTGATGACATACATGCTTCCTGCCTCCTAAAAGAAAGATCAATAGACTCAAGATGCAGAATGAGACGTGTTTTTTGGATATGGTCAGTATAGGAGATTGTTTTAATTGACTATTAATATTTGCTACAAATATTTTTTCAGTAAGGAGCAAGGGGGATGGAAAGGAGAGGAAATATTTTTTCTTAATAGAAATTGTTTTCATTTGATTAAAAATAATAATAAAGGGGGCAGCTAGGTGGCTCAGTGGATTAAAAGCCAGACTTAGAGATGGGAGATCTTGAATTCAAATATGGCCTCAGATACTTCCTAGCTGGGTCACTGAACCCCAGTTGCCTAGCCCTTAGCTGCCTTCTGCCTTGGAACCAATATTTAGTATTGATTCCAAGAAGGAAGGTAAGGGCTATAAATAATAATAAAGTTAAGCAGAGAGCTCTTTTTCTGACTCATTAATACTTCTAATTGAAGGCTCAGAGCAATTGTGATAGTACTCATAAATTTTTGACTAACAGAAACTCCCTAAAAAGGAGGGAACCATGTGGACCTTAGGAGCCATTATGTGGTCACCTAGTCTTAAAACAAGCTAAATTGTTATAACAGGGTGTTAATACTTGTAGCAACTTCTCTCTTCTTCTCTGGCTTGATAATGTTTCCTTCTACATGAGACTTTTCCCAATTCACCACTCAGCTGCTAGTTCCTCTCCCTTACCTTGCCTATCTACCTACTTACCTGCCCCCATCCAATGACATTTATTTTATATAGGCCTTTGACATACTTATATCTGTACACTTTGTTTCCCGCAGCAAAAGCTCCTTGAGAGAAACTGTATTTCACTTTTGTCTTTCTATTCCTAGTATCCTGTCATAGTGTCTGGCCCATAGTAAGGTCCTAATAAATGCTTGTTAATTATTACAAAAATGTTTGAGGTGAATAACCTCTACTGTTTCAATCTCTTCTTATTTTTTTTTTTTTGTCTCTCCAGAAATACAGAACTTTTAGACAGTTTTGCCTTTCTTCCCTGTCTTTTATAATGGGCACAAGCATGCCAAAAATGTCAAAAGAAATTCATAATAGAAAGCTAGAATACAGTGATACTTCCTGAATTTTCTTTAAATTGGTAGCACTATAAAGTCATTTTTACAAGTATTCATTTAAACATTTAGAGTCTATAAAATTATGCCAACAGAATTATAACGACTTTCTTTTAAGAATTTTCTTTTTTTTTTTTTAATTAGACAAAAGCGTTTACAGGAATGGAAAGCTCTTCAGAAAACACAAAAATTTGGGGAACTAAGAGAAATTTCTGGTGACCAATATGTGAAAGAAGTTACAAATGCAGAAAAAGATGTCTGGGTTATAATTCACTTATATAGACCAAGGTAATCCCTGTTCCCTTTCTCCAGAATGTACATCTGGTATGGTTTTTAATGTACTTTTATGTTTTCAAGGTTCAAGTTTCCTCTTACTTGGTACTTAAATGAGCTTCTTGGTATACAAGTTCCTTCTCCATTCTTCATTCTTTTTGTCGGTTCCATTTACCTTTTTTTCATTTCTCAGCTGGAGACAGCCCATCGGGCAAAAACCCTCAGTTTCTTTTTACCTTTTTTGGAAATGTTTCTCCTTCAGTTGCCTCTTCTCAATAAGTACACACAGTTCAGTAACAAAAGAAATATGGGATTGTTGCTTTGAGGTCTGTAGTCCAGGAGTTTGATAACAGCTTCTGTCTCAACCAACCTTATACAGGATGGATTTGAGTAGCCTCACTTCCTAAGTCCTGGGCTTCTCTGGTAATTGCCTTTATTTTTTACAGCTTGTATTTCTACAGTTCCATTAATCTTCTGTTCATTGTCTCAGGAGTTGGGTTCCCTTTAGTCTGATTTTTTTTTAGTTCCTTTCTGATTCACCTAACAGGACTAATTTGTTTCACATGATGGGATTATCTGGAATGGCTGCATTTTTACAGTTAGCTTAAGGCTTTATTACCTGGCCCATTTTTTTATGAAAGACTAAATCTCTTACATAAATAATGTCTTAGCTCCATTTTCAAGATAAGGAAACTGAAACTTATTAAGTGACATGCCTTGGTTATATAGTGGCAGAGCCATAATTCAAATATAATCTAAAAATTAAAAAATAATGTAGTAGTTTATTTATATTACAAAACTCTTCACTTTAGAAAAGTATATTGTATATCTGATATTTTTAAAAATTAGATTACAAATTGAAGGCTCCTTCCAAATTGCCATGGTACTTCATAGGACAAATGTGTAATGCCACTGAAAATTCTTGTTGGTAACCAATGGGCTATCTCTTTGGAAAAACGGATTAGAAAATCTGTTAGAATTTATGAGATGATTATCCAAAGTGGTGAAACAATATTGGAAGACAAACTTACATAAAATTAATATAATTATTTGGAATTCTCTGGCTTAGTATATCTCTTTTTAAAGTAAGTTAAAATATCATCCTTAGTTGCCTAGTCCTTACTGCTCATCTGTCTTGGAACCAATACACAGTATTGATTCTAAGACAGAAGGTAAGGATTTAAATATATAGATATAGATATAGATATAGATATAGATATAGATATAGATATAGATATAGATATCATCTTTAAGTACTATATTTTCCCCTTAAGTGCAGAAAAGATTTTGATGAAATTAAATGAAATTACTTTTCATCTAGAGTTACAGCAGAGCTTTCTTTTCTGAGTTGAACCCTAAATTTTCACAGAAGGGATTTTCATGCATATTATTCCCTTTAAGAGTAATAGGTAGCTTATCCTTACATGTTACACTCCAAGATGGCTTATCAATATGGACTTTGATCTTGCTTTCCCCATTCATTCCACCTTAGACATGGGACCAGTATTGAAAGACCAGAGAGCAATGGAGAGAGTGAATTTGTTCCCTTTTCACCCATCTTTCCCTGTTCTCTCCTTTCCTAAAATAATTAAAATGTTCTAGGTATCATAAATGATATGAATCAATATCATTGAGATTCCCTGGAATACATTAGAACTGCCAGTGCCCTATCTACTTCTTCAGGGACCTTATAAATTATGAGCCATCTTAGGCCAGAGTTAACTACTGGCAAGATTTAGGCTATCCTGGCTTACCTTGATCAGGAAGCTAATCCCCAAGGTAACACCAATGACTTTTGAATTACCCTAGAGTCCAAGGGTGGAAACAGACTAACCCAAAAGAAAAAATGACAAAATGTTTGAACAGAAATGGAAAATAACATAATGATAGATTTGTGTCATAAGACCCTTCTGACTTATTTTTTCCAACTTAGATATTATTTTTTAAAATCAACATATTTCTATTCCTTTTTTATTTCAGCATCCAAATGTGTTTACTGCTTAATCAGCAACTGAGTATTCTAGCAAGAAAATTTCCAGAAACTAAATTTGTTAAGGCTGTTGTAAATAGTTGTATTCAACACTACCATGACAGGTGTTTACCCACAATTTTCGTGTATAAAAATGGTCAGATAGAAGGAAAATTCATCGGAATTATTGAATGTGGAGGAATTAATCTGAAGTTAGAAGGTAATTTTGTCTTGGATTATTTTTAAGGTAACTGGCAAAGATATATAGAAAATATATAGTACTTGTCGCATTTTTCTGGCTGCCTATTAAATTGCACCCTTATTGTAAAACAGGTCCATTCCCATGTCTTTGATGATGTCTTCCATGTTAACTTTGAGAATTCATTTCCTCCTTAGTTAATATTGCACATATTTCTATATGTTTCATCTATCTATCCTGTTGTTTTAAAGCAATTTTGATTCTTTGGCAATTGTAATAATGCATGATTGGTATCCATGTAGTATCTCAATTGCTAAATTGAGATGCTAGCCACTCACCTGACTTTGTTTAGCAAAAGATGTGATCCCAGAGAGTTTCATATTTGTCCTAGAAATAGCTTTGAAAGGAAAGAAAGGAAGAAATAGGGAAAATATTTTAAAGAGACAAACAAACCTACTCCCTTAGTTTTTCCCCTTGTGTAAATGGAATTAGCTTATCCTCATTCATTGTTAGACTCTAGCCATCAGAAATAATGTCACCCCACCCAACTTAGAATTAAGTGGGGAGGGGAAGATCAGTTACCCACGTGTGACAATAAATAACAAATCAAGAACAAGGGACTGCCCTTTGGGCAGTCCAAAACAGTGTTGAGGCTGCCTTTTGTCCACTTGAAATTGAAGGTGGATGCAGGAAGTGACAAAAGATACTATCTTTTAAATATGATGGTAACTTCCTGTGGGGTGGTTGGCACTTTGAACTTAGTGTTGAAGGATCTCTGGTGAGGCCTCAGACTGCTTCCCTCTGAATTGTCACGTGGGTAAGTTAGGCTGACTTCCTTTCTCCTCTCTTGGCATTTCTGGAGGCTTTAGCCTCAAGGAGGCCTCTCTTACCTCTCTAATTGTAAAAGGCCTTGTGGCTAGAAGCCTTGTTTAATTAACCTCTGTGCTCCTTTGCTGGGGCCTCTAAATTCTTATCTGGTCCAGGCCAGAGTTTCTCTCTCTCAATTTCCCTACCTTCAACCTTCTTAATTGTAAATAAACTTCTGTAAAAGTCATCCTGACTTGGATCTGTTTTAATTTGAAATCGAGTTAATCCAATTTCTGGCAACCATACCTTAAATATCTAGTTTCCCCTCTTACACTCTCCTGTCTTTGCCTCTGATTTTCTGGACTTTGAAACAATGCCTCGGTGCATTCTAACTCTACAGATTCCTTCAGCACCTGGGTCTTCCTCACCTAGAACATCCTTCTTCAGAACATTCCTCTGCCATGTTGACCCCATTGTCCCACTGGAGAGTTCTTCTAGAGCATTCATTTGGGGAGGAATCCCAGGCTGTTTCAAATTTCATCTCATCTCCTTCTTGGTGCTTCTTCTACCTTTCCAGTCTTCAACACCATCCTCCCTTCCCAAGAGTACATCCCTTGCTGATACTTTTCAGCTTCCTTTTGTTTCTTTTAGCTTGCATTTGTATCTCCAGCATTTAGCACAGAGCCTGGCACATAATAAGGGCTTAATAAATGCTTCTTGCCTTACCTAGAATTTGGGTGCCTGGCTTTAAAATAAATCCATTTTTTATGCCTTTATCAAGTTACATTTTAAATTGTGCCTTCTTGGCTATAAGCTCCTGCTGGAAGCCAGCCAGCATTTTCCAGTTATCTTGAGAGGTGTGATGGTTTAGCTGAGAGGGAGGAAGAAAGAGAGTCAGAGACACAGTGGGTTTTCCAGAAGTTGTTCTGTCTTACTTCCTGTAGAATCTTTATTATATACCTTTCTCTCACAGTCACACAAATGCTGGGAAAATTTACATTTCAAATTCAAAACAGAGAAATGAAAATCAAGATTATACTGGTTACATAAAATTTTGACATCCAAAACGTATTTCTACCTATACCTAGTCTAAACAGTCTTCAAGGCTACCAAGACCTTGTTATATAAGTTTTAGTTTTATAAAAGAACCTTCAACATATTTCAAAAATGGATTCGAGTGTGAGAACCTCCAAATTCAGGGGGACAAGTCTAATGTGGGAAAGTAGTGAAGTGTGAGAATGTTTTAGTTTCATAGGGTTAAATTCAGTGTGAGAAAGGATTGAGGCAAAAAGGTATTTTTGTTTTGCCATACTGTGACCTTCAAACTCTGAGACAGAGAAAAGAGCAGCCTCTGCTATTTCACTGAGGGTGTAGTTATTAACTCATTAAATGCTGGTTGTTTATAGAGTATACAAGGGAATTCTTATAAGAAAGTTTATAAACCAACTTTTATAAAGAAATTTTATATCTATACTACAAAACTTGAGGCTATCCTAAAAATATAGATTATAGTAATTTTAATAGTAAAAAGTATTAATCAAGAGAGAGTAAAAAAGAGGGGTCTGATTGGGTATCCATCCATCCTGTGACCTGATTTTCAGACAATAGGGTTCATTGTAAGGCTTTGCCATTTACATTGTCTCAATGGACCCTGATGGACGCCCTTATTTCTCTGAGGGGCTCCCAGCAAGCTCCAACTTTAATTTTGAACTTTCTATACCATATAAATATTTTTATATTTTCATCTTACTGGGTTTTTGTCTGGACCAAAACATGTTTGTTGATTAAGTAATATTGTTCTGTTTCTTATCACAGAACTTGAATGGAAACTAGCAGAAGTTGGAGCTATACAAACTGACTTGGAAGAAAATCCTAAAAAACAAGTTGTAGACATGATGACATCTTCCATTAGAAACACTTCTATTTATGATGACAGTAATAGTTCAAGCAGTGACAGCGATGAGACCAAATATCCTTAGAAATATTTAATAAATGGCTTTCCACTGTTTATTTTGCCCAATCATGTTGTTATTGCCTTTATAAATCAGTAATCTGAAGCAATGCAAATAAATTTATTTTAAATTCATATTTACAGTAGAACTGATTATAGCTTTACAACCCGACCATCTTTTTAACATCTGCCCTCTTGACTCTCTTAACCAGAGACCATATCCCAGAGGATATCACCCTGTTAGCTTTTAGGCCTACATGGCCCTATTTGGTTAGTGCTCCGCATGGTCTGCTATTCAACCACAGCCAACTTCTAGTTATCCATCTTGCTGCTATATGCTTTCTTCCCTCATTCCCAATCCCTATCTTTCCAGCTCTGAAACATCAAATCATTACTGCTATTGCTACTTAGAAGAGATATATCAACCTATTATCAACCATTATGCCTTCAATCACCATTTCTGGGATTTCCTAAACCAGAACACCTTCCTCTGACCAACAATTCTCTCTATATATTAATTCCCCTTTAAGAATATGAACTCTTTCAGGATCTTTGCATTTATGTCCCTTGCACTTAGAACATAATAAGCATTGGGTGCCTTTTTAAGTCATTCATACCTTTATAGGTAATTCAAAAAAGGCTTGTTAGACATTCTACATTTTTATTAATTTATGACATTTATGTCGATTACCTGGCATTTGCCTTTTTCTTATTCTTTTTTTTCTCAATTAGCCTAAGAAGTATTTATCTTTAGCTGCCACACCAAGTTGTGTCATACTCTCATCTATTAGCCTTTTGATGATCCAATCAGTACTTAGGTTCTAATCACAGAGTGCAGGAAATGAGGAAGTTGTGGAAGATTTATTGTCAGGATAGACATAAACTAGTGAAAATCAGATTTCCTATAATGAATACATTGTTCAGATCAGCTTTGGTACCTGTGGAAAAGTACTGATAAGGCTGAGCTGTTGCATTGGTTCTGATTATGATATGAACAGGAGTTTAATCAAATGTGATTCTGCTAAGGGCTTTAGCATTCCTACAAGGGGGTCTTCCTTTGTTTAGCTTATTGGACAGCAACTACAAAAAGGGTCTGAAGTAGAGAGTTAAACTAGTGCTGCGATAGCACTATGGAGGCCATTGATGTGGTCATCAAAATATTAGGACACTGTAGGAGAATAATGATCACCATAAGGGTCCACAGCATTAATTGGGCTCAACCACTAATTAGAGCTTTATCTATAGACAAGGTGACATCGTACCATGGTTATGTATTGGGAAATGTCAAAAATTGGCTCAATATGTAAAAGGAAAAGAGTGATTTTTATGTTCATGGGAATCGAGATGTTCTTTCCTTAGGAAACTCAGTAGTCATGAGAAAAAGTTCTATTAACAAAGGAGCTCTGGCATCTAGAGAGGAAAATACTTATGAAAATCTTGTGGAAATGTTAGAACCTAGGATGATCAGTATATGCCAGTCATATTAGCGACTATGAAGGTAGCCATACTGCTGCTTTCCAAAGTCCACCTCTTATCCTATATCCCTTATTACCATTACCATGGATTCCCATTGGGAGGGATACCTTAGGAATATTCTTTTGCATTCAGGCTGTCTGGACTTGCAATCATTTGTTTCTTCCCTACAGAGACAAATTAGATCCACAAAAGATCATTATATAACAAATAAGTACTTTCTTCAAAGACCAAAAAAATTTACTGTACTTTCTAGGGTAGGAGAGGACTTTTGTGGTGATGTATCTTATCTTGTGTTCTGCCAAGTTGTGCTTTGGGAAGTGGACTGACCTTTTATAGTTTTTCTGGGTCCAGTCCTATTTGGGTCCTTGATAAAGTCTGGCTCCTAAATCATCAGTTCATACAATACATTTTCATACAATCTATAATAATCAGGCTTTTAAGCTAGGGCAATAATGAAGTCCTCAGGCATTGTGAAACCACTTCACCTATTCCTACTTCTATAGATCTACTGGGAAAGATCTGTTCGTTTACTGTGCCACTCAGGTCCTTTATTATGGTTTGGAAGGATCATTTATTTATTTATTTATTTTTGCTCCTGAGTCTTCAGAATCCAAATACAGAAATCTCTGTATCAAGATTTCTGCCTAAATATTATTCAGTGTAGTAATAAATATTATTTATTACAGTATAGTGTAAATATTATTCAGATGTAAGCATCAGTATTTGCAAGTATCCAATTATTTTTCAGCTATAATTTAGCTTTGTATGTAGCCATGAGATCCATTCTTCATGCTTAGATAAAACATCTAGTTTTGTTTTTTCCTCCCCACCCCCACTTCCCCTGCCATGAATAGTGGTCTTTCAGATGATATCTTCATCTATTTCCAGATGCCTACTATTTGGTCTGAGAATTTAGGGTATAATAAGCCTGCAGAGAGTTCATAAGGATCTTTGCAAAGTAGAGACCCTGCTGCCTAGGAGAACTCCTGTTTTGATGAAAGGCCTATAATAGTTTCTCATCTTTGTGGGGATACCACAGGGACTTTATCACCAGGCTTTTCATCTTTATAATACCTCTCCTTCTAATCAAGTCTCCTAAGGCCTTCCAATTAATATCAAAAGTTAAAGTACATTCAGTTTCCTGAAGAAATGTTTGGGTACAGTACCTTTATATTAACACATATGTGTACTTTTAATAGTTCAAATGGAATTTTAAGTTGCTTGCTTTTCTAACTATAAGCTCTAATTTTAGTGTAAAGCTCTTTTTACCAAGTAAAAAAAAATGTAATCTTCCAGAATATTTTTCTAGAGAGTATGGTCTTTGCATAGTGAGCTCCTGAATTCCTAGATCTGAATGAACACCAAAAGTTTCTAGTACTTTAAATGAATGGCAATAAATCAGCCAAAACAGATAAATCCTCCACATTTTGACTCAGAGTCCTTAAGAGTCCAGAAGTGAAAGAACACAATCTTAAGCAACCAAGAATTCTATAATAAAACTCCATTCGTAGAAATGTTCCTTTGCAGTTTTTGTTATGAAATTTGAGTAGAATTATATTTGCTCTTCCCAAAAACTTAAAGAATGAAAAATATATATTTCTATAATTGGGAGAGAAAGGAAAATATAAAATTGGAATATCTAGTTCTGTATTCTCAATCAGAAATGACAAATTGATGAGAAAGCATTATTTAAAAACTCACAATAGACGTCAAAAGTCTACTAGATTTTGTTTTTTTGACTTCATATCTAACAAGTTTTAGTTTGGATCTTAAAGAACAAACAAAACCACACCTATATCTAATTTAACTACAATGGTTTATTAGAAACCATGTAGATCTCTGAAGAAACATTCACAAAAAAGATACCAGGAGTCATGTAATTCTAACTGAAGAAGCGTGGTACATTAGAAAAAGTACTGAATTTGGAAAGAGTCAGAAGCCTCAATTGGAGTCCTAGATCTGTCTCCTACTCTGTGTGAACTTGACCAGGTTATTAATCCTCTTGGCCTCAGCTGTCTCATCTATAAAATGAGGAAAATGGATTAGATGGCTCTTTCAAGCTAATCCAATCTATGATTCGATGACTCTTGGTGCCTAGAACATAGTATATGTTCTATAAATGCTAACTTTCTTCCCCCTTTCTCTAAATGTACAAAAATATTCAAAGCAACCCTCATCAGAGCAATCTAAGGGAAGAAGGATCCGGCTAATTCAAAAAATACAAATTATGAATAAGTTATATAAACAAGGGTTGGTAGAATCCCTTTTGTGTCCATAAATGAATTATGAATTCACCAGTCACTCTTGGCTTTTTCCCTATGTGGATGTTCCCAGGTCCCTGTGAAGAAAGAAAGAAAAGAAGGAAACAATCATTATACACCTACCCTGTGCCTGGCACTGGGCTAGATACCCTTAGAAATATTATTTCATTTGATCCTCACAACACCCAGGAAGGTGGGTGCCATTATAATCTTCATTTTATAGTTGAAGAATCTGAGATAAGCTCTCAGTGTCCTAGGATGAGGAGAGCCAGAGGTGTGCAGATACATATTTGGCAGAGGAAGTTTCCATATCTGGAAGGTCCAGACGGCAATGCATTTGTATATCTGTGTCTGGTTCTTAAATTTATTTTTTCTTATCTTATTTCCCTTCACATCTTCCCTGTGAGTTGTACAACCCAGTGGAGTTGCTTGTCAGCTCTGGGAGGGGAGAAAGAAGAGAGGAGGGAAAGAAAATGAATCATGTTAACATGAAAAAAAATTTTTTTAATAAAATAAAAAATGTAAATGAAAAGTTAATTAAAAGAAAAACATCGACCTCATGAGGCACAGATGATTCAGGATGGGTTGAGAGCTGGGTCTATGGAAGCTTCCATCCGAGATGGAAGGTCCTGGGTTCATGCCTGGTCTCAGATACTTCCTAGTATCTTATTCAGCCCTTATAATTCTTCTACTTTGAAACGAGTAAACGTATTTTTTAAAAAAATGTTTTTAATAGTTTATCATTCTCAAGTATGGCAAATATTATCTATATTTTGCAGATATGAACAACATGAGTCGAAAGAAAATAGATCATTTGCCCATTAGGCTCAGTTGGTTATTAAATTACTAATATTTTATTTAAATTATTCGAATTAATTATTAGATTAATTTACATATATAAATAAAATTAAAATATTAAATTATTCTCAGGGTATTTTCTAGTCTTTTTAAGGAGACATCCTCAAACCTTGAACACCATAACAACAATATTGGACGATGATTATCTGTGAAAATTTGGCTGCTCTTAGCAATGCACTGATCTGGGAACAATGCAGAAAGACTTATGATGGGGAATGCTCTCCACCTCCAGAGAAAGAACTGTTGGAGACATCTTTCACATCAGTGTATTTATGGTTTTATTTGGGGGTTTTGGTTATGTATGACTTTACTCTGATAACAGTGACCAATAGGGAAGTGTGTTCTGCATGACAAAAAAGAAAAAATTAAAGAATTTTAAAAAGCCTGGACTTCACACTGAAAATGCTATTTTGGTTCTTTATCCTGATGAGTAAGCACTGCATTTTTTTTTATTCTTCCTGTCACAGCTTTCCCTGGATGTCTTCAGCCAAAGAATTAAGTTTCTACAAACATCTAAGATGGCACAGTACATTGAATGCTGCTCATGAGGTCAGACAGACTTATTTAAAACCTTCCACAAATACTAGCTGAACAAGTCATTTAATCTCAGTTTCCTATCTGTAAAATGGGAATCGTATTGTGAGGATCAAATGAGATAATAGATATCAACTGCTTTGTAAACTTTAAAATGGTATAGAAATGCTACCTGTCGTTAATATTATTATTATTATAGGGAAGGGATGGTGATGAGTTAGCTCTGTAATAACATGAAGATAATGCCATACTCCCATGCCTTTAATAACTGCCATTTGCTAATTCCAAGAGATTAGTGTTGCCTCATTATATTGCCCCAAAGAAAGAACATCCTCTTATTCTTCAGGTAAATATCCATATAAAAATCAAAGTAAAACTTGGATTGTTCTTTGAAGGACCACATTTACAATTTAACACATGGCAATAGCTCCATCTGCTGTTGACAAAAAGTTAATAAACTCTGGGTCCCGTCCCCCAATTTCTCATTGAAATTTTATTGAAATAGGGAAATAGGTATCAAGTGATACCATTTGTACAACCCAGTGGAATTGCTTGTTGGCTCTGGGAGGGGGCAGGGAAAGAAAATGAATCATGGAAATGTGGAAAAAATATTTTTAAACAAATAAATAAAAATTAAAAAAATAAAATGAAATTTTATTGAAAAGATCTTACTCAAGGAAGCTTTTGTGCCTCTGCCAAGTGCCTACCCATTTCTCTCATTTCTTCCTTAGCAGGATCCCAAGTTTCAACCGGGCAGAAATTTCAAGCCCTTCTAATCTACCTCTTAGCCCCACAAGACGAAGCATTTGAGTCCCCATAAGGTTCTGTGACTTGTCCAAGAAGACAAAGGACAAAAACAACTGAAGCAAAATTTCCCCCCAGTCCCCTAAGGATCCAAACCTAGTGTTCTATCATCTTTCCCTCCCTTCATTCTTTTCTTCTTCTTTTCAAAAACTGGTTGTGGTTTAAGTTGTTTGTTGTCGTTTTTAAATAAGAACTATTATTTAATTGCTATAAGGAACTCCTAGTAAAGAAACTCCCTATAGAAATGCAGACAGATGTGTGTTCTCCAGTGTATAGTGTGAGTTTCCTGAGGTAGTAAGAGGCCAGTCTTCAGGAATAACTAGCCTCTTTGCTGTGTTGAAGATAGCCAAATAAAATAACAAAATGTGTTAGTCCTGAAATGGATTAAAATATAATTGGGAAATGTGGAACAAAATAAATAAAAATATAATAAGACATAGATCATATTAATATGTGATTTTCAGAGTCAATAGGTGGCCCACAGGAGTCTTTATGTATCATTTTGCAACTCTTAATTTTACTCGAGTTTGATGACCCTTGATGAGATGACTTCTGAGATCCTAGAAATAAAATCATTTAAAAATAATTTTGTCAGAACCACCAGATGGCAGCAAGCCTTCATGCTCCCACACAGATCCTGTGTGCTATCTAGGCTTCCCATTTATATATTTATATTTATATGCTCCTATTTCATTTGTCTTATATATTTTTCTGAAGGCATCACCATTTTATAATCTCTAACATGGACTTATCATAGTAGTGCTAGGAACAGACAGCTAAGTAGTATAGTATACAGAATTTGGGCTTGGAGCCAGGAATTACCTCAGGCACTTTGCTAACTGAGCAGCCTTGGGAAAGTTATTTAACTATTTTCTTCAGTTTCCTCATCTGTAAAATGGGAATTTTAAGTACTACCTCACAAGGTGGTTTTTCTTTTTTTTCTTTTATATTCTTTCTTAAATTAATATTAAAATTAAAATTCAATTTAATTTAAATTTAAATTCCCAGGGTAACTCTCTCCCTCCTTCCTCTATCCCCTCCCTACCCTAGAGAAGGCATCATTTGACAGAAAATATAAATCTCAATGTAAAACTATGTCTTGCTCGTTTCTATTTGTCAATTCTTTCTCTGGAGATGGACGTACACAAGTCATTCTTCAAACAGTATTTCTGTTGGTGTATATAATAATGTTCTCTTGGTTCCGCTCATTTCACTCTTCCTCATTTTATGTAGGTCTTTCCATGTTTTTCCAAAATTAATTTGCTTGTGATTTTTTATGGTGCAGAAATATCCCATCGCACTCATATGCCACAACTTGTTTAGCCACTCATCATCAGAGATAATCTGTATAAAGTGTTTTGTAAACCTTAAAGTATTATGGAAACTTAAGCCATTATTTTTATTAGCTAACCGAAGTATTCTATAAATATTATTATTAGCTAATTAGTGTTACATAAATACTAGCTATTATTATTCACTAATTAAAGTGTTCTATAAATGCTTATTATGAGTGTGACCAACAGCCAGTCTGGTAAGTCAAGAGAAAGAACACTGGATCTGATGTGAAAACAGCTGGATTCAGATCTGTATTAACCATCTCTCCTGGCCAGAGCTCCTTCACTGCCTTGGGCCTCAGCTTCCTTATGAGAGAATTTGACAAGATTATGAACACATTCACAAGCACTCCCGGAGTGGAAAAACCATTTCATTCTAGATGGACTGGTTCCAGTTGATCTTAACGTCTTGTCTATATTTTACTACACTTCACAGATCTTGCTACAGTCACTTCTTGGTCAGATTTCAAGCTTCCCTCCCTCCTTTCTGGTATGTTAATACTCACCTTTGGGGGGGACCTATTTTGTATATTTCATCGTTTGGAATACGGTTTCCCTACTTACTGGGGATTGTTACATCATAAGCATCTTTGCTATTATTGCTTTCTTTTTCTCCTCACTCTAGAACAGGGGTTCTTGACCATTTGGTGTGTCATGAATAACTCTGACAATCTGGTATCACTTCTAGATGCAAAAAAAGTAAATACATGGGATTAAAAAGGAAACCATTTATGCTAGTTACCATTTTTTAAAACCAAGTTCATAGACCTAAGATTAAGAAACTCTACCTTAGAGAGAGATTGTCCACTAAGAAAAAGTGATGGAAACAAAGTATATTACTTGTGACAATGCCTTTAACCCTTCAGGCTTGGACTATACCTTCTGGTTGGTCACTTGACCCATTTCAAGCTATTCTCCACTTTTCTGCCAAAAATGCAGGTCTTACCTTGTTACTCTCTCATTCAGCAGACTCTAATGGCTCCCTATGACTTAAGTAAAATCCTCTGTTTAACTTTTTTTAAAACCCTCTCCTTCTGTCTCAGATTCAATATGAAGTATCAGTTCCAAGCAAAAGAGAGGTAAGGGTGAAGCCATTGGGGTTACACAGCTAGGAAGTGTCTGAGGCCAGATTTGAACCCAGGAATAGCTATCTCCAAATCTCGAGTTCTATCCACTGAACCACTCAGCTGGCCCTTCTGTTGACTTTTAAACCTTTTAAAAACCTGGCTTTACTTGCTGCTTTTCTGTCTTCTTACATGACTCTTTTTCTTTTTTCCAGAATTTATTTTTGCTATTCAGAGTTGACAAAATGTATTTCCATGCACAAAGAAGAATATGAAAAGATTGTACATGAAATTTGTGAAGTAGAACTACTTAGAAAGATTATTTTGCTTTGGCTATACATTGGGTAAAATTTATGTAATTGGTACTTAGTCACAGGGTGCTTTTTCCCACCCCCAACCATTTCAAGTATTCATAAAGCTGCTTCACATTTTTTTTATACCTTTACCTTCTGTTTTAGATCCAATACCAAATATTAGTTCCAAGGCAGAGGAATAGTAAGACTAGGTAATGGGGATTAAGTGACTTGCCTAGGATCACACAGGAAGTGTCTGAGGTCATATTTGAACCCAAGACCTCCCATCTCTAGGCCTGGCTCTTATCACCTAGCTGCTCCCGGCTTCACAAATTTAATTGCAAAATCTTAAAGTGCTAATAAATCCTTTAATTTTTATTAATCAGTTTTTAGATTTCAAACACTGTTCCCAATGTAAAGTAGTTCTGGCCTGTGATATTTGGCATGCCAAGTGTGCTAGGGATGTTTCAAAATCGTGAAGTGATAGAATAAATGGTATAATCCAATAAGCATTTATTAAAGCAAGACACTTTATGAGGCATGGGGGTACAAAGACAAAAATGAAAAACAGTTCCCGCTCTGGGGCGGGATGGATGCTTACATCCTACTGGATAAACTAAAATGAACTAAAGGACATGTTGACATAACTGGGCCAGGTCTGAAATCAGAATATCTAGGTTCCAGTCTAGGGATTGCCAGGAGTACTGCCCGTGTTACCTTGAGCAAGTCACTCCTTTACATTGCTGAGCTTCAGTTTTGTGGTGTGAGGGGTTGCCTCACCCTTTTCAGTGTGGCTTCTCCTCTTTGAGTATCTGCCACCTTTCAGCCAGCTCTCCTGTGTGGCTCCAGGAAGCTGTAGCAGGTAGCACAGAGTCCACACCTAGTAAAACAGGGCTGAGGCAACTGACAGACCTAAAAACTGTTAGTGACTTAGGGGAACATGTACCCCAAGCACGAGAATGGGGAGCTGAGAACTATGTCTTCCAATGGCCATAAAGGCGACCGAAGGAGCACTGTGGAGTGCTCAGAGCTCGCCAGGGTCATCTCCTGCCTGTCATCTTGACTTTTGTCCTACTAGTGGACTTCTAAGGCTCTGGAAAGAGAGGATGACAACTTTGTACTATAAGTTCACTTAAATCAAGTCAATTAAGGGGGCAGCTGGGTGGCTCAGTGGATTGAAAGCCAGGCCTATAGACAGGTCCTAGGTTCAAATCTGGTCTCAGACATTTTCCAGCTATATGACCCTAGGCAAGTCACTTAATCCCCATTGGCTAGCCCTTACCACTCTTCTGCCTTGGAACCAATACATAATATTGATTCCAACTTGAAGATAAAGGTTTTTAAAAAAAGATAAGTCAATTAAGTCAAGACATCACATCCATTCTTTGATCCAACATCATAATGTCGTCAGAATGAACAACAATATGCTCTTCCATGTCTTGTTTCCATGCATTTGCTTTGGTGGTTCTGCAGGTTTCTTCACTTTCTTCTCTTTGAATTCCTGATTTCTTTGGGCACTGAGTTCAAGCCTATTTTCCTTCCTCACCCAGATCTCAAACTGAGTCATTATAAATTCATGTCATTTAATCTCAAATGTTTCTGTAGCACAGCAATCCTTTTATTTCTAAATAATTAGCTATTCCATTGACCACAGTGGCTATTCTAAACCTTCTTTCCCTTTCATATCCAGATTGTACAATTTCATTCATTCTCATAGCTATAACTATAATGAATTAATATTACCATGTGTCTGTAAGGTTATTTGGAAACAGTAAGGGAAAATTCCAGATATAGTCTTTGCCTTCCCACCCCTAAGCTTTCTCTTTATAGAGATCTAAATTTCCTCCAAATATCTGTCAAGTATTCTCACTTCACCTCAAATACCACAATATATCTGATCTCCCAGGAATGGAATCTCAGCCATCTATGGTTTTCTCCCCACATTTGAAATGACACCAGTCTTTCCCTTCCATTCTCTCAGCTGAATCCCTGATTCAGGCTTTGTTCATTTTGAGGCTGGATGATGGCAAACTCTACAATGGCCTCATCAAAGCTTCTGATAGAACTTTCCTTCTGGACCAGCCTTTAAACTACATTTTCTTCCCCTATCTCTGGATCTGAGTGTCATCTTCCCTATTAAAGCAGGCTTAAATTGTTTGGGGGTTTTTTGGTCCCTTTCAGTTTCATTGATATGTTTTGGTTTTATATTATAAACATTTACAGATTACTCCCTCTTCATGAGAGAGTTCTCATAACAAAAGTAAAACTCATAAGGGTGACTTCCTCTGAAAGCGCATGCAACACATCCTATCTGTTGTACTCCTTCCTCTCCTTTTTTAAAACTAGCAGAAAACTATGTTTCTCCAACCCTCGGTGGGGAAAAAAGAAAAGAAAAAAAAATTCTTATAACAAATATACTGTTAAAACAAATCCCCCGAAGGGTAAAGTAAAAACATGACTTATGTAACCAGGGAAATTTTTTCTAAAAAATAAAAAATTATTAAAAAAAAACAAATCCCCCAATGTCTGTGGATTATATCTACACACAGACACACACTACATACACACATACATATGTACAAATATATTTATATATATATATGTATGTATGTATAAATGTCTCTTTCTGCAACAAAAATCCACTGATAATAAAATATGACATTCCTTACAGAGAAGTAAGGATATCATGTTTCATCATGGGTCCCCTGGAATCATAAATGGTTACTGTATTGATTGCATATTTATAGCTGTTTCTACAGTGTGGTCATAGCATAATAAACTTCATGTTTATAATTTTAGTTTTATATTATAAATTATTCTCTTGATTCTGCCCACTTAGTATTAGTTTATTTGCTTTCCATAATATTTATTACAGTTCTTTTTGTGGTGGCAAAAAAACTGAAAATTAAGAAGATGCTGAGCAATTGGGGAATGGCTGAATAAATTGTGATATATGAATGTGATGACACAATACTAATGTGCTATATAAGATATGAACAGATAGATGATTTCCTAGCTTGAATTTAGAAACCATGCCCCAGTTTTCTCTTACTTTGTCTTTGCTTTTTCTATTAATTCCATAAAAGCTCCTTCAGTCTTGTAATTAGCCACTTCTCTAAATGAGTGATCAGCTGCTCAGAGTAAATAGGTATCCATTCCCCTAATATGCCTATTCTCTCTAGAAATACAACTTTTATTCCTGTGGGACCCTCTTCTTATAATGTTCCCTTTATACTGGAAGTATTTAAGTAGAAACTTAACAAGATGATCTTTTTGTAAGGGAAAGGGTCTGGATTAGAAAAACTCTAAAATTCTCTGATTCACTCAGTCAATGAGTCATATTTTCTAATGAACAAAATATGGGAAAGAGCTGCAATTGTTTTTTTAAAAACCCTTAACTTCCATCTTAGAGTCAATATTGCTTTACTTGTCAAGCAATTTAATCTCAGTGTTCAATTTTAGTGACTGAATAGAACCCAGAACCCTTGTGCCAATAAGAGATTTCTCCTAAAGAAAAATTCACTGAACCACTAGCTGTCCCACAATTGTTGTTTTTTTTTTTTTTTTGTAACACCCTCTTTTCGTCATCAGACAAGGGAGCCACCATATTTGGAATCATAGTCCTCTATATATTTATAGAGGAAGAAGAAATGGAACTGAAGAAACAATGATGAAAAAAGCAGCTGGAGTAGCCCAAATATACTTGAGTTCTGTGCTGGAGGTGACACAGTTGTGAGAGCTTTTCAGTTAGTTCAGACCTTCATCTCCTGTGCCCTAGATTAGAACAACTAACTTCTGACTGCCTCAAGTCTCTACCTTTTTTAGTCCAACTTCCACATTGCTGTGAAAGTGACTTTTCTCCCCAGTTGCAAATATGACTATATCATTTCAATAATCTTCACTGGCATCCTTACCTCTAGAATCAAATATAAACTCTTCTGTTTAACTTTTAAAGCCTGGCACCACAGGAGCAGCTAGATAGCGCAGTGGATAGAGTGCCAAGCCTGGAGTTGGGAGGACCTGGGTTCAAATTTGACCCCACACATTTCCTAGCTGTGTGACCCTGGGCAAGTCACAATCTTGTTGCTCTTCTGTCTTAGAATTGATATTAAGAAGGAAGATAAGGGTTTAAAAGAAAGTCTGGCACCACGACTTATTTTGTGTTGTGTAGTTACCTTCCCTACCATACCCTGTCATCTAGCCAAATGAGTCCTCACTCTGTGCCTCATATGAACATTCCTAAATTTGTTATGGTAGGCTCTCTCCAGCCTAGAACGAACATCCTCCTGACTTTTATGTCCTTCTGCACCCTTTCTTCCTTCCAGATGTAGCTCAAGAAACACTTTTATGAAGCTTTTCCCTAGTGTCACCTTCTAGAGCCTATTCTCTTGAATTATCTTATATTTAATTACTTTGTAATTGTTCTCTTTATATTTATTTATATTTATTCCATAAATAAGTCCTTTCCATCTTTCCTGCTGAAGTGTAACCTCCTTCTGAGTATGGGTTGCTTCATTTATTGTAATGATACTTCTAGCAGTGCCTGGTACATCATAGATATTTAATAAATGCTTCTTGATTAAGTAGTACCTTTTATCCCGTAATAGAATATAAGTTTCTTAATGGCAGGGGACTATTTTATTTTTGTCTTTGATTCCCAGCAGGTAGCACTGTGCTGCCTAATACATAGTAGTTACTTATTGGTTGATGGATACCAAAGACAAAGGAAAAAATTTCAGACAATGCCATGAAACAAAAGGGAAACTAAGGAGACCCTTTTGACCTATCTGCCTACTTTTCCAACTTAATGAAATTTATCTGAGAATAATATGCATGAGCAGCAAGGACATTCTTGCTAAAGGGACTCTGTTATGAGGGATCAAATAGGTTCCTACAAATGATATTCCAATTATTGTGCCAAAAGGAATAAAGAAATGGAGGAATTCCATGTGAACTAGAGCAACCTCCAGGAAATGATGCAGAGAGAAAGGAGCAGAACTAGAAGAACATTGTACACAGAGATTGATACATTATGGCACAATTGAATGTAATGTACTCTTCTACTAGCAGCAATGCAATGACCCAGGTCAATCCAGAGGAACTTGGGAGAAAGAATGTTATCCACATCCAGAGAACTGAGGAACCAAAAATGCATTAGCAAAATATATGATTGATCACATAGTGTGATAGGGATATGATTAGGATTTTGATGTTAAAGGATCACTCTACTGCAAATATGAATAACATAGAAATAGGTTTTGAACAATGATACAGGTATAACCAGTGGAACTACTTGTCAGCTTTTGTGAATCATGTAACCATGGAAAAATGTTCTAAATAAAAATAAAATGAATTAAAAAAACCAAATGATATTCCACAGTATTCACATTAGTGATTGAGAGATAAAAAGAATAAAACATTCCATTGTGTTCACTATTTACAATCCCCAAAAAACATTTTTTCAGTAAGTTATAGCCCCCTAACTTAAATAATTCTCTTCAATAAATAGTGTTTCCCATGCATGTGATATTTTATGTATATTAAAAATGTAATACATTTGGAGCTATGCCCAAAGAGCCATAACACCCCCTTTATCTGGTAATACCATTTCTGAATCTGTATCTTAAAAAGATAATCAAAAGGGGAAAGGACCCACTTGTACAAAAATCTCTCTAGCTGCTCTTTTTGTGGTGGCAAAGAATTGGAAACTAAGGGGATGCCCATCTGTTGAGGAATGGCTGGACAAATTATGGTACATGTTGGTGATAGAATACTATAAGCAAGATGATTTCAGGAAAACCTGGAAAAATCTACATGAACTGATGCAGAGTGAAATAAGCAAAATCAGGAGAACATTGTACACAATAACAGTAATAGTGTACAATGATCAACTGTGAAAACTTGGCTACTCTCAACTATGCAATGATTTGGGACAATCCTTCAAGAATTATGACAAGGAATGCTATCCACCTCCAGAGAAAGAACTGTTGGACTCAGATGGATGTGGATCAAAGCATACTCTCATATCAGTGTAGTTACAGTTTTATTTGGGGGTTTGGGTTTTGTATGAGTGTGCTCTTACAACAGTGACCAATATGGAAGTGTGTTTTGCATGATATTAAAAAAATGTATTACTCCAAAGTGATAGTATTTGCAAGTCTCAAGTGCTGAATAGTCTATTTCATTGTTCAAGTAATGCCTATGTGACATTCCTAACAACTTCTGAGCCTAGAGAAGTTGCAGCATAGGGACTTGATGGGGGGGCATGCTGTTTTATAAGGGGAGGTTTCTATCAGTTTCTAAAGTGTATCTAGGAGTTTAACTCTTTTGGAAGTTAGCTAATTGGTGAGAATGTGTAAACTTATGTATCTTTGAAATCATTTTTTCCTGCTAGCAGGATCAATATCTCCTCCCCAAGCCTTTAATCAAGTTTATAAAGTCCCTTCAGTCACTGGTCAGGTGCTGATTGCTAATCTGAATTCCCTTCCAATAAATTTCAGGAGCTATCTTCCAAAAGACTTTGAAGGTCTGCCTGAATCTGAAGCACCATGCTTTTCCTTGGCCCCAAATCCCTTGGGTCTTGCAATGCAATTGAATATGAATATATATCCATACATATATATATATATGCATATATATAATTGCTAAACCAAGGTATTCCTGCTTACCCATATTCCTGTTTTATTCTGTATAGATGGTTGTTAACAAGCTTTTCAGATTTTGACCTGCCCCACACATCTTTCCAGACTTATTTGTCACTAATCTGCAAGAACTTGCCATCCCAGTTAAATTAATTTATGCTCTATTCCTATAAACATTTCCTGCTTTTATTTTCTTTTTCCCTTATAGTACCTTCTTGAATTCTTTGAATTTAACAGGTATTCAATAGCATACTTAAGAAAAATTAATTTGATGATTGAAGAAAGAGGTGCTCCATTGTGTTGAGGGTTCCAGAGAGATAAAAGAAAATGAAGGTTCAGGGGGGGAAAGCATTAAATTGAGCAAAAAGGCTCCATGGTGACTTTTGATAATGTAGTTTCTGTTGAGTGGTTAAGATAAGGAGCAAATTTATAAGAATTTAAGGAGTGAATAGGAGATAAAAAGTGGAAATAGTGGTTGTTTGAGAAGTTTGACAATGAAAAGAAAGTAACATGATCCAAGTGAAGAGTATTTTGTCTCCCAACATATGGGTAGGCCCATACACATTTTAAGGTAGAAGATGAACCAGGGTGGAGGAAAGGTTACAGATGCAGGAAAAAGAGGAATATTAGATGAATTAAAGCCCCAGAAAAGGCAGGAGGGCATAAGATTCAGGAGATTAACTTTGGAAAGTAGAAAGGAAATCTCATTAAAGCCTAGAAAGAAACTAAGAGTTTGTTTGAAGAGACTTTGAAGTAGATAAGGAGTGAAATGCTTGGGGGTTGTAGGAGGGGGATTGACACCAAATGACTTTTAATACCACAATAAGGCCAGAAATAAGGAAGTTTTCTCAAAGTATCTGGCACTCAGGCCCTTAATAAATTGATTGATTGATTAAGGGAAGCTTGAGGATCAGATAAAAATTGATAGGACTGCTCTAAGAAAGGAAGAAATAGTTTGAAGCCTATGGAGGAAATATAAAAGGAATCAAAAGGATTGCCAAGCATAGTTAGAGTCAAATTTAAGTTAGACTATTTGAATTTGTAGATAGCCAGGTCTGTAAAGTTTCTGTGATTTTTCACAGCAACCCTATCCAGCCTAGGAACAGAACTGAAAAAAAAGGAGGATGGTTAGGGACTAGATCTAAGAGTTTCGAACTGAGAAACATAGAGGAAGGAAAGAAAAAAAGTAGAGGGCATTATTGGAGGTTAGCACTAAAGTGGCTGACCACTGAATTCTGACTGAGCAGAACTGATTGATTGGTTGTTGCCCTTTGTAACTCGAAGAGGAACAAAATGACACCACAGCAATCTTTTGAATCACACATAAATTGAATTTAAGTGAAGCAGAGTGACACTAACTCTCTTCTAGTGTCATCAAAGTTTAGTGGTAAGAAAAATGTCAAGATGCCTGGTGATGGCTCAGGATGCAGTGGATGACCTTGGTGTCTTCCATGCCTAACCAAGCTCAATGTGCTCTACATTGCCTGCTTCTGCCATCTTCCTGGCTGTTGGGACAAAATCTTCTCATCCAATCCCTCTGCAAGGGGAAGTCTTCATATACCTGGAGTAGATAGCCAGGTCTGTTGGGTACCCTCAACCTAGGTTAGCCAGCCTGTGGAAATGGTTTATTCAGGTGTGGCCATTGTTTGTGCTATAGCTTCTTAGAGCCACAGGTGAGAGTCTGGTGGCAAGTGATACTCAAGGGTAAAAGCAGCCCTGAAAAGTTTCACAAGCCCTCTCGCATGAGGTACTAGTCTTCCCTGAATAGCCTATATCCTCCAAATAGTCAGAACGAGTTAAGTGGAGGAAAAAGAGGGCTAATGGATTAAATGAAGTGATGGATATGTGGAACAACTAGAAATTCAGGTGATTGAAAAAGAAAGGTTAAGTAAATAAGATGTAGGGAAGCTATAATAAGGGGGAACACTATTTAAATGAATAATTTAAAAATTTCGCTAATCCTTTTATTCTTTTACTATAGTAATTTTCTGATATACCCAGCCTTCATTTTATCTTCTTGATAACCAAGATTGCTGATTATAACCAACTTCATGAAAAATGGCTTCATCTGACATATGTAACTTCTACAACTGTATATTCCCTCCATTTTACCCCCATTCTATCCCCAATACAGAGGGAAGTGAGGTAGGTTTTGCCATCTGTTCTTTGGGACTACAGTTGGTCATTAGATTTAATCTGAATTAAGCTGTCAGTGTTGTTTTCATTTGCAAGTAGTCATCATATTGATTATCTTCCAGATTCTAATTTCTTTGCTTTGTATCACTTCATATTAGTCTTTCCACGGTTCTGTGAATTCTTCCTATTCTTCATTCCATATAGTATAATGCTATTCAATTACATTCATATACCACAGTTTGTTTAGCTATTCTCTGATAGTTGGTCATCTACATAAAAAGTGTCACAATTAATATTTGAAAGGAATATTTTTCTTTTCCTTTTTGGGGGGTAGGTAAGATTGCTAGATTAAGCATTATAAACAGTTTAGTGGCTTTTTTTGCATAGTTCAAAATTGTTTCCAAATGCATGAACTAATTAGCAACAGTTCCACTAACAGTGTATGAATGTTCTCTCTTCTATAGGCCCTCCAGCATTGACTATTTCTGTCTGTTATCATCTTTGCCGGTTTGCTAGTTGTGAGGTAAAATCTGAGTTGTTTTAATTTGCATCTTATTAATGATTTGGATACTTCTTTTATATTCAACAAATACCTATTAAGGTACTGAACAAAGTACCATATTGGAAATACAAAGAAAAAAATGCCATCAAGGGTAATTATTTGAAGGAATTAGACTGGTTTAGCTTAGAAAAGAAGAAACTGGGGAGAGGGCATTAAAATCATCTTCAAGTATTTTTAGGGCTGTCCCAGGAAGAGGGATTATACTCGCTCCATTGGATTCCAGAAGACAAAGCCAGGAAGAGAAGCAGTAGACCTAGTATATAGTGAGTGCTGGATCTCACCTTGGCGAGACCAGTATTCAAAGTCTTCCTCAAACATTTAATGGGTGTATGATCTTAGACTTCTCACTTAACTTGTCTCTGTCTTAGTTTCCTCATCTGTAAAATGGGTAACAATAAAAGAACCCACCTGGGTTCTACTGAGTTGTGGGAAGTTGCTTCAGAAAGCATGTAAGTGATGTGAGATGATGAAGAGGGAACTCTCAGGGAATAATCTCTATTTTTTCAGCGAAATTTGAACCTGGGATCTCAGTTGAAAAGGTGTGAGGAAGGAGAGCCATGAGTGGTTTGAGGAGGGATGAAAAGGTATGGAAAAGCTTTTGTGGTAAGTGGGATGGTGACTAGATTGGGGAGGAGGAGGGTGGTCTAAAAGGATTGCCTTGCTGAAGTGAAAACCCAGTTGAGTTTATGCAATAGAAATTAGTAATATACTCAGTAAAGTTCAGAGATTTTCTCCATCTTTGATGAGAAGCATGTCAACAGAATCAACAGTAATGGATGTTTGGAGTAATCCAAGACTAGGGCTTGGCAGGCAGATAAGACTAATATTTACCAGCATTTACCTGATTCAGCGTCTCCCTGTCACTTCACCCCCAATAACAGAGGGAAGCCCAGGCTCTTCCTCACCTATTTTAAAGGATTATCTTTTCAGGAAAAGGAGACAAATCAGTCTCTAAGCCTGATTGACTTCCACTTCCCCAGAAAGCTTTCTGATCTCCTAAAGGCATAAGAAATCTCAACCATAAGAAGTCAAGGACCCTTTAGGCTTTGCAGATTTCTGAAAATCCCAGGATCTAATGACTAAATACATTTTGAAACAAGACACACTATGGCCAGAGAAGCTAAGTATCCTTGTATACATGTCTCTTTTGCTAAATTAAGGAAAAGTAAACTGCCTTTTATTATCTATTGATAACAATGTCTTGAAAGTGCTTTAATTAGTGCCAATACCAAACCTGAACTGAGTGATAGTATTAGAACCCTTAGAGCAGCCTCTGACAGCAGGACAATCAATATCAGTTGTAGGATAGTTCATTTAGGGTTCAAGATGGAAAAGGAAGGATAATGTTGACAATTTATAAGTAATAGCTGGGGAAAGACAAGAGGAGTGAAATGATTGGAGATAAAGATGAAGAACAAGGTTAAGGGTTGAAAGGCAAAGAGAAAAGGGAAATAACAATAGATTATGATCAGATACAGTTATTTCAAAATTCATGAACATTAAAGTAGACATGGGTGATGGCAAGATCAAGGGTATGACCATTACTCTATTGCTGAGGTGGGATTGAACCATGGAAAATGAGTAAACTGAGAAAGTGGGAGATAACAGTCTTTGAGAGAAGATAAATATACAGGTATCCCTTCCACATCAAGGGGGCAAGGGGAAAGGCACTCCCAAGGTCTGGAAAATCCAAGTAAAATTTTTGAGCTTTCCTTCCTACCAGAGAAGTCTGAATTTTTTCTTTTTCTTTTATGAGGGGTTTACAGTAACTTCTTATAAAATTGGGGGTTAAGAATTTGGTCATAAGCTATATGTTAAGATATCTCTACAGTTCTGGCCTTTGTATGCTGGCTTTTCTGTTCTTTTTGCAAACTTTAACTTTTCATTTTATTTTTAAAAAAGAAATTGTGTATATTTATGGTATTACAAGAGAAAATATGTTATTATGCAATACTATATTTTATGCATTTCTGAGTTTTTTTTAAGGTTTTCTGTGTCTCTGGTGGGCTTCTTGATTTCTTATGCCAATAAAATCACGATGGGGAAAGTCGTTATGTGGAAGGGATACCTGTATATTGAAGCCTTTTAATATGGAGGCAGAAGATGGTAAGAATGTGTTCATGGATTTAGAAGAAAGGATATTGATCTGTAGATAACAGCTACCAGGATTTTGATTTGGTGATAATTACACCTTGAATAAACCCCAAAGGGGAAGAGGTTACTCAGGGACTGTGGTGGAGAGGGAAAGTCTGAAAGAGGCATCCAAGAGCAGGAAACAGTTCGATTCCCCACTAGAGTTGGAAAGGATGTCCAGGAAAGCAGGGTTATAAGGAGGGAGTCAGGTCTCAGTTAATGAAAGATGGGACAAAAACCAAAACAAAACATGAGACTATCATGTCGTTTTATCAAGTATTTCTAAGTACCCCCCACCAGTGACAGAATCCTAGGTTTTGTGGATCATAGATCTGAATCAACATCTTCCCTTGAATATGGAGAATTTTCAGTAAAATTTATTAAAAGGAATGTCACACTAACAAATAATTGTTTCATTGCTATATCCAGGATACAAACATTTAAGAAACAAAATAAACTGATTTCAATTCCAGGTATATTCCTTCAGATATGAAAACGCATAGGAATTGAATGCGCCTAGCCCCTATCTCCAAAACTGCAACCTGCTTTGGAAGATGGACCCAGTCAGTATTCCTTAAACACCAACTAGGTCATTAACTGCACGTTTCCAGCAACTATTGCTTGGGAACCATTCACCTTTTTATTTTTTAATGAGGCATCAGTTTTGACAGTTACTGCCTAGGGCCCTGGTTGCCCCAGTGGCAACTCTCCTTCCTCACTCCCTCCAGGTGTCAAACCAACGGTCTTTGACCATCAGCGAATCGGGGAGAAAAGAAGGGCTCTAGCTTGGCCTCTGGACCTACAAGATCTAGGGGAGGGGGGAGGGAAGGGAGAAGGACGAGCTGCGGTCCTTAGCCTCGACCACACGCACTAAGTATTCCTTCTTTACGGCTGCCCACACGGCCTCAGAGCAGAGCGTGGGGTGGGGACGGCTGGGGCTCGGCAACGGCAGCGGGTTTTCCCTCTCTACCTTCCTTTGGTTCAAGACTTTCTTAAAGAGGCTGGACCTCAGTCCTTGAGAAAATCGCCCCAACCCCACCTCTCGGCTTTCCAGTAACGGGATCCACTTCTGCCAAATGCTGCGAAGAAAGGCAGGAGCGAGACCTCCGGGAAAACCCCAGCTTCCTCCGAGCCTCGCCAAGGAGAGCAGGGACAGAGCGAGAGCCAGGGGAAGGGGCGGGGGCGGCGGGGAAATGCAAGAGGAGGAGGAAAACCGCTAGAGACCACGCAGGCGCACCACCGACGTGAAAGCTGGGCAAACAGGAGGGCCCTCATCCAAGAATCCGCATGCGCACCAAAAGGCTCAGGGAGCTTTGGAGGCATGGCTGAGAGAATGGGAAGAGGGCAGCCCGGGCCTCCACTGCCGGCGAGAAGGGCAGTCTGCGCATGCGTGGGGTGAGAAACTCAATCTCAGATTTGACTTGCGGTTTGCTGATTTAAAAAAATTAGAAGGAAAAAAACAAAAACAAAAACAAAAACAAATCCAACCTTCTGCCCCCCCCCAACGCGTGCGCGCTGCGGGCAAGCACGGCTTGGGCTGCTGGGCCCAGGGCCTGTAGGTTGCCGGTAGACTTGACTTGGTGGCGCATGCGTGCTAGCGGTGCCGGCGGATGAGGGGAGGAGAAGGAAAAGAGGAGGGCCGGGAGAAAGAGTGGGGTAGCCGCGGCGGCGGCGGCGGCGGCAGCAGCAGCAGTAGCAGTAGGAGTAGCAGTAGTAGTAGCAGCAGCAGCACCAGCAGCAGCACCAGCAGCAGCAGCCGCCGCCGCCGCAACCGCAACAGCAGCAGCAACCGCGGCGGCAGTGACGGCTGGCGCTACTCGAAGGCCTTTGGTGCTGCTGCTGCTGGCTGTGGAAGCTTGCGGTGTATCGGGGGCTACTTGGGAGAGGCTGCAGCTCCGTGTCACCGCAACCACACGGCGGGGTGGGGGGGGGGGAGGAAGGAGAAGGAAGAAGCCGCTGGAGCCGCCAGCCATTCGCACGGTGAGGGCTGAGGGCGCTTGGGAGGGCAGGGGGCCGGCCAGCGCAGGGGCGGGGGCGCATCTCAAAGTTTGACAGCCAGGAGGGCACGCGTCTCTTTCCAGGAGTTGGCTCGGGGTCCACCCGCGGAGGGGACCCCCTCCCCCCCGGGGCGAGGCCAGGCTACCTGGCGGGCCGGGGGG
>NC_058135.1:162644258-162668740 GCF_016433145.1 Gracilinanus agilis
GCAACCGCGGCGGCAGTGACGGCTGGCGCTACTCGAAGGCCTTTGGTGCTGCTGCTGCTGGCTGTGGAAGCTTGCGGTGTATCGGGGGCTACTTGGGAGAGGCTGCAGCTCCGTGTCACCGCAACCACACGGCGGGGTGGGGGGGGGGGAGGAAGGAGAAGGAAGAAGCCGCTGGAGCCGCCAGCCATTCGCACGGTGAGGGCTGAGGGCGCTTGGGAGGGCAGGGGGCCGGCCAGCGCAGGGGCGGGGGCGCATCTCAAAGTTTGACAGCCAGGAGGGCACGCGTCTCTTTCCAGGAGTTGGCTCGGGGTCCACCCGCGGAGGGGACCCCCTCCCCCCCGGGGCGAGGCCAGGCTACCTGGCGGGCCGGGGGGTGGAGGCTGGGGGCGGAGCGGAGAGCCGAGGGACCGAGGGTGTTTCCTCTGGGACCCGCTAGGCCTTGTGACCCACTTTATTTCTGTCACTACTCAGGCACGTTTGGAGCGCAGCCCGATTGGGCGTCCGAGGAGCCCAGGGCTCTGGTCACCCCCGCCCTCTCGCCGCCGTTCTGTCGAGCGGCCCAGCGAGCATCCCTCCTCCCCCAGTGCCGGCTGGCCTCCCTGGCGTCCCGGCACCGCGCGGCACGGAGCTGCGGAGCAGCGCGGCCGCCCCCGCCGCAGCCGTATCCGGCCAGCCAGGGGTGCGCGCGCCAGGCCGGGCCAGACCGGGCCAGACCGAGCCGCCTCAGGCGGAGTTCGGAGTTCCGCGGTCGGCTGGGGACTCACCCCAGGCATGTGCTTTTTCAAATCTAGGAATCTTTTCCACCTTCGAGCGGAAACAGAGAGTAGAGATGGCAGGTCGCCCCTTTCTCTTTTTGACCTCGGACAGCACCCCTGTCGGCCCCTCTGGCATTGCCCCTCCTCTCCCTTGCCTTCCCGCGAGGGGGGTTGGGGGGAGTCGTCCGAAGTGCAAAACCTTTGATTTCCTATTTTTAAGGAGGAGTTTTTCTGCTTGTGGAAGTGCCTTGTTCATGGCAGCAGAATCAGAGTAGACGAAGCGGCCCGTGACCTGGTATATGAGGGATGCCATTAGGTTGTTGTTTCCTGCGATGGGACCTAGAGGCACCAGGAAAACTTTCAGGCATTAGTGTCTGTGCCCGCCTGCCTTCGTGCCAGTGAGTGTATATGTTTATGCTTGAATGTGTGTATGTATGTATGTATGTATTCGGGTGAATGTTGTGTACCTGCGGGGTGTGTGAACGTATTTATATGCATATGGACATCTGTGCCGGCTTGCTTTGGAGCATGCACAGGTGTGTGCCTACACATGTACATGTGGGTGCCAGTGTACATAAGTGTATAATTGTATATGTGTGTACCTGTGTGCCTATGGATATGGGAGCCTGGGTTGACACCTCTGAAAACTGATGGTGAAAAGAAAAAGAAACTTGTCCAGCCTTACTATTGCCTTATTCTTAGAATCCCTAAAATTAGAGTAAATTGGGTCCCTTCAGGGTTGCATTTTATTATCTGGGTGGGTTTTTTTTGGAGGGATCTTTAAAAAATAACATAGAAACATCCTATTCCAAAGGATGCGTTTTAGAAAATGCATTTCTTTTACTGAAAGTCCTTTGAGATATCTCTGATCAGATGTTGTTTTAAAACTTGTTAGGGAAGAAAAAAAATCTAGATTCAAATATTATGGCACTTGACTAGAAAAAAAGATATTTCTAAAGTCAAGCATGAATAAAGTAGTGTGAAATTAAAGTTAGAACTTCTCCTATATTTCTTTACCCACTAATGTATCCAATGGCCTTTTTGAAATAACTTATTTTTTAATTCAAGAAAACAAACTACTGGAATGCTCTGATTCGTGTATCTTAATTTTACCATGAAGAGATTTTAAACTTCAAAGGAATATAGATTAATATGTATTTCTATATTTCACTTCTTTTGTTTAGTTAAAAAATAGCATGATGCACTTTTGAATTTGTTATAGTGGTTAGCATGTTTATATTTTCAGAGTTTAGCTTCATCTTATTACTTTCATAACTACTCTTTCCTGATTTTTCTACTGAACAGTAATTTTCCTGTCAACCTCATTTATGAAAAATGAATACTTCAATAAGTGAATTTCATATTGGGTTTAATTTGCCTAGGTAGTCTGCATTCCAGATTATGGAATTTAAGGATCTCAAAGTACTGTATATGAAATTCATATTAGGAAATAGAGTTCTATTGTAAATAAATCTATTAAAATAATTAGTTACAATAGTGTCCTGGTGAAAGTCATTGTAAAATTTTTAAAATTTAATGTTAATACACATCCCACTTTATATATGTTTAAATTACTATTTTCCTAATCTTAATGCAAGAAAGCATAAAAGAGGACTAAAATATGAAAAAATATGAAAAAAATTTTAAACTCCCTCTAGCGGCTAATAAATTATATCCAGTTGAAATTACTTCATCGAGGAGTGGGACAAAAATATGGGGACAAAAAATGGGAAAAAATATGTTGATATTCTATTATTGAAGCTTTAAAAAAAGTAACATTACCAGTCTTCCTTTTCTTTGTAAGACTAGTATTGTATTATAGGACACATGATTTTTAAGTTTGATCCTGGCTTATATATAACTTAATTCTTTGGTTCTACAAGATAGGTACATATTTCCATTTTCTTCATATTAGGGGTCTGTTCAATCTTGCACACCGCTGAAAATAACACATCTAGTCCTCCTCCCCACCAGTGACCTTCTTACCTTTCCTACTATTGCTAATATGTATTGTTACCCAGAGACAAAAGAGTGATTTTGTATACAGCATAAAATTTAGTTTGCCATACAAATGCAACTATAAGTCTTAGAAATACCTGTTTCTCCAAATTTGAAAGGCCAGTTAGTTTGGGAGCAAGTTTATGCTGCTGTAGATAGGCTTATAATGGTATGGGCTGTGGATGTGAAATATGCTTGTTTTCAGAGGATCTGGACTGAAGTATGTCTCAGTTTGTACAGTCCTTGGGCTAAGTTGTATACACTCTTAGCAAACTTGTGCCCACTAGAACCGTTTTAAGCCCTGGACAGTTCTCTAAAATGGACTTGAGACCAGACCCTCATCTCAAGTAAAAACACTAGTTGATTCTGAACTAATGGCTAATAGAAAGTAGAAGGAAGGGTGGAGATGCCCTTTGACTTAGCATATGTTTGTCTAGTAGCACAGTAGTATGAGACATCTCCAGGCTTAGTGACTACCAGGCAAATAGTTTACCTGAATAATTTTTGCCAACCTATTATGTCACTGTCAGATCTTTAAATTGTTAGATTTTTTCTCATCCCTCCTAATCCTTCTGTTATATACAGAGACACAACAAACTTCTCAGATACAGAGAAAAGCAATTGATTTTTAAATGTTATTACGTTCTTGATGTACATAGGTAAAATAATTATTACCTAATGCTACCTGCTAAGCATCTATAAAATATATAGCAGGAGACTACTCCGGTAGCTGTTGTTTTAAGAAATTCAGGACAGTTGTATGAATATGTTTATGTGGTATACAATACACATATATGTATATTTTTAAAAGGATTCTTTTGATGATGCTATATGAATTCCAAGTCATCCAAGTCATAGAATACCACAGTCTAAAGAACTGAAGTTGAGGGTCACAAAAAGGGCAATGAAGAGGGATAATAATGCTGGGTGTAAGTAGGCTGCAACATACTGCCAATCAAATATTGCCTAAGAGATGATTGTAAGGATATCATCAGAGAGATGTCTGACTGGAGAAGAGGTCATGTGAAGAGTGAGAGATAAATATCTGATGTATAGCCTAAATGTCAGTTGATATCTGCAGGACAGCAAGAGAGCTAAAAGAAGGCCCCCTGGGCTCCTGGTGGAGAATTGATGGGAAAATGTGGACTAATATAATAAAAGAAAAGCCACTGGGGGTAGCTGGGTGGCTCAGTGGATTGAGAGCCAGGCCCAGAGACAGGAGTCTTAGATTCAAATGTGACCTCAGACACTTCCTAGCTGTGTAATCCAGGGCAAGTCACTTAACCCCCATTGCCTAGCCCTTACTGCTCTTCTGCCTTAGAACCAATACAGAGTGTTGATTTTAAGATGGAAAGTAAGGGTTTAAAAAAGAGCCACATTTGGGTTGCACTCTGCATGATTGGAGGGAATACCCACATTAAGGAGATTACAAATGCAGCAAATTATTGACATATGGAAAGCAAAATTCTTTTCCTCTTTCTCTTTGCTTCTTGGGATCTGGCAGTAGTATAGTATGGTCAAAGATTTTATGTTCTTTCTCTTTACTTTGTCATTGGGACAGTATTCGCCCACCTACTGAATTGGACACATGGGCACAAGAATGATTTCTTGTTGAAGAAACACACACATATTATCATCATGAAAACGAAAAAGAGAATAAATCTCGACCATGAATTTTTGAATAAGCAATTTGATGTGATGCTTGTTTGAAACAGTCGTTTCAGTACAACTTTTATTTTTCCTTCTTTACTATTAGGAAATTATATGATCTTTTATCTGATAATCAGAATATACAACTTTTTAGTATTGTTAAACATTCTAAGTTGGGAAATAAACATTCTGTATCATTAACTGACTTTTTTTAAAACCCTTACCTTCCGTCTTAGAATCAATACTGTGTATTGGTTCTAAGGCAGAAGAGCAGAAAGAGCTAGGCAATGGGGGTTAAGTGACTTGCCCAGGGTTGCAAAGCTAGGACGAGTTTGAGGCCAGATTTTAACCCAGGACCTCCCATCTCTAGGCCTAGCTCTCCATCCACTGAGCCACCCAGCTGCCCCCTCATTAACTGATTTCAAATTAAAATTTTTATTTCATCTGTTATTCCTCCCTAAATGTACTCATCAGCCAACTTTTTAATAATCTTTTTAAAAAGCTAATTGTAAGATAAAATTAAAAGCAGGATAGTTTCTTAGAATCAGAATTTCAGAATTAGAACAGACTTCAGAGATTATCTAGTCCTTATACTTAATATGAATTTCATTTATAACACCTATAAATGATTATCCAACTTCCACTGGTAAATACCACTATTTCTGAAACATTTCACTTTTTGTCTGTTCTAATCATTAGGGAGTTTTTCTTTACACTCAGTAGAAGCAGGGCTCTACAACTTCCACCCATTCTTCCCAAATCTTCCCTCTAGATCCAGAGAACAAGTTTAATTCTTCCCATTGGCAGCTGTTAAAATTCTTGAAGATTGTTATCATGTGTTCCTTGAATCTTCTCTTCCTTATCATAAACATTCTCATTTGTTTCATCTTATGTATGATTTTCATTTACTCTTACAGTCGTCTTGGGGAAAACAAAGAGACATATATTACTGGGTTATTGTTGTTTTCCTGAAAGCAAAATAATAGTTCATTTGAAAGCTTTGAAATGCTGTTTTTAAAAAGTCACTCATATCATTTATACAAGCAATATCTAGCATTTTTCTAGAGAGGAGGAATTTATAAATACCAAAAGGTGGGGTTTTTTATTTATTAAATTGAAGTGATTAAAATTTTATATAGCACTTTACTTTTGCAAACTACTCTATAACCAACTTGTTAATTAGCCTTTTTATAGCCACTATTATTTAAGGACCTGAGGTGAACAAAGTAATTTAAGAATCCTTGTTTCCTAATTTTGCAGATTTTTAAAAGATTAAGCTGCCAGAATTCACCCAATGAGAATACTCTTAGCATCTTTATAGTAGCACTTAAGTGATTCTGACTTGAAAATTCCTTGTTGGTGAGCATCTCACTGAAATATAGGTATATTACAATATCCTTATTTAATTGCTTTAAGCTTAAGGGAAAAGTAGTTTATACAATTAATGTGTTTTATATGAATGTTACCTTTGATTCAAAGGGTTGGGTATTTTATAGTATTTGGAATATGATTCATATTTTATTGCATTAGACATAATTAGTTTGTATTTTATTATACATCATTTAATTTTTTAAAGATACAAAGCAGTTTTTTTCAGACATCAGTCATTTAATTGGTCATCTTGCTAATACTTTTAAAAATAATAGAAATGAAAATAAACATCAATTCCTATTCTTTAGCACATAACTTTCAATAGAATGTTCTTCAGGAGGATTAGGATTCCAAATAAAAATCAACTTTTAAATTGACATCCAAATAAAATTATTTTTGTGTTTTCCCATTAAAAATTTTTTTTGCTTATATAGTTCTGAGAAGAGCAGAGGCTGGCTGGTGGTAGCAGCTGTTTGCCTTTTAAATTATACTCTGTTTAGATTAATGTTACAATTAGTTTACCTTTCTTGAACATTTACCGGGCAGCATGAGCAAATGGCATTAAAGCCTAGACAGTAGTGGAGGAAATGATTATCCAGGATTAAAATAGTCATCTTTATAGAGCTATTTCTTTTGATAAGGAATGAGTTCAAATATTACTTTGTAATTTTAACCTGACAAAAAATGCCCTCCAATATAATTTTAAGTTGGGGAGGAAGGCTATAATTTTAAACTATTTTAAAGATTTCCTTTTTATTTCTAGTTGAAGCACATTATAACTATAATTTATTTTTTAAATGATCAATTTACATAGTTAATAAACATTAAATGTCTTCTGTGTGCCAGACACTGTGCTAGGCTGGGGGGGGGGGAGGAAAGGGAGGCTAAAAAACAGTCTTTGCTCTCAAGAAGTTATAGTGGGGGGGGGCATGCAAGCAAAATATGGTATATTCAGGATAAGTAGGAAATAATTAACAGAAGGAAGGAAGTAGAATGAAGAGGGGTTGGGAAGGGCTTTCTTTAAAAGATGAAATTTTAACTTGAACTTTAAGGGACTCAGTGGGTGAAGTCGAAGAAGGAGAGCATTCTGACATTAGAAGCTGTCAGAGAAAAGAAAATAATCTTTTTAGTTTCCATTTTAATAGTAATTTGGCCTATATTCTTTACTGATTTCTCCTCTCCCACTTTTTTTTTCAAATATAACTTTTGGGAGGCTTCCTACTCACTTTAAAAAAATCCCTTTGTATTTATATTTATCAGATTAACAATAATTTTGAGGTATTCTGCTTTTGAATTGAAGTTTTCTTTGTATACAAGTTTTGCTTGAAACTCCACAGAAAAAAAAGTTAAGAAACTGCTTCAGTAAGGCCTTAGTCATCTTATGGTTCTTTATTACTAATTAATATTTTTGCATATGAATCAGAGCTTCACTTGGGCAACCTTTTACTTTCAAGGTCAATATATCCTGCTTTCTCTGTGTTAGTTTCTCTTTGAAGACTGTATTGGATTTACCTGTTCTCCCAAGTTGCAAATATTTTATTTACAGCTTCATTTAAAAAAAAAAATTTAAGGGACACTATATTCCAAATAGACTTGCTTTTAGTTGTGGTTTAGGTTTTGAAGTTGCTAGATCATTTCCAAGATTCAATTAAACATACCATTTTTATTTAGCACCTACTGTGTGGAGAGATCAAAAAAGAGGTCAAAAAAACTCTTGTTCTTGTGAAGCATAAAATTTATGAGAGATGGAAGATGATAGAGAACGTTTTAGAGAGATATATGTAAAGTGCCCTGTGAATGCAAGTGGGTGAAGATGGCCTAATTTCCTTTGGAAATTAGAGTCTCATGATGACTTGCCATTTGTTATAAAGTATGTAACAGAATTCAACAGGTCAAGACTAAGATAGAAGACAAATAGAGGCAAGTGGGAACATTAGGGTTGATATAGAGATCAGAGGCTAGTTTGGTTTCATTAGAGGCCAGAAGAGGGGAATACTGTAATACTGAAAATGTTGGGTGGTATAGAATTTTTAGGAGATCTTAAGTGCCAGGAAAAGGAGCTTGAACTTTAATCCAGTAATAGGGACTAGTTATTTTTGAGTAGTAGAGTGAAATGACATTGTTGAAGCAGCATGGCATTGTGGGTAAAGTGTTGGAATTGGAGTCAGGAATATCTCATTTCAAATCTTGTCACAGACACTGAGTAACTAGGTGACCATGCAGTATGAGTCTGAAAAATGGGAATAATATCTGTAGTTCTTCTTATAGGATTGTTGTGCTGAGCAAATGAGATAATATATGTAAAGTTCTTTGTAAACTTTATAACTACATCACAGTGTCAATTATTGGTTTATTATTGTACATAAGAAGCATTAATTTGGTTGAAATTTGTAGGATGGATTTGAGAGATCAAGGAGGGAATAGAGGTAGAAAGGTTTTTTAGATATTTGCAGTAATCCAGAAGAATGGTAAAAAGATCTTATACTAGGATGTTGGCAGTGAGAATAGAAGAGGGGAAATTAAATGTGAGAGATTTGTAAAGGTAGAATTGGCAGAACTTAAGTGATTGGCCGTGAAATCCAGAATGTTCTTTCTCTCAAAAGTATTAAATTTTGGGGGCAGCTGGGTAGCTCAGTGGAGTGAGAGTCAGGCCTAGAGACAGGAGGTCCTAGGTTCAAACCTGGCCTCAGCCACTTCCCAGCTGTGTGACCCTGGGCAAGTCACTTGACCCCCATTGCCCACCCTTACCACTCTTCCACCTATGAGACAATACACCAAAATTAAGGGTTTTAAAAAAAAGTATTAAATTTAATATTACTTTTCATTTATATTGCAAAATTGTCTTTTAGTTGTAGTAGTATAGGCATAAGAGATCTTTTTTTAAATAAAAAAGTAACAAATATTTACACAAGAAATTAAAATATTGGAATAATTATTATAGATTGAATTTTTAAACTTTCACTATGGTTCAATAAAATTCACAAAGCTCTCTTAGAAAGAGTTAAGATAAAGTAGAAGAGACATTGTTCACTGGAACATGTTAGGACCAAAAGACTTAAGCAAATAGAAGCTATCAGAAATGTAGGTAAAAATGTTTGTTTTTATAGTTTGAAGGTTGTTAGTTTCTTACCAGTATGGGAAATAAACCTATGTCATGTAACCTGCTATAGTGAGTGTTCTACTCTCTTTTCATTTACTTTCTGGTTTTATTTACATTTTTCTTTGTTTTGCAAATTTGTTACTTGGATGGTGTTAACTTTCTTAATACTAAAATTTACAACATGAAATACATAAAAGTAAAATAAATTAATGAATAGCAAACTAAGTTACTAAAGGCTGTGTCGAGAGTTTATATTTCTCTTGGATAGTTGGTGTTTGTGTCTGAAAGTCCTAAAGAGATATTGGTAGGAGACTAGATGAAATAATTGTAGGACAGAAAAGCAGAGAAGTTATTAGCATGTTCTTTTGTACTGTCACTGAAGATTTCCAGGAGAACTTAGCTTCTAAGATAAAGGCTTCAAGTCTATAAAATTCATGTGCACTTTTTAGAGTCCTCTATCCAGTTCTGACTAGAGAAAAAAATTCAGTGTAAGGTGACTATATTTAAATATGCTTACTTCAAGGTTCCACATTCCATCTACAGAGATTACAATCTCTCTGTTACTACTCCTTTGAGAGTTTCTGTAGCCAAAAAATTCATCATCCTGCAGCCAATCGATGATGACTCTCTGATTTTAACCTTGTTCTCAGACAATAGTTGTTGTAAAGAGTTTGCCATCTTAGTAAGACCTGCCAGAGCTTGTACTGTGCTGGCATAGCCATTGTAATAGAAGTGGCCAGCTTCTATACCCTATCCTCCTCAGTGTACTTTGTAAAGAAATCTAATAGGATGTTACCTAGTAGCTATACTAGTAACTAAATGAAAATTTTGGAAAAAATGACAGCTAGTTCTCCAGATGTCATGATTCAAGGCTCAATGTTTTAAATTATAGGTGCCTTTACTAGGATTCCTTCTGCATCTTGCTTCCTTATGCCTGTGATTAGAAGACATATTAATACCTAAGTGAATCTTACTCAATGGTGTTAAAAGAAGAACTAAAAGTATGTGTAAAAAGGTAGAACTTTGGGAAGAAATCAGAAATTTGAAGTATTTAGAAACAAATACTTATGTATTTCTTTGTTTGAAGGGCTTTTGAAACTAAATATCAATGAAATGGGGAGGATTTCCTTTAAGTCTCTAGACTGAAGAAAGTCATGAATATCTCAATGGCTTTGATTCAGTGTTGATGAAAATTATTACCCTGTTTTTCATATTCCATTAGGATAGTAGTTGATTGAGACTCTCAGCATCTATCAACAAATGATCATATTTTGAGCTTTAAGTACCGCCTCCTGTGTCCTGCCTGCAGGAGACAAAAACAAAAATTAAATCTAGGTGGCACACAGTGGATGAAGTGTTAGACATCTTTACAAGTTCAAATTTGGCCTTGGACACTGACTAGCTTTGTGACTTTGGACAAGTCACCTAACTGTTTATCTCAATTTCCTTAACTGTAAAATAAGTTGGGAAAGAAAACAGCAAAGCCATTCCAGTATCTTTGCTATGAAAACCTCAGATGGGGTCACAAAGTAAGACAGGACTGAAAATGACTGAACAGCAACAGTAAAAAGTTCTTGACTTCAAAAAGCTTATATTCTAAATAGGGAGACAAATTACCTTAAGGTGACAAGTTTTGTTATGATTTTTAAATTCCGAACTTTAACATCAGATAGAAAGATTATGTTCATATACTAAATCAGAATTGGTCTTGTCAGGTTTTTCTGAAACTTATCCATTTTTTACATGTAACATAATTTGTCTGCCGTTTCCCAGTAGGTATGAACCCCCTTAGTTTCTAGGGTTTTGCTACTACAAAAATTATTTTATAAATCTCTTTGTACCTATGGTTCCTTTTCTTCTTTCTTTGATCTCTTTGGAGCATGGACTTAGTAGTCATATTTGAGTTAAAGGGTATGCAAAGTTTAGGGACTCTTAGGACATAGTTCCATTTTGGTTTTCCAGATACCAATTTATAGCTCCACCAACAGTGCTGTTTTCCTGAAGCCCCCACAACATTTGTTATTTAGTGTAGAAACCACACTGGCTTATGCCACAATGGCCACTCAGGTGAACCCCCAAGTCAAGACTGGAGTAGTAAGCAGAGTGTCTGCTCACTTCAACCCCCACAAAGCAACTGCCAACTCCTCTTAACTGCCCCCTCACCCAATGTTCTCCAGGGGGGGTCCCTGGAATTCTGGGTGAGGCTGTCCCTGTATCTTTGCAGGGATTCCATGCATCCATTTCTACATAACAATTTGCAGTCCTTTTTCTAGTGATTTAAAGTGTTTTTCAGTATGGCTATTGAAAACTTATTGTTCACATTCTCTGTTTATTTATCATTTGGGGAATAACTTTCATTATTGTAAAGCCTTATCAGGTTCTTATATATATCTTGGAAAGGTGACCTTTGGCTGAGAAACTTGCTGCAAAGATTTTTTTCTAGTTAATTGTTTCTCTTCTAACTTTAACTGCATCCTGTTCATTTGTGCAAAAACATTTTAGTTGCATGTAATCAAAAGTGTGAATTTTATCTTCTGTAGTTCTCTCTGTTGATTGATCAAGAACTCTTTCCTATTCACAGATCCAATAGGCCATTCCACCAACTTCTTTTAATTAATTCTTTTTTTATGATGTGGTCTTTTATATCTTGGTCATGTGGTCATTTGGAGCTCATCTTAGTATACATTGTGAAGTGTTGGTCTAAACTTAATTTCTACTAGATTGCTGACCAATTTTCCTGACAGTTTTTGTCAGATAAGGAGTTCTTCCTTAGTAGCTAGAGTCTTTGGGTTTATAAAAACTCTAAGATACTAGGTTCATTTGTGTTTTATATTTAATTTGTTCCTCTTATCAACCTCTCTATTTTTTAATCAGAACTAAACTTTTGATGAAGACAGTTTTGTAGAATAATTTGAGATCTGGTTTCTTCTTTTTTATATATATATTATTTTCCTTAACATTTTTATTTTCTACTATTTCAGATGTTTTATAATTTTTTTCTACTTCCTCAAAGTAATCATTTGGGAGTTTGGTATTGAATTATATTAATAAATTAATATAGATAATATTGTCACTTTTAATATTTTGGCTTGGCATACTCATAGACAATATCTGCAAAGAGTGATTTGTAGTTGAATTCTTGTTCTTTTGTATAGGTCTTTTTAAGTAGACTAGCAAGACATTTTTTGTGGTCATTTTGAACAGAATTTCTCTCTTTCTTGTGGATTTTATTGGTAATATGCTGAAATGCTGATGATGTGGCTTTATTTTATGTCATGCTACTTTGCTAAATATATTATTTCAACTAAATATTAGTTGCCTCTGGGGTTTTTAAGATAGAACATCACATCATCTGCAAAAAAATGGTAGTTTTGTTTCCTCTTTATATAAATTTCTCCCGTTGGTTTCTTTTTCTTTTTAGCATTTCTAGCACCATGTTAAATAATAGTTGTGATAATGGGTATTCTTGCATTACCCCTGATCTTACTGGACAGACCTTTCAATCTTTCTCCATTATATTTGTTGTGCTTCATTGTAAATAGATGCTACTAGTTCCTACCTTAAAGAAAATGACATTTACTCCTGTGCTTTGTGACATTTTTTTTTTCATAAAAATCAGTGTTAGGTTTTTAAAATTATAATAAATTTTTATTTTTTCCCAGATTACATGTCAGTATGATTTTTCAGGATTTGTTTTCTGATATTTGCAGTCTGTGTTCTCTGTCCCCTCCCCACTTCCCCAAAAAAGGCAGGTAATATGATATAGGTTATACATATGTTCTCACATATTACATATTTTTATGTTTGTCATATTGTGAAAGAAGACACGTTGCTTTCACTAGAGAAAATTTCATGGGAGAAATAGAAAACAATATGTTTCAATCTGTATTTGGATTCTGTTCCTTCTGTGGAAGTATATAGCTTTTTACTGTCATGATTCTCTTAGGTTTGTCGTGGATCCTGGCCTTATTGATAATGGTTAAGTCATTCAGAGTTTATCATCATACATTGTTGTTGTTACTGTGTACAATGTTCTTTTGGTTCTGCTCACTTCACTTTGCATCACGTTTGTCATTTGTTATGGCACAATAGCATCCATTGTAAGCAGATACCACAACTTGTTCAGCCATTCTCCAATTGATGGACATCTCTTCAATTTCCAGTTCTTTGCCACAACAAAAAGAGGTGCTATAAATATTTTTGTACAGGTAGGTTCTTTCACCCTGTAACTTTGGGATACAGACTTAGTAATGATATCACTGGGCCAAAGAGTATGCACAGTTTTATGGACCTTTAGGTCATAGTACCAAATCAATGTCCAGAATGGTTGTAACAATTCCCAGCTTCATCGTCAATGTATTAGTGTCCCAGTTTTTCCACATCTCCTCTAGCATTTATCATTTTCCAGTTTTTGTCTTGTTAGCCAGTCTGATGGGTGTGAAATGGCACCTCAGAGTTGTTTTAATTTGCATTTCTCTAATCAGTAGTGATTTGGAGCATTTTTTTTATCTGACTAAAGATAGTTTTAAATTTCTTCATCAGAGAATTGCCTATTCATATTCTTTGACCATTTGTCAGCTGGGAAATGCTTTGTATTCTTATAAATTTGGTGGTGTTGAATTTTGTCAAAAGCAATATTTATTAAAACAGTTGTTTCTTATTTTTTTGTAAACTCTCTTTTGTTTATAGTTTTTGTTATATTGAACCAATCTTGTATTCCTTATATAAATCTGGCCTGGTCATGGTTTACATATGTGGTGGGAGCCTATTTGCTAATATTTCATACTTTTGCAACTATATTCCTTGTTCTATACAGTGGATATTGGGCTATAGTTTTCTGACAAATTTTTTCTTAGAAAGCAGTTGGATAGTTTATTTGGTTAGATTGATAGAACTAAGAAGATATTCAATAAATATTTAGATATTGCAAAACAGTGTTGTACTGATTTATGAGTTAGTTTTTTTCTTTGTTGTAAACCATTGCCCTTATTATTTACTATTGGTAGTGTATATTTTTGTATGAGGGTTGCAATTTAAATTTTGATTGCAAGTTCCAGAATTTCTTTCACTGGAAATTTGAAAGAAAATGATAAACAACCCATTAGCAACTTCCTTCCTATGTCTAGAAAGATAGACTTAATCAACAATACTCAGAATGTAACTCCAGGGCTAACAGTGTTTTTTTTTTTGAGGTTAGATAATGTTCCATGGTATTAATATTTCAAAGGATAATATTTTAATTTTCTTCTGGTATAAATAATTTATCTAGTATTCATATATAACATAAATATACACAAATAAATAATTTATATAATATTTCATAAGAAAAGTAATTTAGATCATAGAATTATAGATTTAGATAGAGAAGGGAACTTCTAGGTTATTTAATCTGATGCCCCCCTCCTCCTTTTGTACAGATGACAAATGCCTATTAAAGGTTAAGCCACCTTCCCAAGATCTTTTAGTAAAATTCCTTTCAATAGTAGCTACTCAATAAATATTTGTTTGATGAACGAAGAAATTGGTAACTTTTTTTAAGCCAAATGGTATAATGAAAAGCATTCTGGATTTGGAGTCAGGCGACTTGAATTACAGGCAAGTTTCTAGCATTTATTAACTATATGAGATTGAACAAGTCTGTTTCTAATCTCTAAAATGAGAGAGTTAAGCTAGAAAATTTTAAAGATCTCCTTTGACTCCAAATCTATGTTTCTATGGTCTTTAAAAAAGTTTGACTTATTTTGGTAGAGTTTCTAGGTTTTTGTTGTTTGGTTTGGGGTTTTTTGTTTTTGTTTTTGTTTTTGTTTTTTTTTTGGTTGCTGTGGCAAGTGAGAGTGTGTGGGCTTCAATTGCAGTTTGAAAACAGCTAGTCTAGATGACAGCTTGTAATCCCTCAAAGCCTAAATGGGATAACTAATTTTCACTTAATCATATTTTTAACTGTGTTTCAATTGTTAACTAAGGGAATAGTTACCATTAAGGAACTATTAAGTAGTTATCCATCTATTAAGATTCATTTTGAAGATGAATAATTCTCTCTCTTAATGTTAACAGATTATTTATAAGTTTTTTTTTCACTCTAAGCTTATATGATAATTCAAAATAGTATGTAGGGGCAGCTAGGTGGCTCAGTAGATTGAGAGCCAGGCCTAGAGATGGGAGATCCTGGGTTCAAATGAGGTCTCAGACACGTCTGTGTTTCTAGCTGTGTGATCCTGGGCAAGTCACTTAACCCCCATTGCCTAGCCCCTACCACTCTTTTGCCTTGGAACCAATACACAGTATTGATTTTAAGATGGAATGTAAGGGTTTAGAAAAAAACAAAAACAACACAATATTCTGAGAAATAGGCTTTACCAGACTGTCTTTTTCCTTATGATCTCTTTGGGGTACAAACCCAGCAATGGGATGGCTGGATCAAAGGGCAGGCAGTCTTTTAGTGCTCTTTGGGCATAGTTCCAAATTGCCATCCAGAATGGTTGGATCAGTTCACAACTCCACCAGCAATGCACTAATGTCCCAATTTTGCCACATCCTCTCCAACATTTATTACTCTTCCCTGCTGTCATTTTAGCCAATCTGCTAGGTGTAAGGTGATACCTCAGAGTTGTTTTCATTTACATTTCTCTAATTATTAGAGATTTAGAACACTTTCTCATGTGCTTATTGATAGTATTGATTTTTTATTGAATTGCTTATTCATGTCCCTTGCCCATTTATCAATTGGGAAATGGCTTGATTTTTTTATACAATTGATTTACCTCCTTGTATATTTAAGTAATTAGACCTCTGTCAGAGTTTTTAGATATAAAGATTTTTTCCCAGTTTGTTGTTTCCCTTCTGATTTTGGTTGCATTGTTTTTGTGTGTGCAAAACCTTTTTAATTTAATGTAATCAAAATTATTTATTTTACATTTTTTAATTTTTTCTAACTCTTGCTTGGTTTTAAAATCTTTCCTTCCCCAGAGATTTGACAAGTAAACTATTCGGTGTTCACCTAATTTACTTATAGTTTCCTTCTTTATATTCAAGTCATTCACTCATTCTGAATTTATCTTGGTGTAGGGTATGAGATGTTGATCTAAGCCTAATCTCTCCCATATTGTTTTCCAATTTTTCCCAGCAGTTTTTGTCAAATAGTGGATTTTTGTCCCAAAAGTTGGGCTCTTTGGGTTTATCATAGACTATCTTGCTGAAGGTCACTTACCCCAAGTCTATTCCACTGATCCACCCTTCTGTCTCTTAGCCAGTACCATATTGTTTTGATGACTGCTGCTTTATCGTATAGTTTAATATCTGGTACTGCTAGGCCACCTTCCTTCACATTTTTTTCATTATTTCCCTTGAAATTCTTGATCTTTTGTTCTTCCAAATGAACTTTGTTATACTTTTTCCTAATTCAGTAAAAAAAGTTTCTTGGTAATTTTGTAGGTATGGCACTAAATAAGTAAATTAATTTGGGTAGAATGGTCATCTTTATTATGTCAGCTCATCCTACCCATGAGCAATCAATGTTTTTCAAATTGTTTAGATCTAGTTTTAATTGTTTGGAGAGTGTTTTGTAGTTGTGTTTGTATAATTCCTGTGTTTGTTTTGGTAGATAGATTCCCAAGTATTTTATATTGTCTAGGGTGATTTTAAATGGTATTTCTCTTTTCTAACTCTTGCTGCTGAGATGTGTTGGAAATATATGGAAATGCTGATGATTTCTGTGCATTTATTTTGTATCCTGCCACTTTGCTAAAGTTGTTGATTATTTCCACTAGCTTTTTAATTGATTCTCTAGGAATTTTTAAGTAGACCATCATATCATCTGCAAAGAGTGATAGCTTAGTCTCCTCATTGCCTATTTTAATACCTTCAATTTCTTTTTCTTCTCTAATTGTTACTGCTAGTGTTTCTAGTACAATGTTAAATAATAGAGGTGATAATGGGCATCCTTGTTTCACTCCTGATCTTATTAGAAAGGCTTCTAATTTATCCCCATTGCATATGATGCTTGTTGATGGTTTTAGATATATACAGTTTATTATTTTTAGGAAAGATCCTTCTATTCCTATACTTTCTAGTGTTTTCAATAGGAATGGGTGTTTAGTTTAATTTCTAATGAACTATAGAAGTAGTAGACTTTTAGATGGAAAAGAAATAATCATATGCACAATTGCTGTAAATAACTTAATTTAAAATAATATTTTGGATTTAAAGAAACTCGTGAAGAATCTAAAGGCAAAGGTATAGAGATGTGTGTATATGTACAGATGCATATCTCAGGTTCTTCAATGAATAAGCTAGTATGAAATTGTTCATGCTTTATCTTCATTTCTGTGGTGAGAGAGTAAATGTTCACTAGTAAAAAATTTTTTTTGGATTGTTTAAAATACGTTCACAGCTTGAAATATGAGGCTTTTAATTAGGAGGTGGAAAACTGAAGGAAGAACAAGAACCTTTAAAGACAGGTAGAATGGCCTCCTTTTCTTCATATTAATGGCCATCTCTATCTGGACAACACGGCATTGAAATAATACCAACTTTATTTGACCCAAGTCACATGTCTATACGGTATTCCTCCTATATAACTGTTGCATTCCCTTTCTGAAGTTACATAAAAAAGTGAAGTTCTAGGAAAATGAACTGTGTAGTAGCATATATGGAAAGAAAAAAACAAAAACCGGTTGATTTTGGAGAGAAGCCTCTTGCCTTGTGATTCTTGAGACAATGAAGACTTGTGTCTTCACAATCTCAAAGATTTTAATTGGATTTATTTTATGGCATATTTAAATTTTTTAATTATAGGATTGTCAGTTTAGAGTGAAGGAATCTTAGAGGCTGTCAAATTCAACTGCTTCATTTTTTTTTTAACCCTTACCTTCCGTCTTGGAGTCAATATTGAGTATTGGCTCCAAGGCAGAAGAGTGGTAAGGGTAGGCAATGGGGGTCAAGTGACTTGCCCAGGGTCACACAGCTGGGAAGTGTCTGAGACCAGATTTGAACCTAGGATCTCCCATCTCCAGGCCTGACTCTCAATCCACTGAGCTACCCAGCTGCCCCCTGCTTCATTTTTTTTTTTTACAGATAAAGAAACTAAGACATAGAAGAGCTAAATGATTTGACCAGGGTAACATAGCCACAGTCTGATGTGGAATTTAACTTAGGTCCTCAACTCCCAGTACCATATCCAGTATGTAATTGTTAAAGGAATTTTTCTTGGACCAGTAAGTATAAAATAAAATACAATAACATCTAGATTAACCAAGACACAACTATCTAGAATATTCAGCTCACAGTCAATTAGCATTTATTAAGTGACTGCTTTATGCCAGACACTATGCTCAGCACTGGGGATACAGAGGAAGCCAGTACACCATTTTCCCTCATTTTACTTTTCCCTACTTTACTTTTAGGAAAATCAGTCAATCAACAAATATTTATTAAATGCTTGCTGTGTGTCTGGCAGTGTGCTGGGTGCTGGACATATAAAGATAAAAATTAAATAGTCCCTGTTCTCAAGGAACTTATATTCTTTTGTGTGAGGGGGAGATGACAACAGGTAAAGATATAAGTATACAGGATGTTCTGAAAGTCTTAGTGTGGTCCTAGTAAAGCTTATTTAAAGCTATTAAATTTCTCAACTGCACTTAGCCTTTTATGACACCTTGTCTATACAACTTATATTCAAAGTAAATACAAGCTAATTCTGGAATGAGAGGATGGCAGTAGAAATTAGAGGAAATTGGGAAAGACTATATAGCTGAGCCTTGAAGGAAACTGGGCATCTAAGAGGCAAGGAGGGAGTATAGAGTATAGAAACCAATTAAAAAGCTACTGTAGTAGTCCAAGCTCAAGATGTTAAGAGCTTGAATTAGCTGTGGAAAGGAGAAAAGGGAGTGGAGAGAAGAGATGTTCTAGAGGAAGCATTGCCAAGACTTCCATCTGAATGGATATGTAAAATAGGAGAGAGTAAAGAGAAAGACAAAGAAAGATACAGAAAAGAGAGAGACAATAAGTATCAGACATTATTTAAAAAATTTTTTTCCCAAATATGTCCTAGATTCAGTAAATATTTAGTCCAACCTCTTATGTCCCCTGTAACTGATTTATTTCTGTATGAAGATCTTAAGGTAATGCAAAATACTTAGTAATTTTTTTAAATGACTATTTAAGTGACAAAGTTTAGTGTATTTTTTTAAACCCTTACCTTCTGTCTTAGAACCAATACTTGGTTCTAAGGCAGAAGAGCAGTAAGGGCTAGACAGTGAGGGTCAACTAGGATATGTCTGAGGTCAGATTTGAACCCAGGACCTCCCATCTCCAGGTCTGACACTTTACCCCTTGTACGACCTAGCTGCCTCTACTTTAATATATTTTTAAAGGATTTCTATTAAGAAGAGTTTGAGGAAAGGTTTGGAGGTCAGTGCTTGGCTAATTGGAAAATCTGGCCAATCAAAAAGGTAGAATGATGCAATGCATATATAGCTGTTAGCCTTGGAATCTGAAAGTCCTTTGTTCAAGCCCTACCTGATGTACAGTATACTGACTGTATGGCCTTGGGAAACTCACTAAGATCTCTCAAGCTTTCTGGCTACTCAAATTTTCCTCAGTATTCCTAGGCAACTAACTATCAATTACATGGGAGTTGCTGCCAGTTTTCATTGGTGGAAGAAGTGGGAATTCTCTAAACATTGGAATAAAAAATCTGGACCTGAACTATAATAATGTATTCTGAGTGTTCCTATTAATCGATGGTTTACAAGAGGTATTTTTTGATGAAACATTTGCCATGCAATTTGGTTCTTCATGTCAATAAATTATTTACATTTTTCCCTGAAATGTTATTTGAATTTCTAAAGTTTTGCTTTTCATTTTTGTACCATAATCATCCTTTCTTCTCCCCTTCCTTAGAACTCTTCTAGCAGCAACATTTGAGCAAAACCAGCAGACACATCAAACTCATTGAAGGTGCTCTATGTCACATCCATTGTCCCCCCCTTCCCCCCACCTTTGCTTAGTGAGTTATCTTGTTTTTGGTGCTCTTCAATCAAGATTAGTACAACTGACTCAAGTTTGGTAGCCTTTTAGTAGTATTTGTGCTTGCCATTATTGTAGTAGTAACTCCTAAGTGATAGATGGGCTGCCGATGAGCTGATATGGAGGCAGTTTCCACAAAAAAATAAATCTATTTGTTTTATTATTGAGATAGATTGTATGTAGCAAGTGGATGGACAGATTAAATGGGTGTTAAGGGTATATTAAAACTGGTTTGACCAGTTTGTTCAGGAAGTTAGAAAAAACTTGAACTTTTTGAGCAGATCAAATTGTATGGTAACCTGCTTTGCCCTAAAATATACTTTCCAGTAATGTCTTATATTGTAGGACAAAGCGCCTCCTCCCCCCACTTTGCCCTGCCTCTCATTTACACTTCCTCTCTCATGGTGAATGTGCAAGAGAGGCTATATAAATCCCTTTTAGAAATAGGTGACTCTAATAAAGTTAAGTAAATATTGTTGTGCTATAAAAAGTGGTTCCTTGCTAAAATTAAACACATATTCATTAAACAATAACCAGTGTACTATAAACCATAGATCTATTTAGAAGATCTTCAGGAATATGTTTTCCTTTGTTAAAAAATTTTATAGCATACTTATGTTTTTGGTATATCTAAAACATTCTTTAGAAATTTATCTAGATGAATTTTGGATGAATTTGGTTTCTCATAATTCTTATCCACTTTTGGAGGCAGTGTATTATCTATTAACATATTATCTTCTCAGAGATTTTACCTTGTTATACTGGAAAATGGCTTATTTTTATTTCTAAACAGCCTGTGCTCCCTAAATTATATTTTAGCATAGTACCTAGAAACTTTTGAGCCTCTGGAATAAAACATAGTTAATGTAGGGAAAGACAGACAAAGACAAGTCATGTTCAGCTTATTGAGTCATCAACTATATAGACTCCAGAATAATCAGTAGCTTAAAGGAATATGTTATCACTAGAGGAAATTTTTTAATTACTGAAACCAAATTAAATGGAAGTAAAAAATCTGGAGAAAACTGGATAATTTTTATTATGCTATCCTCAACTATAAAATGGAATAATAAAATATGTATCTCCTAGGGATATTGGGAGAATCAAATGTGATATTTGTAAAAAGTGCTTAGTATAGTGGCTGGCACATAGTAGGTGCTGTATAAATGCATATTCCCTTTCCTTTACCCCTTTCCTTCTGTTAAGAGGTGGCATAGTGCACCGAGCACAGGACCTAGACTTAGAAAGACCTACATTCATATTTTAGTCACTTTGGGACACTTACAATCTGTGCTGTGCAAGTCACTTAAACTCTATCTTATTTTCCTCATCTGTAAAATGGGGATAATACTAGCACATACTTATCCTGTTTTTTGTGAGAATAAATGAGATGGTATTTTTTAAGTGTTTTGAAAATCTTAAAGAGCTATGTAAGTCCTAGTGATTATTGTTTTTTATTTGGCTGGTAGAGAAGAGAGCCTGGATTCCATCAATATAAGGAATTCCTGATGCAGAGGTAGCTGGTCTATAACTTGTAATATTAGTGAGTTGTAAAGAGACTTGTCCAAGGTGTCACATAGTGCATGTCAGAAACTGATCCCACATTTTTCTGACTTCAAAGCAGGCTTTTGTTTTGCTATGCTGTGTTGCCTCTCAGTTTAAGAAAAATTGATAGTGTTTTACAAAATCTTACAAGATAATTATAAGTCAAAGCCAAATATGCTGTTATTTTAATATTAACTGTGAATAAATGAAAGACATAGAGATAGGGAGAGATCAGACAAGTCATCTTCAATACTAATGTAATTGTTTATGTTCACTGAAGAAGTATCTTTTAAGATCTTGGTTAACTGTCAATGAAGTAGGGTAGGCTTAGAAATTGCCTAGAAAGAAAAATATCTCCTTTTCTTCATTCACTATTGATCCTTTTGTTCCACACACATCCAAAAATGGGAAAGTTGGCGTGAGGATGTTCCTGTGGAGGTAGGTACTTAGTTCTTTAGCTTTGCAGTGAAAGTCAGGCATCATTATGAAACTGGGGCAGCTGGGTAGCTCAGTGGATTGAGAATCAGGCCTAGAGATGGGAGGTCCTAGGTTCAAATCCAGCCTCAGAAACTTCCCAGCTATGTGACCCTGAGCAAGTCACTTGACCCCCATTGCCCACCCTTACCACTCTTCCACCTATGAGCCAATACACAGAAGTTAAGAGTTTAAAAAAAAATAAAAATAACCTAATGAAATTGAATTTGGCAGTAACTACCAAAGTCAAGGGTTCTATCTATGATATATTTTTCAACCCATTGCTATAGAAAAGTTTCATTACTTTGAACAATCCCTTAATATTTCTCAATATGCTTCCCCATTTAAAAAATCTATCCTTAACAGTTTATGAGAAGTTTTCTAAGGAGCAACAGAGGAATGCTTTTATGTTTTTGGAGAAGGCTTGGTAAAATAGAAGAAAGGTTCATAATAGCATGGATATTATGATTTAGCCAAGTAAAACTTTAGCTATCATTGAGAGGCCCAAGGTTAGGAGTGTTTTCTCTTGTCCTTTAAGATCTTATTATTACTCAGATTTTGGATGCTTTTTAGTTCTTCTGTGTAAGTAAGGGGTTAGTAATATTCATAGACTCTCAGAGTTGAAAGGAGCCTTAAGTTGTCTTATTCAACCTTAACCCAAAGCATAAATCCTGCCTTTTATTTTCCCTGAAAAGTACTCCAGTGCTTTGTCCTGTACTCACCTCTCTTCTCCCTCCCTATGTAATTTTTATTGATCTTATTAGCTTCAATGGGTCCAGCCATCATTTTTATTCAGATTATTTATATATCTATATATTCTGCCCACATCTGTTTTTCTGAGTCTGCATATTCTGTTCCCTCCTGATCATCTGATTCTCAAACTTTTCCACAGTGATAGTACTTTGTAGTTTAAACAAAACTTTGGAAGAATTCTTAAAGTAAATTCCTCTAAAATTATTTTTAATGCCTATTAAAAAATAAGGTTCACTTAAAAAAAAACAAGTTGGGGTGTTTAAGGGTTCCTTGTAACATTGTCTGAGAAAACTTCCATAATATGTTTCAAAACTGAGTGTAGTATTCCCCATTCCCCCAATTCATCCTTCCTCCTAACTTCTCTTTTTCTGTTGAGGATAGCAATTCTTGTTGCCCAACTTTGTTCATTTTTTACAATGTTGTTATGTGTTTGGCACAAAGTAACAACTATATAAATGTTAGTTATTTTATTATCATTCTCACCTCATTTTGAATCAGCATACAATTCTCCCAAGTTTCTTTGAAGCCAATTACTTCATTTTTTTTCTTACAGCACATTAGGATTCCATTAAATTTATATGCCATAATTTGTTTAGCTGTTTACCAATTAATAGAAATTCCCTTAGTTTCTAGTTCTTTATCATCTTTCTCTATCTCTGTCTCTCTGGTTTAAACACACAAATAAGAAAGAAAAGTTATAAGTAGTTTTGTACATAAAGAACATTTTTCTGCCTCTTAGATATATTTGAGGGTATGAGCCTAATAGTGGTAGGTATACGTAGCTTAGTAACTTTTAAAGGATTGGTTCAAATAACTAAATTAATTTACAGTTCCAGCAGTTGTATATTGATGTACCTGTTTTCCCACGGCCCTTCTAACTTTTGCCATTTTCTTTTTGTGTCAACTGAGGTAATCTGAGATGAAACCCTAGAGTTACTTTAACTCTCAATTCTCTTTCAGTAATTTGGAATATGTTTGCCATATGGATAAAGATACCTTTGATTTCTTTCCTTGAGAACTACCTGTTCATATGATGAAGCACTTTTATTCTTTAAATTTGAATCAGGTTCTGAAAATGAACTTTTATTAGAGAAACTTACTGCAAAGATTTTTTCCCCACTTAACTATTTCCCTTCTAACTTTAGTTACATTGTATTAATTTGTACAAAAATATTTAGTTGTTTGTATGCTTTATTAACTAATCTTTTCTGTGCCTTGTTTAGTCATGAACTCTTTATTCTTAGATCCAAAAGGTAATTCCTACCTTATTTCTCTAATTTGTTTGTGATATGACCTTTTACATATAGGTTTTGGGTCTAGTTGAGCTGATCTTGGTTCATGGTGTGAGGTATTGATTTAAATCTCATTTCTGCCAGAATAGTATAGCTATACTTTCTTAGTTGTTGTTGTTGTTTTTTTTTTTCAAATAATGGGTACTTCTTTGGTAGCTAGAGTCTGAATTTAACAAGGACCAGGATATTAGGTTTGTTTGCACAGTTATCGTAGTATACCTAACCTGTTCCATTCATCAATTTATTTTTTAACCAGTACTATTTTGATGATTACAACTTTGTAGAATAATTTGAGATCTGATATTAGTAGACTACTTCCTTTCCTGCTTTTTTCATTATTTCCCTTGAGATTCCCCTTCACCCCCACCCAGGTTGCTTTTTTATTTTTTTCTTCTTTTCTTTTCTTTTCCTTTCCTTTCCTTTCCTTTCTTTTCTTTTCTTTTCTTTTCTTTTCTTTTCTTTTCTTTTCTTTTCTCTTCTTTTCTTTTCTTTTCTTTTCTTTTCTTTTCTTTTCTTTTC
>NC_058135.1:162668891-162745801 GCF_016433145.1 Gracilinanus agilis
CTTTCCTTTCTTTTTTCTTTTCTTTTCTTTTCTTTTCTTTTCTTTTCTTTTCTTTTCTTTTCTTTTCTTTTCTTTCCTTTCCTTTTCATTTCTTTCCTTTCCTTTTCTTTTCTTTTCTTTCCTTTTCTTTCCTTTTTCTTTAAAATATTTTCCCATGGTTACATGATTCATGTTCTTTCCTTCTCCCCTAAACTCCCTCTCCTTTTTTTTTGACCTTTTATTATTTCAAATAAATTTTGTTATTTTTTTCCCACAGCTCTATAAAGTGATCAGTCTTAAGTGGTGTGGTATTAAATAAGTAAGTTAATTTAGGTAGTCTTTGTTGTTTTTATTATATTGGCTTAGCCTACCTATGAACAATGAATATTTCTCTAATTATTTAGGTATCTATTACTGTAAAGACTGTTTTGTAGAGTTGGATTCATATTTCTTATATATGTCTTGGTAGGGAGACTTACCGGTAATTTACATATTCTGTAGTTATTTTATTTTATTATTTTGAAATAAATTTTATTGATATTTCCTGTTTCTTACATCACCATATTTATCCCAAGCATCCTTCTCTCTCCCCTACTCAGAGAGCTGTACCATATGACAAATAGTAATTTTTAAAAGAAAAAAGAATCAACATAATTGGTTGATGAAGTGGAAAAGTTTGAAAATGTGTCATGTGTAATACCTGTGGACCTCTCACCCTCATATCTCTTCATCTGAGATGAAGCTCGATTTTTATAATTCTGTTAAATTTACTTCAGGAATGTGTGGCTGTTTATTCTATTTACATTGTTGTAATCACTGTATATGTTATTTTCTTGTCTCTGCTTACTTTACTCTGAATCAGCTCATAAAGATCTTTCTATATTTCTTTTTTATGAACCACACACATCATTTCTTATACCTCAGTAATATTCCATGTTATTCATAAACATAAATTGTTTAACTGTTCACTTGTTGATGAATTTTGAGAATGTGAATTCCTTCAAATGTTATTTCATTTTCTATATTCAGAAGTTTGGGCAGTTTCCTTCATTGTTTCCTTTATTATTGTGTTAAGAGGTTTTTCTCCTGTCATGTTCTTCTGAAAAAACCCATGAGCTTTTGGTTGTCTCTATGCACATTGTCTTTGAGATCAGTACATTTTGCTTGTATAGTGAATATATTTTCTTTTCATGGTTTTTTTTTTTTTTTGCTTCTCATCTACTGGATTATCCTTCACTTCTTTGTATTTTCATTCCCAATATGTTATTTTCTCTTTTGTTTCTTTGATGGAAGCTATCACAGATTTCAGCTTTTCTATTCTGTCCCTTATTTTTGCTTTGCAGACTAAAATTCTGTTCTCATAATTCTCATTTCCCTTTTGAACTACTCAGGGACAGTGTGTTGTGGTTCCCCATTCTCCTGAAATTCCACAAGATCTTCTTTGTTATCAAGTGGTGTTGTTTTCCTTTGTTTTGCAGTAATTGTAGGTGTCTGAACTAATTTACTTACTCTGGAAGTCATATTTCCTTCTGTCATTAGTGTTTTTCCTGATGATTTAATATACTTATATTCAAGATCTTTGAGTTTTCCACTTCCTACAGTCTTTGGTAATTTTAGTCATTTTTTCTCCCCTTATTTCTCCTTTTTCTAACTCCCTTCCTTCTGATTATGATTTCTTTGGGACCTACATCTCAGATTTCTCCATCTCCTGTCATGTTGGTCAGTTCATGATTCACCAACCTGGTCTCTTCCCCAGATGACTTTTGCATGATCAGAACTGACCCCATGTGGATGCTGTGCTCTTTATCCCAGACTTGGTAAAGTGCTATATACCCCTTCCTCCTCCATCCCTAAAAGTGGACTGTTCTAATAGTGCTAACAGAAAATATACACTGTTACTTAGTTCTTTGTTGGGCACTGGCAGTTTGGAGCTCTGTATCCCTGATGCTATAGGGTCATGACTCCTGGCAAACTTTTGCTTCTGAGGAGCAGTGGCTACCAACTGGCTTTCATGGCCTAGGCAAGTCTCTGTAGCCTGGAGCCAGAATCTCCATGGCCTGGGAAAAGGGAGGAAAGACTGGCATGTAAAGGTAGGTTTTGCTTTATTCCTGTGTCTTGACCTTGGGTTAGCTGGTGCAGCCTCATTGAGAGAGCTCAAGGGCAGTGAACATCAGTGCCTGCTTCCCTTTTTTTAAAACTCTTTTCTGGTTGTTGGCCTAGACCATGGAGATAGCTGAAGCTGGCATATTAATCTGTAGTACATAATTTGGGTGGACACAAAATTTCTATTTTAAAAGAGGTTTGACTGTACACAGTAAACATCAAAACAATCTGGCACTGGCTAAGAAATAGAAGGGTGGATCAGTGGAATAGACTTGGGTAAATAACCTTAGTAAACTAGTGTTTGATAAGCCCAAAGATCCCAGCTTTTGGGATAAGAACACACTATTTGATAAAAACTGCTGGGAAAATTGGAAAACAGTATGGGACAAATTAGGTTTAGATCACTATCTCACACTAAGATAAGTTGAAAATGAATATCTGATTTAAACATAAAGAGTGATATTACAAGTAAATTAGATAAATATAGAATAGTATACCTGTCAGATCTATGGAGAAGGAAAAAATTTAAGACCAAGCAAGAGGTAGAGAACATAACAAGATGTAAAATGACTAATTTTGATTATATTAAATTTAAAAGGTTTTGTTCAGACAAAACCAATGCAACCAAAATTAGAAGGAAAGCAACAAATTGGGGGAAAAAACATAACAAAATTCTCTGACAAAGGTCTAATTTCCCAAATATATAAGGAACTAAGTCAAATTTATAAGAAATCAAATCATTCCCCAATTGACAAATGGTCAAGGGATATGAATAGGTGGTTTTCAGATGAAGAAATATAAACTATCAATAATTATATGAAAAAATGTTCTAAATCCCTCCTGATTAGAGAAATGCAAATCAAAAGAGCTCTGAGGTGCCACCTTACATCAAGCAGATTGACCAATATCACAGTAAAGGAAAATAATAAATGTTGGAGGGGTTATGGCAAAATTGGGACGCTAATGCATTGCTGGTGGAGTTGTGAATTGATCTAACTATTCTGGAAAGCAATTTGAAATTATACCCAAAGGGCTTTAAAATAATATATGGCCTCTGATCCAGCAATACACTACTGGGTTTGTATCCCAAAGAGAAAAGAAAATGAGAAAGGTTCTGTTTCTATAGAAATGTTTATAGCAGTGCTTTTTGTGGTGGCAAAAAATTGGAAAATGAGGGGATGTCCCTCTATTGGGGAATGTCTGAACAAATTGTGGTGTATGAAAGTGATGGAATATTATTGTACTATAAGGAATGGGGAGCTGCTTGTTTTCTATATGAACTAGAAAGATCTCCATGAACTATTGTTGAGTGAAATGATCAGAACCAGTGGAACGTTGTACACAGAGACTGAAACATTGTGGGATGATCAAAGGTAATTAACTTTGCTACTAAAAACAATGATCTAGGACAACTCTGAGGGATTTCTAAGAAAGAATGCGATCCACATGTAGAGAAAGAACTGTGGGAGTAGAAATCCAGAAGAAAACATATGATTGATCATTTGTTTATATGATTTTGGATTTTGATTTAAAAGATTACTGTTACAAAGATAAATAATATGGAAATAGGATTTGAGTGATAATACATGTATAACCCAGGGGGGAGGAAACAACAAGAATCATGTAACCACTGAAAAAAAAAATTTTTAAGTACAATAAAAAAAGATGAAGTATAAAAAAAATTTAAAGAGGTTTGAGAGGTTGTAATTCAGAGCTCCCTAATTACTTTGAATGGAATTTCACTTTGTCACTTCCTGCTATGTTTCGTTAGCAATATAAAGAAATGCTGATAATTCATGTGACTATATTTTCTACAACTTTGCTAAATGTGTTGTTTCGGTTAATTGTTTAGTTGACTCTCCAGCGTTCTGTAAGCACACTATCATATCATCTGTCATAGATAGTAGTTTTTCTTTCTTTTTCAATGCTTATTCCTTTAATTTCTATTGTCTAATTTTAGCTAGGATTTCTTTCACTATATGGAAGAGTAGTAATGGCAATAGACATCCTTAATTTACTGCTGATCTTATTATAGTCTATCTATATTATATGTAATACTATCTCTTTGTTTTAGATATATACTACTCATGATATTACCATAACATAATCATTCTCAATTTTTTACCTTTTTAAAACAAATTATTGAATTTTATTAAGTTTTTTTCTATACTTGTTGATGAATTATTTTTCTTGTCACTATTATGTTCAGTTATATAAATTATACTTTTCCTCATATTAAACCAATATTGAACCTTGCATTCCATTATGTTAATGAAGCATCTTTGCTAATATTTTATTCTGGACTTTTGCATCAATTCATTAAGTGTATTGATGTATAGTTTTCTTTTCGGTTGTGACTCTCCCGTATTTAGGTATTAACATCATATTGTAGGGACAACTAGATGGCTCAGTGGATAGAGGGCCAGGCCTAGAGTCCTTAGGTTCTGGGTTCAAATGTGGTGTCAGATACTTCCTAGCTATATGACTCTGGGCAAGTCACTTAACTTCAGTTGCCTAGTCCTTACTGCTTTTCTGCCTTGGAACAGATACTTAGAATTAATTCTAAGACAGAAGATAAAGGTTTTAAAAACAAATATGAAATTCTGTATCCCAGAAGAAATTTGGTAAGATATTTTCTTTTTCTGTTTGCCCAAACAAGTTGTATAACATTAGATTTAGTGATTCTTTAAATGTTTACCAGAATTCACTTATAAAGCCATGTGGTTCCAGGGTTGTTTCTCTTAGTGGCTAATTTATGGCATGTTCAATTTCTTTTTTCTTCTGAGGGTAAGTTATATAAATTCTTTATTTCTTGTGCTCTTTATTTGGATATTTTACATTCTTTTGTAAATGTATATTTCTTTTAAATTGTCAGATTTACTGTGATATCATGAGGCAAACTAGTTTTTAATGATAATCTTTATTTGTTGCGAATTCTTCTTTTTCCTTTTTGATACTAATAATTTTGTTTAAATCAAATTGGGGGAAGGGAGACATCTAGATGGCTCAGTGGATTGAGAGCCAGGCCTAGAGACAGGAGGTATCCTGGGTTCAACTTTCACTTCAGATACTTCCTAGCTGTGAGACTTTGGGCAAGTCACTTAACCCCCATTGCCTAGCCCCTTAGAACCAATACACAGTATTGATTCTAAGATGGAAGGTAAGGGTTTTTAAAAAATTAAAAAATAAATCAAATTAGCTGTATTTTATCTATTTTTATTATTCTCCTAGAACAGTGATGGGCAAACTACGGCCCGTGGGCCAGATGCAGCCCCCTGAAATGACATTATTCCTATTCTGACAAATACAATGAGTAGGATACAATACAATTAAAACTTTGAAAGAATTGCCTTAGAAACAGACTGACAGATGAGCATTTCCTTTCCTTTGGCCCCCTCTTTAAATAAAGTTTGCCCATCACTGCCCTAGAAAATAGCTCCTGATATTCAATGATTTAAATTTTTTTTCTCCTGGTAACTATTATATTTATTTGTTACATATGTTGTCTTTTTATTTAGAATATTTTTTGGTGGTTACATAATTCATGATCCTCCCCTTCTGAAGCTGATGAGCAATTCTACTGGGTTATACATGTAGCACTGTTCAAAACTTATTTCCGTGTTATTCATATTTGCAGTAGAGTGATTTTTTAACATCAAAACCCTAATCATATCCATATTTAACTACATGATCGATCATATGTTTTTCTTCTATGTTTCTGTTCCCACAGTTCTTTATCTGGATGTGGATGATGTTCTTTCTCATGAGTCCCTTTAGATTGTCCTGGATCATTGCATTGCTGCTGGTAGAAAAGTCTATTACATTGGATTGTGCCACAGTGTATCAGTCTCTGTGTATAATGTTCTCCTGGTTCTGCTCCTTTCACTCTGCATCAGTTCCTGGAGGTCTTTCCAGTTCACATGGAATTCCTTCAGTTCATTATTCCTTTCAGCACAATAATATTCCATCACCATCAGATACCACAGTTAGTTCAACCATTCCCCAATCGACGAATGCCCTCTAATTTTCTGATTTTTTGCCACCACAAAGAGTGAGGCTATAAATATTTTTGTACAAGTCTTTTCCCTTATTATCTCTTTGAGGTACAAACCTAGAAGTGGTATGGCTGGATCAAAGGGCAGACAGTCTTTTAAAGCCCTTTGGGCATAGTTCCAAATTGCCTTCCAGAATGGTCGGGCTAATTCACAACTCCACCAGCAGTTTATTAGTGTCCCAATTTTGCCACATCCCCTCTAACATTTATGATTTTCCTTTGCTGCCATATTGGCTAGTCTGCTAAGTGTTAGGTGGTACCTCAGAGTTATTATAATTTACATTTCTCTAATCAGGAGGGATTTAGAACACTTTTTCATGTGTTTATTGATAGTTTTGATTTCACCATTTGAAAACTGCTTATTCATGAATGACTTAAATTTTAAAGAAATTTTATTAATCTTTTTACTTTCAAGTTTTCTATTTTGGTTTTTAATGTATATTTTTATTTCTTGATTTCCTAGGATTTTTAAAAAAAATAATTGTATGCCTAATTCATTTATCTTTTTTTCTTTATGAAAATGTTGAAAGATATCCATGTTTCCTGAAGGTTCTGCATTTGGTGCATTCCAAAAATGTTGGCATATTATTGTCATTCATTTGAATTATTTATCTTTTCTATGTTTCTTTCTTGAACCCACCAGTTCTTTAGGATAAAGTTATTTAGTCTGCATTAAATTTAATCTTTTCTTCAATGGCTTCTTACTTAATATAATTTTTATTATACTGTGGTCAGTATATAAGGTGTTTAATATTTCTACTTTTTCCATTTGTTTATGAGGATTTTATGTACTAATACATTGTCAGTTTTTGCTAAGGCTCATGTACAGTTGAGAAATGTATATGCTCCTTTCTGTTTCCATTCAGTAATTATTAGATATATCATATGGAACTTTTTCAAAATTCTATGCAAATTCCTAACTACTTGTTTATTTTTTGGTTAGGTTTATCTAGGTCTCAAAGGTATATTTTTTTCATTGTTTTTCATTTTCATTTTTCATTGTAAGTTGTTTAGCTTTTCCTTTAAATATTTAGGTGCTATAGTATTTGGTCATATTTGTTAAGTTTTGAAGTTAGTCTCTGGTGAATATTGTTGAAGTACAGCGGATTTTATTCTATTTTTGTTACATTAATTCTGTATAAATCTTTATGTTTCAAGTGTGTTTCTTTTAAACACAATTTTTTTTGTCTCTGACCCATTCTTCTTTTCTGTTATATGTATAAGTTTATCACTTTCACATTCATAGTTATGATTGTTAATTATATATTTCCCTCTGTCCTATTCCTTATACTTTTCCCTCTCTTTGCACCCCATCCCCTTTACAAAGAAGAAGGGGATTGTGGGACATGATTATGCTTAGCATCAATGGTCTATTATTGATGCAGTCAGGTTTTCCTCTCTATATCTCTTCCTATGTCTCTTCTCTTCCCATTCTACCTTCCCTGAACTCAAATGTGAGTCCCTTTCTCCCTTTTCAATCCTTATTCATGATCTATAATTTTGCACTTCAGGTTTGTTTTGCTCATGCCTGAATCCTTCTATTTATGTACCCTGATAATCTGCCTGTTCCCTTATGATTAATCCCCTTTTCTCTCTTTACTTTCTTATCTTAAGATCATCAAAACATAATAAAAAACATTCCCAGGCCCACTGTCTTATTTAAATATGACTCCTATAACAGAGTTTTATGAGGACACTTACATCATTAGAATGTAAAATCTTCATCTTTATAAAGTCTCTTCTAATTGTTTTTTTTTAAACCATTTTATGTTTCTGTGACTACTACATTTATACTTCAAAGTTTTTACTCATCTGTGGTCTTTTCATCCAAAAATGCTTGAAATTCCTTTATTTCATTAAAGGCCCATTTTCTTCCCCCATGTCTCTCTAATAGAATTGTATTCAGTTTTGTGAGGGAAGTTATTTTTTGGTTGTAAGCCTGTATCTTTTGCATTTTGGAATGTTGCATTTTATGTTCTTCACTTCTTTATAGTGTTTGCTTCTAAGTCTTGTGTGATCCTGACTCTTGTTCCTTGGTACTTAAGTTCTTTCTTTTTTGGTTAGTAGCAGTATTTTTCCTTTGACCTAGAAGTCTTGGATTTTGGCCATTACTTCCTGAGCATTTTGACTTTAGATTTCTTTCAGGAAGTGATTGGTATTTTTTTTTAATCTTTTTACTTTGCCCTTTAATATGTCTGAGTAGTTTTCTTTAATGATTTCTTGAACTATATGCAAACCCCTTTTTTGGTTATGACTTTCAAGCAGTTTGTGGTGGTGGTGGTGTTCAGTCATTCAGTCATTTCTGACTGATTCTGTGGATCGTATTGTCCTTGGGATCTTTCTTGGCAAAGATACTGGAGTAATTTGCCATTTCCAGATAGTTGAGTGTTTATTAAATTATCTCTCCTTAATCTGTTTGCCAGATCAGTTATTTTTGATATGAGGAAACCTTACATTTTCTTCTCTTTTAATAAATGTTTTGGTTTTTAATATTTTTTATCGGTTCCATGGATTCATTAATGTCGTTCTAATGATCCATTTTAATTTCCAAGGAGTCTGTTATTTAGATAAGTTTTATGTTTATAGTGTTAAGCTGTTAATTCCCCCCCCCCAAGTCTTTCCTCCATGCCTCTCCTTTATTTTCATATCATTTCCTCTATCACCCTTATTTCATTCATGCTATAATATTTTAAATCTCTTTTAAAAAATAGTTTTATTACTTTTAGGAATTCTAATTGATCTTTATGGCCAAAATGTTGTTTTTTTCTGTGGGGCTTTGATTATAGATATTTTAAAGTTATTTTTCTTTCTTGGATTTGTCATCCCTGGTCTCATGTTTGTAAACTCAACCTTAGCCATTCTTCTTATATTGAAATTTTGTGTTAGGACCAGTCTTTTTTTTTGGTGGAACTTTTGTGACCCTGTATTGCCCTTGTCTTTCTTATCTGTAGTTCTGCAGTTAAGTTGGTTGTTTTTTAGGGATTACTAGGGCAGCTTTGACTCAGGAGATACAAACTTTCAGTAGGCTTTGTATTCTGATCAAAAGCATGCTCTGATCACTGACCTCTTGAACTTTCCAAGCTCTAGGTCCTGGTTTGGGTCCAGAGAACAAAGCTGCACACTTGCCCTTGAATATATTTCCAGTAGAGTTGCTAATTCTAGGCCCCTTTCAGCAAGCTGGAAGTTTCTGCAAATTCAGTCATAGTTGTCTGCTTAGCTCTGTTCTGAATGTGGGGAAGGCAGGAAAAAGAAGGGGGAATGTCCATGATCCTACTTTGGGGTCAGAGTAATAGAGTCGCATCCATACCCTAAGCCAGAACCTGAGTCTAAAATCTCCTCTCTATAGTCAGAATGAAAGTGTTGGGGTTCTGCCTTTAGCATACAACATGTACACATATATAAATAAATGGACATACACAAATAAATATGTATGTGCGTGTGTCCCCCCCAAAGAAAACATACAAGTATAAGTAATTATAACTCGGAGATAATATGCCTTTACATACATGTATGTGCACATATTATTTTTGTCTTTTAATCCTCATTATCTTGCATAATAGAGGCAGCTAGATGGTTTGGGGATAAAATGCTAGGCCTGGAATCAGGAAGACCTGAGTTCAAATTTGGTCTCAGATACACACACATAATGCATAGTTTTTTTTAATTTTTAAAGAATTAAAAATTTTTTCATAATGCATATACTTAATAAATGCTTGTTAATTGGTTGATATTCATCTTGCCTTCTTTTAAAGACCAAAAGACCATCAGTGATAAAGAACTTGATATATCCATTTCATTTTTGGACATAATATTATCTAGAATTTATTAAACATACTACTTCCTGCCATGCACATTTTCCTTTTATTTTTTTCTCTGTAGTAGCTTAGTGAAACAGATTGCCAAAGTCCAACTGCACTATTTCCAAATTGTGTGTGACCCTGGGCAAGTTTCTTAACCTCTATGGGCCTCAGTTTCCTTGTATATAAAAAGAAGACAACTTACATTACAATTAGAAAATCTCTGCATGCACCAAATGCCATTTCAAAGCAAGAAAAAATAATGTTAGGGAAAATGTGTTTTGTGTGTGTTTTTTAATCACAAAATATGTGTATAAGAAATACAATCAGAAAACAGGAATGAGGACTGGACCTGAACTGTATTGGTATAGGGAATTCCCAGGGGAGGAAACTTCCTTTACAAAGCAGTCCTGCACTTTCTCTGTAATTTATAGCCTTAGAGAGTTGCCTAGAGCACTGAGAGAATAAGTAACTTGCTTATGGTCACATAGTCATTTGTGTCCATCTGGATTTGAAACAGATGTTCCTGGCTGTGAGGCAAGTTCTATCAACTAGGTCATGCCTACTACATTGAAATATAGCTGTCGTTTTTTTGTTTATTTCATCATGTTTTGGAAAAGACCCAGTGCTTCTTAAATTATCCATTATCATCTTGTTTTCCAGGTCAGTTATTTTTGGTAGTATATCTCATACATTTTCAGGTTTTTAGTCTTCAGTAGAATGTAAGTACTTTGGGGACAGAGATGTCTCACTTTTTCTTTGTATTCCTACTATGATACCTTGTGCATAGTAAACTATTACTAAATGTTTATTCATTTATTTTGATTGTGCTTTGCTATTTCTTGTTGATTTTGAATTTTTGAGTTCTGTTTTCTCCAACCTACTTTTCAGAGTGTCTTACTAATTTCTTAAAGCACTCCTGTGTCTTTTATAAGCTGTTTTTCTTCAAAAGCTATAAAATGACTCCTTATTTCTTCCTTCATCTCTTCATTTCTTTTTGTAGGCCAGTTATTCTCAGAGTCCTTGTGGCCAATCTATTCTTTTCCTGTTGTTATATTTGTTATTATTGCTGATTTATTTTTTGTTATACTGTTTTTTTCTGGGGTTCACTTTACCAGTAGTATTAATTTCCTAATGCTTATTAATTTTTTTTTTGGTCTGTCCCCTACAATGGCTGGTAAAGATGTGCTTCACTTTATCCTTCTCCCCCTAAAATTTCTTATGATATTCTTTACATCTACAATTGCTGAATTTCTGTCTCACCTGTCTTTCAATTCAGGGCTCAGGGTGCAAGTGGAGGGGTGATAGAAATTATGAAGAACTTACAATGTAAGACCTTCAGTAAGGTAAATGACAATTAGTAAACTTCTGGGTTCTTTGTCAAATAGTGAATACAGTAGATGCTAAGTCAGGTGACCTTGGCTGCTGGGAAATAGTCCCCCACACACTTTGATTGTCTGTTGAAGGGAACATTCTCTATGGTGTGGATGTTGAAAAGAGTTTATTGGGTCCGTCAAGGGGTTTAGTTTTGGAGGTGGAAAGTCAGTTGTCATAGTGATTATGGCTGTTGAAGGGCATATGGCCCTCAGTCTTTCTACTTTGGCACTGTGATTGATGGCTATATGAGGCCAGTATTGTGGCCCTTTGTTTCGTATTTTTCTTCTTTACCTGTGGGAATTAATTCATTTTAGATGAAGGGTTTTTAATCTAGGTCCTGAGATCTCAAACCTCAAAGAGGTCCATGAATAATGTATTCACAGGATGTCTGTGAATTTGAATAGGAAAAATATCTTCATCATTATAAAATGTTTGGTTTTCTTTGTAATAGTATACATTTTATTTTATTCATTTTAATAGAAGGGTCCTTAAACTTGACCATACTTCCAAAGGAGTCAGTGGTACAAAAAAAGGTCAAGAACCCCGGGTGTAGTTTATTTTCCTTCATCTCTTTTTTCTTGGTAGATCATTTGTTTTATTATATGTATTTTAGAGATAGCTGAATTTGACTAGAATTTCTCATGTTGCCATATTTGCTTAGAAGGCTCGTTAGGGTCCTTTCCCAGTAATTGTTCATTTATAATGTTCTCTTTTTTCATTACCACCCAGCTCTTACTTCTTTCCCAATTTAGGCAATTCTGAATTCTAATTTTCAGTTTGTGGGCTATATATACATACACATGCACATTCTTTATTTTCTCTACACCTCTAACATAAGAAAGGAGTTCTGGCAAACAAAAGTTTTGCTCTCTTCTCCATCCTATTTTCCTACAAATGTATTTACTTGTTGTACAGTTGTTTCAATTGTATCTGACTTATTATGATCTCATTTGAGGTTTTCTTGGCAAAGGTAATGGAATGGATTGCCCTTTTCTTCTCTATTTTTACAGATGAGGAAACTGAGGTAAACATGTTAAGTGACCTGCCCAGAGTCACATAGTTTAGTAAGTATCAGAGGCTGGATTTGAACTTAGGTCTTCCTAATTCTAAGCCAAATGCCTATCTACTGTACCACCTAACTTCCCCAGTGCTCTAATCCTCATATTTTTTCTTTGTTTTGCTTGTTTATGAGTAATCAAAAACAAAAAAACCCAAAACTGTTAGTAGGCTTCTGTTGCGTTCTCTCCATTCACCCTGGGAACATGATTAAATCTCTTCCCATTTTACCCATTATAAATTTAGATCAGCTTGTTTTCTTTCTCTCTAGACCCTGTTTCACTGCATTTAAACCTGCTCTCCCTTAACCCCAGTGAATGTCAAGAGAACAGAAATGTTTTCTGATACCCAAGTTAGATGAGGAATGCATTTTTAGACCCCTTCCATCTGTAGTATCACTCCTTACTTAAGTATCTTAGTGTTATTCCTTCCTCCGAACAAAAGCTGATTCATTTATAGGAGATTACTTTAGTCCAGTGGTTCCCAAACTTTTTTGGCCTACCGTTCCCTTTCCAGAAAAAAATATTACTTAGCCCCCTGGAAATTAATTTTTTAAAATTTTAATAGCAATTAATAGGAAAGATAAATGCACCTGTGGCCATCACCGTACCCCCTGGATCACTGCAGCACCCATCAAGGGGTGGTGGTGCCCACTTTGGGAATCACTGCTTTAGTCTATAGATTATTGGTTCAAACTAAATTACTGCCATAAGAATAAACTATAGAAGCTACCATGACTAAAAAAGTGGTCTCATCAGGTTACTTGAGGCTTATAAAGATGTCTGGGAGCTTCAAGATCTTCTGTTGTTATTGCAGAAGACTTTGCATTTCATGAGTATGTTTTCTCTTCATGCTGAAATTTTATTTAATATAAATTTGGCAAATTCCTTACTGTTTTAAAGTTGGTCTTTTGAATAGCATTGTAAGATAGTCATAAAATAATTACTGTATAGCATAATAATTATTAACTGAGTTGAGTTGATACCAGAAATATAGGTAGAGTTGGTGATGGAATACCAACATAAAGGAATAAAGAACTGGAGGAATTCCATGTGAACTGGAATGACCTCCAGGAATTGATGCAGAGTGAAAGGAGCAGAACCAGGAGAACATTGTACACAGAGACTGATACACTGTGGTACAATCGAACATAATGGACTTTTCTACTAGCAGCAATGCAAGAATCCAGAACAAGCCTGAGGGACTTATGAGAAAGAAAACTAGCTACATTCAGAGGAGGAACTGTGGGAAGAGAAACACAGAGGAAAAACAACTGCTTGAACACGTGGGCTGATGGGGATATTATTGGGGATGAAGACACTAAATGATAACTCTAGTCCAACTATCAATAATATGGAAATAGGTCTTAATCAATGATACATGTAAAACCCAGTGGAATTGTGCATCGGCTAAGGGGGTATAGGGGTGTTGTGGGAGAGGGAAAGAACATGAAACATGTAAGTATGGGAAAATATTCAAAATAAAAATATAATTAAAATAAAAAGAAATATAGGTAGAAGAGATCAGTTTTAAAAAGAAATAGGGACAACTCTTCCCCTGAGATGGGAGAAGACAGAATGTATGAAGGCATGGAAAAGTTTGAGAATTTGAAGGGAGTGCTGATGGAGAGGTAAGAGAATTAACAAATTTGAATGGACTTAAACTTCCCAGTAAAGTAATTTTATTTCTTTAATGAATAATGAATAATGCTCATTATTGTATACACGGAAAGAGTATCAGGTTTGAGGTGAGAAGAAAAGATGTATAACAGTTGTTAAGGGAATGTGAGATATAGCAGTGAGAACCCATTAAAGTACTGAAATTTACTTTTTAAAATTCTTGATTCTCAATCAGAGAGCGCTGTGTAAAAGGATGAGTTGTGATTTTTCTGAGATTATATAAAATAAATTTGTAGTAGATACTGTCTAGATTTCATGATTTTCTCTAGCTCCACTAATAATGCCCCATTGTTGTTTAGTTACTACATATCTATATTGGGCTTTGATTTAGGTTTTCCCTGTCTTCTCATTTGACATTTAATGATTCAGCAAACAAAAGTGCCAATGTGTAAAAGAAGTAACTTATATTATATCCTTTAACACAGTTTACAGTTCAATTGGGAAAACAAAGCCATGCACAAAAAAAAAATAGATGAGGATAAAGCCTCAATGAAATCTAACTAGGATTCCCTGTCAATTAATAGGTTAAGTATTAACTGATTTGGTCTCCTTGCTGTCCATGGGCCCTGCAAAAATCTTCTGCCCCACAATTCAAAAGCATTGATTCTGCATCACTCAACTTTCTTTATATTGCAATTATCATGGTCACACATTGCTAAAGGAAAATTGGCTATATGGACCTTTATTCGCAAGGTGTCCCGGCCTGCTAAGATGCTGTCCAAATTTGCCATTCCTTTCCTTACAAGGAGTCAGTGATAATTTCATGGCTGCAGTTGCTGTCTGCAGTGATCTTTGAGCCCAGGAATATAAAATCTGACACTGCCTCCATTTCTTCTCTCAGCATTTGCAACAGAAGCAATGAAACCAGTTGCCATGATCTTAGTTTTTTAATATTAAGCTTCAATCCAGCTTTTACATTCTCTACTTTCACCCTCATCAAGAAGCTTCTTATTTCTTTTTCTCATCAGTGACATCAACTACATATCTGAGATCATTAATATTTCTCCTGGAAACCTTAATTCTGGCTTTTGATTCATCCAGCCTACTATTTCATATAATGTACTTTGTAAATGAGTGAAATAAATAAGGTGACAATATACAGCCTTGTCATACTTCTTTCCCAATCTTAAACCAATCAATTGTTCCATGTTTCTATCTTATTGTTGATAAGACGATATGCTACTTTCATTTCTAAGGATTTGCCACACTTTGTTGTGATCCACATAGTCAAAGGCTATATATAGTGTAGTCAATTAAACAGAAGTAGATAAAACAGTGAATGTTGGCTATTTGGTTTCTAGTTCTTCTCCCCCTTTGAAAACCAGCCTACTCTTTTGGTAATTCTTTCATATTGCTACGGTCTAGTTTGCAGAAGAATCTTAAGCATAACCTTGCTGGTGTATGAAATTAGTGCAGTTGTTTAATAGTCCTTTAAGATTAGGATATAAACTGATCATTTCCAATCCAGTGGTCACTACTGAGTTTTCCAAATTTGCTGGCACATTGAGTATAGCACATTAGCAGCAGCACCTTTTTGGATTTTAAATAGCAGAACTGGAATTTTGTCACCTCCATTAATTAGCCTTATTGTTAACAATGCTTTCTAATGTACATTGGCTCATTCTTTATGTATGACTAGATCAATTAACACCCCATTGTAGTAAAGTGTAATGTTAAGATCTTTCTTATACAGTTCTGTATATTGTCACCTCTTCTTAATATCTTCTACTTAAGTTAGGTCCCTACCATTTTTGTCTTTTATCATGCCCATTTTTGCACTATGTTCCCTTGATGACTCCAATTTTCTTCAAGAAACCCCTTGCCTTTCCCTTTCTGTTGCTTTCTTCTGCTTCTTTGCATTGCTCATTGAAGAAAGCCTTATCCCTCCTTTCTATTATCTGAAATTCTGCATTCTTTTGGGATACATTTTTCTCTTTCTCCTTTCCTTCTCCCTTTCCTTTTTTCTTCAGCTATTTGTAAAGGCTCATCAGATAGCTATTTTACTTTCTTGATCTTCTTTTTGTTTGGTATGTTTTTTATTGTTGCCTCCTATACAATATTACAAATCAGTCCATTGTTCTTCAAGCACTCCATCTACCAGATCTAATCCCTTAAATCTATCATCAATTTGCACTTCATATTCATAAGGGATGTATTTAGATCATATCTATGTGGTCTAATTTTTTTCCCAGTCAGTGAATTTAAATGGAAGGGAATGAGTGATAGTTACATATACTACTATGGGCAAGAGTCTCTTAGAAGAAATTGAGTAGCCCTCATAGTCAATAAAAGAGTGTGAAAAAACAGGAAGAAGGTATAATTTCAAAAGCAGGGGGGCAGCTGGGTAGCTCAGTGGAGTGAGAGTCAGGCCTAGAGACAGGAGGTCCTAGGTTCAAACCCGGCCTCAGCCACTTCCCAGCTGTGTGACCCTGGGCAAGTCACTTGACCCCCATTGCCCACCCTTACCAATCTTCCACCTATGAGACAATACACCAAAGTACAAGGGTTTAAAAAAAAAAAAGCGGTAGAATGGTATTTTTGGAATCCAGGGCAAAAAAAAAAAAACAAAAAACATTCAACATCACAGTAATATAAGTCTATGTTCCAACTACTGAAGCCAGAGAGGCCAAAGTTGCTCAGTTCTATGAAGGCCTACAATGCATGCAAGAGATAATACCTCCCCCCAAATATCACACTATGACGGGGAATTGGAATGCTAATGTAGAAAATCAAAAGCTAATTAGAATAGAAGGCAAGTTGAGATACATAATGAAGCAAGCCATAGGCTAATAGATTTTTGTTAAGATAACTCACTGGTCAAAGCAAACACTTTTTTAAGAACCCAAAAGATGACTATACACCTGGATATCACCAATTGGTCAATATCAAATTCAAATTGATTATACACTTTGCAGCTAAAGGTTGAGAAACACTATATGATCAGTTAAAACAAGGACTGGAGTTGTCTATGGCTTGGATATTGAGCTGCTTATTACAAAATTCAGACTTAGGTTGAAGAAAGTAGGGAAAACCATTAGACTGCCTAAGTATGACCTAAATAAGGTTCTCATGGAAGCAAATAAGAGTTTACAGAGTTGGCTTCAATGTGTGTCAAAAGGCAACTGGAAACATCATTTCATTCGATGTATGGTTTTTCCTTTCTTACATTACTCATAATGAGCATAAGTAAAAGACTATCATGGGGGGCAGCTGGGTAGCTCAGTGGATTGAGAGCCAGGTCTAGAGATGGGAGGTCCTAGGTTCAAATCTCAGACACTTTCCAGCTATGTGACCCTGGGCAAGTCACTTGACCCCCATTGCCTAGCTCTTACCAGTCTTCTGCCTTGGAACCAATACAGAGTATTGGTAAGGTTTAAAAAAAAAAAAACCTATCATGAAGATAATTATAATTGCAGCTTATAGGGTACATTAGTGGCAGAGTGGGCAAATTGTGCAAAGATTTTGATATAATATGCAAAATGAAGTCAACATATAATACTTGATGACTTCAGTGGGAATGAAGGCAGGGGGGAGAAGTAAATTTTCTATTTATTTTGTTGCTTCAAGTCCTTAAAATTTAATAGTTATAATAAAACTAAGACTAATTTCTAGGAAGAAAAAATTCTTTAATAGGTAGGGATATTCTGTATGTGTAGAATTTGCTGTTTTCATCCAGCTATTTATAGAGATAATGTGGCCTAGTGAAGAAAGAAATCTACCTTACAGTCAGGAAGACCAGAGCCTTTGACATACTATGTGACCCTGGGCAAGTCCTAGGAAACTCTGTGAGATAGAAAATTGCAGAGAATGTCCCAACCTGCACTGAGAAATGATTTCCTTTCCTGAGTTTCCCTACATTAATTTAATCATAGTTTTAGACTTTATCCCTTTATTTTCAGAGGAGTTCAGAGTGCAGATTTTCACAAGTTACTTTTTAAATTTCTTGTTCCAGGCAAATTATTGAAATTTGCTTTTAACCTGATTGAACTAGTTTTCAGATGGATGTGAACTTGCTTGGCCTACTTGGCTGCAAAAGCAGCTTGGCAGTTAACCCAAGTTTTAATAGGTCAAAACAACTGATCCTTTTTATAAAACAGTAGTGCTGCAAAAAGTTAGATGGATATTTGTGGCCTTGGCTTAACTAACATATTTTTGGTGACATTTTAACTAGCTCCAGTGGCCTCATTAATGAGGTATGAGTGTCATAGCATAGTTCTGGATTTATTTATCCATATTAGTTACAAGTGGTCGTATATCTCATGAGCCAGCTCTAACCTACCATCTGTTAGTATTTTCCTACACTGCTGAATAATCAAATTTCAAAACAAATCTCCTGGGTTTTGTAGCACAAATATAATTCTGCCTATATTTTCTTATAAAGAACTTATTTCATAAGCTCAAATAGTTAAAGGTTTATTAATATGACCTGGGTCAGAATTTAATTTGTTACTCATCTATTTGATATTATATGAAATGCCATTCTTGTAGGTATAATATAGGAAAATGATGTGATATATAAAGAGGGTGCCAGAAAGGGAAAATATGCTGGCACTTTATTTTTATTGACAGGAAAATATAAAGCTTATGCTACTCAGAAAAACAATCACCTCATATGCTTTTACTATTTAGGAATAAAGTTAGATTTACTGTTTTATTCCTTTGGTTTATATTGTATGCATCTTTGCTCAGGTTACTTTGAAGAAGTTGAAAAGGAAAGATGGCTTAGCAGTCAAGTTCTTGTGAGGGTGAGTGGTTTCATATTATTCAAAGATTCATATTATTCAAAAGATTCAAAATAGACAAAGTTGTTCTCCCAAGTTGTTTCTCTCCCAAGCCTATTAAATCCTGGCGTCCTCTCTCTCCCTCTTTTACTCTCTCTCCCCCCCTCATTTATTCTGTTAACAAAAATTAGGACTTAAAGCATTCATTCATAAAAATTATTAAGCACCTCCTATGACAGTGTACTATGCTAGGTACTGAGAGGTAAGACAGTTTCTGACCTCAAGGAACTTAAAATATTATTGAGGGAATAAGATATCAAGTAGAGTATTTAAAAGAATGAAAGAATAGAATAAATGTCATGAGGTCTGTTTCGAAGTATATACTTAGAGCTGAAAGGAACTTTAGAAGGCAAGTAGTTCAACTCTCTTGTTTTATAAATGAATGAATATAACTAAGTTGTATATTATATAAATAATATAACTAAGGCCTAGAGCAGTCAACTGCCTCCCCTTTGATCACACAGGCATAATTTGAGCATTAAAATCACAGATCCTGTGATAACAGGCCATGAGCTTTGCTTTTATTTTTTTACTGTACTAATACCTCTGAGAAAGAAAGAATCTTCTTTCAGGCTAGGGATAGGACAGTCAAGGAATATTATTTGTTTTTGTTGTTCAGTCATGTCTGACACTATGTGACTGCATTTGAATTTTTTTTGGGGGGGGAAGATACTGTAGTGGTTTGCCATTTTCTTCTCTAGCTCATTTTACAAATTAGGAAACTGAGGCAAACAGGGTTAAGTGACTTGCTCAGGGTCACACAGTTAATAATTGTCTGAAACTGAATTTGAGCTCAGGTCTTCTTGACTTCAGGCCCAGAACTCTTGTCCACTGTGCCACCTAGCTACCCCAGAGAAGATCATAGAAACCTTTAAAAATACTATCTTACTAGGCCGAAAGTTAATGGAATGTCCTCACTAAGGCCTGTACCTGTGTGGTGAGACCTCAGATCCAGGAGACAGCCACGGCTAGTAAAGAGACTCAAACCTACCCAGGTCAGGAATGGAACAAATTTGAGCTTCTCTATCAAAGCCCCAATGAGTGGCTGCTGTACTTCCAGCCTAGGCAAGATAAGGAGACCTACTCTCAAAAAAATTATTCTTATTTTGAGTGACAATACATGTATAACCCAGTGGAATTATTTGTCAGAAGCAGGGAGAGGTGAGGGGAGGGAGAGAACATGAATCATATAACCATAGAAAATATTTTTAAAAAATTTTTTTAAATATTATATTTTAAAAATTGTCTTACCTTTTCCCCAATAAAATTAGTCCTCCTTCAGCATATACACGGAAGAATTTATTCAGATATATATATACATATATGGATGTATTTTTGAAATGTTTGAAGTAACTTAACCTTCATTAAATGTTTATGTGTGGTAGCATAGAGACTTTTTAAATCCTTACTTTTTGTCTTTGAACTGATTCTGCATATTTTGCATATTGGCTCCAAGGCAGAAGAGCTGTAAGGGCTAGGCTACTGGAGGTTAAGTGCCCCAGGACACTGCCTTTCTTCCCTGTGCTTATCTTCTTCAGTCTAGTTGGAGAGTAGTGGAGACCTAAGGGTTAATATGGCAAGTACTGAAACTTGGCTACCTTATATTATGGTCACCAAGAATCTTTTAATTGCAAAATCCAGTGGCCTCAGTTCTCATTCTTGATTATACTTAATCTTCTGATAGTGTTGACCATCTCTCCTACAGGGCTATTTTCTCTCTTTTTGGCTGTTAACACCATTGTTTTTTCCTCTTTTCACTACTCTGTGCCTTAGTTTCATCATCTGTAAAATAAAGGAGAAAGAACACTTGATCTTTACAACTCCTTCCAGTTCAAATCCTTCGGCCATCTGATTCTTTTTTACAGTTCCTTCTCATTCTCCTTTGCTATATCACTGTGAGTGTATCCCAACGCTCTGTCCTGGACCAGATTCTCCCTCTAAACCTTGTTATCATGGTTTTTCAGTTTTCATTGGTTCATTGGTTCAGTTTCATTGGTCTTCAGCAGACATTGATTAAGTACCTACTATACCAAGCACTGTGCTACATATTAGATATATGAAGACAAAACAGAATAATCCCTACCTTCAAGAAATTTAAATTTTCCTAGGGAGAAACATGTTCATAGATAATTGAGTGCCAAATAGATATAAATTAAATACAAAGTACTTTTGGAGTGGGACAGATTTTAAACTAGAGTGTACAAGGAAAAGCCTTGTGTTGGTACTTGAGCCAAGTGTCAAAGGAAACTTGCTATTCTGAGTGATGCTGGTAAGAGAGGCTTGCATTCCAGGCTTGGGCTTCTTGAAACAGAGGGGAGATGGAGTGGTATGTTCAGGGAACAAGAAGTAATAATGATAGTTTATCAACTAGAATATTTGTTAATGATAAAAACCATGGTGGGGAGCTATCATTTAGTGATTGTCACTCCTTTAAACCTGCTTTGTGTATACAGCTATTCTTTACACATCTAGGAGGTAAGGGGTTCTGCGCCCTAATGATCTGGAAAATTTGAGTAAAATTTTTTGACTCACCCTTCATATAAGAGAAGTTATCTGAATGTTTTCTTTTTCTTTTATGGGATGTTTATAGTACTTTATTATAAAATTTGGGTTAAGAATTTGGTTGTAGAGGGGGCAGCTGGGTAGCTCAGTGAATTGAGAGCCAGGCCTAGAGATGGGAGGTCTTAGGTTCGATTCTGGCCTCAGATACTTTCCAGCTGTGTGACCCTGGGCAAGTCACTTGACCCCCATTGTCTACCCTTACCACTCTTCTGCCTTGGAGTCAATACGCAGTATTGACCCCAAGATGGAAGGTAAGGGTTTTATAAAAACAAAATTAAATTAAATTAAATTTAAAAATTTGGTTGTAGACTATACATGGGTCAGGGTTAGTATTTCTAGCCTTGTGTCAGCTGCTGGCTTTTGTTTTCACAAACTTTAACTTTTTACTTAATTTTAAAAAAGAAATTGTGTATATTTGTAGTATTAAAACATAAATATGTTGATATTATAAATATATATTATACATTTCTGAGTTTCTAAACTTTTCTGTGCCATCAGCTGGCCTTTGTGTATTGTCTGCAGCTTCCACAAAACTCCCAAATTCTCATTTAATTTTTTATGCTAACCTGACATATATCAAACCATGATGAGGAAAGTGGCAATGTGGAAGGGATAATTATATTCTGTTTATATTTATGTATATATAAATAAGTCTCCCTTGACAGAATATATGCCTTGAAGGCAAGGACTATTTGATTTTTGCCTTTATATCACCAGTACCTAGCACTATGTCTGACATACAGTAGGCACTTAGTAAATGCTCCTTTCCTTCTTTCCTTCCTTCTTTGTCTCTCTTTCTTCCTTATTCTCTCTTCTTTCTTCCTAGTCTCCCTACTTTCCCATTTTTCCCTTCTGGTCTTCATTTATTCCTCTCTTCCTCCTTTTCCTCCTTTCCTCCAAGGCCCAATCTAGCCAACCTCAGATGACTCTTCTTCAGAAAAGTTGGTTGCCAGGTGGATTATTTTAGCCAGAGAAACTAATCAAGTGGAGATAAATATTTGCACTAAAGAAATCAGAGATCTTTTAAATATTATAGGAAGTCAAAAGGAGGCACTTTCCCCAACTATGTCTAGGGGAAAATTCTTTGCCAAAGAAGAAAAGAAGTAACCCTAAAAGATAAAACACACACTGACTATCCAGTCTCTTCATTCTACAGAAAAGGAAACTGAAGACCAGAGAATTTAAGACTTTCTGAAACTCACAGACAATAAACAGCAGAAGAGAATTTTATTCCAGGTCCTATTACTCCATACTTGGGCAGCCAGATGGCCCATTGAATAGAATAGACATGAAGTCAGGAAGACTCTTCTTCCTTGAGTTCAAATCTGCCTCAGACATTTGTTAGTGTTATGACTTTGAGCAAGTCACTTAAAATCACAGATCAAATAAGGTCGTGAAAAGTCAGACATGACTAAAAAAGAAAACAGAATAACAAACAGTCTTATCATTCCAAATTTATTTTTCTTTTCAGTTCTGTTTCTGATCTCTATACCAGTGATGGCAAACCTATGGCACAGGTGCCAAAGATGGCGCACAGAACACTCTCTGTGGGCACGCCTTCTCCCTCTCCTCCCCCAGAGTTCATTACTCCAAGAGAGACTCAGGTGGAGCTGTTCCCCTTCCCCTTCCCACTGTGCCTGATGGCATTTTTTCACATCCCCACCCCTCTGCCCAGCAGCCCAATGGGAGCTCTTTCTCCCTCCCCCAGTGTGTGGTAAGGGGGGCGCACCTGGCACTCAGTGTGGGGGAGGGGCACAGCACTTGGTCTCTGGTGGGGCAGGGCATGGTACTCCATCTCTAAAAAAGTTGTCATCACTGTTCTATACCTTTATGTAGATTGTTCCATGTGCCTGAAATGCATATCCAGTTTTCTGGATACCAAGTAAAATCTCAGAACTGTTTTAATCAGTATTTCTTTTGCTGATCTTTTGTTTGTTAATAGTTTAGAATTCTTTGTTGGTCCTTATTCTTCAAGCACGCCTATGTACTTACTACAAGAAATAGCATGATATAGTACATAGAGATCCAGGCTCAAGTTTTGCATTTGACACATTACTGGCTTTGTTCCCCTGCAAGACAATTCTCTAAGATTCCAAGTTGCAGAGAAGATGGTGTCTTGTATGGTTTCCTCTGCTGGAAGTTTACTTATAAATAGCCCTTAACAAATGCTTTTGACTTGACTAACTATGTGATAGCTACTGTGCTAGGTTCTGGGCATACAAAGAAAAATGTGAAATTGCTGTCTTTAAGGACATTACGTCCTTCTAGAATATCATTTTCTTAGAATCTCAAGCTTCCTTCAAGACTTAGGTCATTGACCAATTCTTTTGGGAGACTCTTCCAGATCCTCCTAATTTTTAACTCTTTAGTAGTGCCTTATATTATTAATTTTTTTATTGTAACCCCCAATAGAACTGAAGCTTCTTGAAGGGAAGAACCACTTTTCTTCTCTCCCCCCCCCAATATCCAGTGCAGCACTTATACATAGGAAGTACTTCATTAGTGTTTGTGGAATTAGCTTATGACTAAGTATCCTGACTTCTCCAGATTTTTCAGTAAGACAAAGATCCTTGTTTTTGTTGGTATGAGAACTCTGCCAGTATAGACTGTAAACCCATCTTTTAAACTTTATAGATTTAAAGTTGGGAGATGCATGAAATTTGAAACGGTTGTGACCTGATGGTAGCCGTCAGGTAATAATAACTTCTTATGAGTTAGATTATTTCTAAACCAACAGAAAACATCAGTATAGACATGTACAAAGTGAAATAGAACCAGAAGGTATAGATTTATAATCAATGTACAAGCATAGAAAAGAGTAAAAATATAAGACTAAATTATAATGACAAATGTTTATATTCAGATCTACAATGTGTGGTTATGGTATAATGCTTATGATTATTTCTTTAGTTGAAATTAGCAAACATAAAATGGCATGGACATAATTGTATTTATGATCCTTTGGCAGTCTTTTGGCAAGTAAATAATAACAGATGGAAAAAGGCATTATTTTGATAAAGCAGCAATCAGAATATGAGGCATTTCTATTTATAATCATTTGCACTCCTAAGCTACCAAATTCTTGATAGAATTCAAAGAAATAATGCAGCTATGTTACCAAAGAATTGGTCACTATTCAATCAAGTCACTTTTCAGAGTACTCACTGTTTTTTCCTTTTGAGATATATATATATATGTATATATATATATATGCATGTATATGTATACATGAAAAAATGCACTTGAGTTTTCCTTTATTTTTCTCATTTAAATTATCCAATCTTAAACTATATTAACATCAAATATATAGCAGTCTTTATAGAGATACTGTTTTGATAGAAAATCCAAATTATTTACTGGGAAAAAACTAAATAGAAATGGAAAACATAGAAACCATAGACTGCTCTGCAGTGTTTATTATCTAAACTTGAAGAGATTACATAAGTACTCCATTATATATTTGAATTGCCAAAAGGACCAGAACAAATGGATAACTTACATTTCCTGTAGTTTTTTAGTAATCTTTGGAACAATGATATAATACTGAACACTGCATAGATTACTTGTAGCTTTTTGTTAATTGTGATATTTTCCTTTTTTTGAAAAGATTCAAAAATTAATTGAAGAAATTTCAGTGGAACCCCCAAACTTTTTCAAACTGAAATATTAAGAACAGTTATGGAGATATCAGTTTCAAATTATGTTTTTAGCTACAGTAGAAAAACACTGGAAATAACATAGTAGTATTCCAGCATTAGGATATGAACATTAATGATTTTACTAGTATAGTTCATTAGTCATTTGTATTGGGCTTCATTGGCTAAAAAAACATCAGTTTGCCATTTCTAGTTCTATTATTGTTCAGATATGCTTAGCAAACAACAACAAAATACCACACTGTTTCTTGGCACTTAGGTGAACAGCAAAGTGTGGAAGATTTCCACTTTTTATTTCCATCTCCCTACCCTGTGTAGGCCCAAACTTTCTGAGTGCAGATATGTGTGCTTTCTTTTCCCCACAACTATATTTTTAATTCATTCTGGTTTTACAAATTTCAACTAGCAAAATATTATCACTTGATTTTGTCTTAGCAGTGTGATCTAATAGTGTATTTCAAAATTATCATAGCTCCTTAAAAAGAATATTTATTTAAAAAAAGTTTAATTTTTCACTTTGTGATTTAGTTTTGCAGGTTTTCATTTTTTAGTGATTGCTTAATTTCTTCAGTTTTCTTTCTTGGATAAAATATGATGAGTCATTTAAAATTACCTAAAAAAGTGATTCCCAAAGTGGGCACCACCTCCCCTGGTGGGTGCTGCAGCAATCCGGGGGTGGGTGGTGATGGACACACTTTTTTTGTATTACATTCTATTCTGAGTTCAGTAAATAGTTTCATAATTTCCAGGGGGTGCTAAGTAATATTTTTTTCTGGAAAGGGGGTGGTAGGCCAAAAAAGTTTGGGAACCACTGACCTAAATCATTCATTAAGTCACTGTCATGTGAGCATATAGTATTTCTTTTCTTTCTACCTGTGATATTCACCAATTCTGTTTTCTGCAGAGAAAGATTACAAATTTCTCATTATAGTCATGTCAGAATCTCAATAATGATTGTGCTTCTTATTAAAATATCAGTCAACCAGATTTCAGCATTTTTCTTAATTAATATACTAATCAGAATTGTCTAAAAACTACATTAGCATTTAACAGTGTAACTATCAAAGTAGGTCAGTGGGCCACTAGGTTATTGGGCCAAAAACAAAACAAAACAACCTATCTTTGAGTTAATTTTCTGTCTTGCATTGATATTATGAAAACAGAATATTTTCACTTTTTTAAAGCCATGTAACATTCTATAATTTGATATGTATACTTAACTTCACATGTGTACATACATATGTTGCTATCTGTATAAAAATACATAAGTAGATATAGACTTATATAAATGTATATATAAAAACATAATCTCTGCTCCAGGAGCTCATAATTCTAATTAAATCACATCTAAGATGGCCCTTCGGGTGGGTACATTGTTATTTTTACATCATTTGTTATGTTTATATTAGCTAAACATTTGCTCATTAATCTCCATGTTAGGTTCATCTGCTTAGCTAAATTTAGAAGGTAGTGTTAGTAATCAGACTCTTTAAAAGCAATTCCTACTCTGTCAACTTTTTGCTTTCTTCCCATTGCCTGATAGCAGGTACTAAGATTAGATACTTCTTGATTTGAGGTAGCGCATAGTTTGAACCACATGTTCTTACCTTTTTTTTTTTTTAAACCCTTGTACTTCGGTGTATTGTCTCATAGGTGGAAGATTGGTAAGGGTGGGCAATGGGGGTCAAGTGACCTGCCCAGGGTCACACAGCTGGGAAGTGGCTGAGGCCGGGTTTGAACCAAGGACCTCCTGTCTCTAGGCCTGACTCTCACTCCACTGAGCTACCCAGCTGCCCCCTTGTTCTTATCTTTTGAAAAGACATGACTATAGAATTAAATCACAAGATTAGCTAAAACTATGGTCTATTTAAGTCTGTTTCTTGGTATTAGAAATTAATTTAATTAGAAAAATTATGGATTTCTTTTTAATAACTCATTTTGAATGGATCTACAATAAGCCAATTTTTTTTTACTTCTATTTGGTTTTACTTCTGGGGGGGCTGGTGGCTTAATTTTTGTTCAGAAAAATTTTATTAAATTTAAAGTACTGATAAATAAAATACTAAGTATTATAAATGGGCTTTTGCAAGTGCATGCTAAGCTATTCTTGTGATATAAGGAGGCCGATTCACATTTTGGAACTCAAAAAAGTGGCTGTTTTTATTTGGGTTCACTTTCTTTTGGTTAAAAATATTTTATTTTGCCAATCACATATATAACAATAATTTTTCACATAAGTTTTCTGAAGTCATATGATTCAAATTGTCTTCCTCCCTATGCTCCTCCTTCCAGGAGGTAAGCAGTTTGATCTGGGTTATACATATTTCCATATTTTCTTTTTTTAAAGCAATAATCATATAAAATCAAAACCCTAAGATAAAAACCCTTTTTATATAGTTTCATGATGTCCTTTTTTTGTTTTGGCTAATTAAATCATTCTCATATTCTTCCTTTTCCTCTTTTTTTTTTAAATTTAAACAGTATTTGGAGATTTGATGACATGCCACAAAGAACACTTGAGCCAACATTTTTCTGAAGAATTCATTCAAAAGGTCCCAGAAGTACGAGAGGTAAAGAAAAAGCTGGCACAATGAGCTACATTGTTCTAGGAAAACTATCTTGATTAGCATCTCTTAAGAACAGGTAAAGAGACGGGTATTAGCTGTTTTTAATATCAGATGAAGGTATTTGTTTAAGCACCTCCAGTGTTCCAGGCATTATGCTATATGCTAGGGTTACTATGACAAAAGAAAGGAAATGTTCTTGTCCTCAAAGAATTTACATTTTGTGGAAGTTGGAGGTAGAGAAATGAGAAGCACAACATATACAGAAAATTAAATACAGATTATAAACAAAGTAAATACAAGATAATTTTTAGCAAGAGGGGGGTAGAGGCAGCTGGAGGGATTAATTAACAAGAGTTTCATGTAGGAAGTCGTTTTTTGATGTAAATTTTTGAAGGAAACTAGGTATTCTAAGAGGCAGAGATGGGGAGGAAGGAGTACATTCTAAGGATAGCCTGTTCAAAGACATGAAGTTAGGAAGTAGAATGAGAAGAGCAAACACTTTGGTTTATAGAGTGTGTGAAAATGTAATAACCAATAAAGATGGTCAGACAAAAGGTCCCAACCACACCCAGCTCCTTTCAGAAATTGTCATTTGACAAGCATTTATTTGTTATGTGCCAGGCACTGTGCTAAGTACTGGGAATACAAAAGAAACAAACAAAAGACCAAATATGATCCCTGCCTTCAAAGAGCTCACATTCAATGAGACAACATGCAAAACCCAGGTACATTCATAATATATTCAGGATACACTGTAATTAATTTCAGAAGGAAGGCACTAGGAGGGAATAGAGTTAGGGAGTGCTGTGGAGAAGCCAGGAAAGAATTCCTTTAGAAAGTGGAATTTTAACTGAGTCTTGATGAGGGATGTTAATTATTATTAAATATAACCTAAATGGTTTGTGGGTACACACACTGGGTTGAATTACTAAATTAATTGCTAAATAAACCCTCACAACACAAGGCAGCCAGTAGACAGAAGCTAGGAGGGAGAGCAAGGAATGGGAGACAGCCTTTGAAAATGCACAGAGCTTCCTATTTGTATGACCCTGGGCAAGTCACTTGACCCCCATTGCCTAGCTCTTACTGATCTTCTGTCTTGGAACCAATACATAGTATCATTTCTAAGACAGAAGGTAAGGGTTTTAGGAAGGAAGAAATGAAGGAAGGAAGGGAGGAAGAAAGAAAGGAAGGGAAGGAGGAAGGAAGGAAGAAAGGAAGCCTATTATTTTTAAATTTTTTTACTTCATTATTTGTTTCATTATATTTTATATGTTTTCTTCTACAACATGACCAATATGGAAACATGTTTTGCATGGTCATACATGCATAACCTAGTTAAAATTCATCTAGAAAAACAAAAGATCAAGGATGTCAAGGGAATTCATGAAAAAATAAATGTAGAAGAAGGTATCCTAACAGTACCAGATCTCAAAGTATATTATAAAGAGGTAATCATCAAAACAGTCTGTTGCTGGCTAAGAAATAGGATGATGGATTAATGGAATAGATTAGGTACACAATACACAGTAGTAAATATGCCATTGAGAAAAAAGGTATATACTTTTCTCTTCCCATTCAATTTTCTCCAGAAGCTTATTATATCTAACTTTTCTAAAATTCAGTTTACCTCCTTAACTTCTTTCTTGTTTATTTTTTTGGTTAGATTTATCTAGTTCTGAGTGGAGAAAATTGAGTTTCCTAACTAGTATAGTTTTCCTATCTATTTCCTCTCATAGCCCACTTAAATTCTCCTTTAAATATTCGGATGCTATACCATTCGCTGCATATGTTTGATACGGATATAGCTTTGTTGCCTGTGGTACCTTTTATCAGGCTGTAGTTTTCTTCTTATCCCTTAATTATTAGATTTATTTTTGCTTTGTCTGAGATCATGATTTCTACTCCTGCCTTTTTTTTTAAAAAACTGCAGTGGAAGCATAATACAAACTAATACTATTCCACTCATGCAAAGTCAGATGCTAGGCTCATCTATTACAAATAGTATCTTATGATTCTTAAAATTATGCTTGCTTCTATATTTATAATGAGCAAATAGAAGGCTTATTTATGTATTTGATTTCTTAGTAACATCATCTGTAATTCTTATGGCAATAGCATCACCTTTCCATGTATATTTAAAAGATCTTTTTTGTTGAGATTTACATAAGACCCATGTCATTAATTACTTCTGTTGTCATAAGACAGTAATGCAGTGCTTACTCAGCTGGTGAGGTCTACTACTGGATAACTGAGCTCAAGTTCCTTACATAAAAAGCTTTTAATTCCTGGAAGTAACTTCATCTTTTATGATTGGTAAACTTTAGATCCTAGTGACTGAAAGTAATTTTCCTTCACCGTCAATTTTAAGAAGAATGTTATTTTATTGGACCTTAAAATCAGGGTTTTGTTTCATTTTTTTATTAAGCAAATAAAACCCTAAAATTTTAATTTGTCTTATGTTAGTGAGTTATATATTATGTAAGATTTATTATAATTACATGTAAGAACATGGGTAGAAGGTGAGGACTTAGAATCTTTTTTGATGTACAGCACCCTATCAGTTGATTCTTTTAAAATTCTTTAAAAAATTTTTATTGTGAATTTGACAAGTTAAGTAAACATGGATATTCTCTAAAGGAACAGAAAAAGGTTTGCATATGAAATTAACTTTTAACTTTTAATTTTAGTTATTTAATTTGTTTTAAGTATTTATTAATTTTGACATGATAGCAACAAAACTAACTTTCTTGTCTATTAGCTTCTGAACTTCCTTATGCTTTTACCTGTTTTTTAAAAAACATTTCATTAATGCCTTTTTTGTTTCTTTTTTTTGCATCATTGTTGTTATTCATTAACACTTCCCACTCTGCTTCCCTCCATCAAAGCTTTCCCTTGTAACCTATAAGAATAGCAAAATCAAATAAATCGACACATTGTCTATGTCTGTAAATGTATATCAGATGTGATTTCTACTATACTCTCTCCGGATAGCATCCCAAAATAAAGTTCTTTTAATTCATTCCTGTTACCACTTTGCTTGGTTAACTTTCATTTGATACTATCTTGGAGAATATAGAGTAATCCTCTTTATTGAGGCTGACAGCTGGGACTCTTTCAGTTCTTTTCCTGTTTGCTGTTGCATTGTACACATAGATAACCAGTTTAAAATGTTAAAAGAAAACCACTACAGTGATAGAATCTCTGGATGCAAGCTATATAAGTAGATAGTGCACTGATTTTGAAATTCAGGACCTTTTTAAAATTGTGTCATTTACTACCCATGTGACTGTGTAAGTCACTTTAATCAGTCATCAAGCATTTATTAAGCCCTTGTTATGTTTCAGGCATCATGCCAAGTGGTGGAGATACAAATATAAGTCCAAAACAATCTCCATCTCAGGGCAGTTCTTTTCTAATGAGAAAGATAGCATATAAGATACATAAAAGTCAATAAAGGATAACCTTAGAAGGGAAGATACTAACCAACTAATGGCAGCAAGAAAGGTAAAGAAGGAGAGCTTTCCAGCTGTGAAGGACAGCCAATGCTAAGGCCATGGAGACAGGAGTAGTATGTCATGTGTGAGGAACAGAAATCAGGCCAGTGATGGCTGATTTGTAGAGTTCATAGAGGGGAGAAATTATGGAGTGGAGGATATTTGATCCTGGAAGTAGTAATAGGGGGCATTGAAGTTTTTTGTATAAAGATCACAGTCAGACAGGTACCTCAGGAACATCAGTTTGAGAGTTAAGTGGAGAAAGGACTGGAATTGGGAGGCAAAGAAGGGAGATAATAGGCCAGGCAGGATGTAATGAGGGTTTGAGCAAGAGTGGTGGCTGTTTAAATGGAAAAAAAAAAGAGACATTGTGGACGTTGAAAGATTTGGCAAGATTTTAGAACAAGATCGTCAACTGATTGAATAGTATAGACTGAGATTTTTAACTACTAAAAGGATAATAGGACCCTTGAGAGTAATAAGGAAATTCTGAAGAGAGGGGGAAAAGAGAATATGTTCTGTTCTGAGTACATTAAGTTTGATTCACTTATCAGACATCTAGTTAGAAACGTTTAATAGATAGTTTATGATGTAAGACAAGTTCAGGAGAGAAACTAGAGCTGGATATATGAGTCTGATTATCAGATGATCTGCATTAATTGAGAGACCACAGAGCCTTAAAGAGGAGAGAGGAAAATAGAGAAGAATTCTTAGGACAAAGCATTAGGGTATACCCACAGTTAGTGTATGTGATATGGATAAAAATCCAATGAAAGATTGAGAAGTCAGACAGAGAGCTAAGAGAAAGCAATGTCATGAAAACTCAGACAAGAGTAGAAGTGAGTGGTCCACAATGCCAAATGCTTCAGTGAGGTCTAGAAGGATAACAACTGAGAAAATGCTGCTTTGTTGGGCAATTAAGAGATCACTGGTAACTTTGAATAGAATAGTTTATTTTGAATGATGGCTTCAAAAGCCAGACTGCACAGGGAGAGGAGAGGAAGTAGTGGCAAGGGTACAGATGACTTTTTTAAGGGGTTAGCAGTTAATTGAGCAAGTGAATAAATAAATAAATAAAGATAGATAAATAAATAAATAAAATAGTAAGTTCATTGAGTTAGCAAGTGGGAACTAGTAGGAATGATAGCATTTAGTGTGGACTGGAATGGAAAGACTTTCATGGACAAAAAAGGAGAGGATAGAACTAGGAGTACATTTGGCAGGATTAGAAAGGACTCAAACGCCATCAAGTTGTCTCTGTACCTGAGCAGGAACTATAACTAAATGGAATCTAGTAATATAGTCTCAGGTTTGTGCTATATGAGCCAACTTTTTGTGATATTAATTTCTGTCTTATAAAATAGGCCTAGTGCTTGTTACCTTTAATTATAAGATATAAGAATATCATATGTCTTTAGTAATTCTCAAAGGAAGTAATGTATATAAATGCAATGTTAATATATTGTTTAATATGTTAATACTACTAAAGATTTTGCTTTAAGATATTTTCAGTTGTACATTCTATCTATGCTTATCAGCTAATGCCAGTCTCTGTTTATTTAAGGAAATGTATGATACAAATAAAAACAATATTAAAAGACATCAGAAATCAGGTCACTGAAATGACTATTTTGATTCCAGAATACTAGTGATATAGTAAACTTTCTTCAGAAATGTGGTAGTCTATAGATGCTGAATGAGGCATACATTATCAGACACGGTCATGTTAGTTGTTAGTTTATGTTCGTTTCTTTGACTGAACTGTGTCTTTTTATTTGCAATGAAGCAGGGAGGAAAAGAGATTTGGGAAAGTGAGAGCAGTGTTAAAAATTGTGCCATTTCTTGATGTTTGTGATTCATATATAGAGTGGCTATAGAGTACAGACAGTTCTCACATACCATAAGTGGTCCTTTCTGTAGACCTCTCCATCTCTTGGGGATGGTTGGTGTGGCCCTGCCCTCTCCACTTCTTTATACCTAAAATTCAAATGGATTCAGTACCTGCAGCAGAGGACCCCTGGCTCTGGGTTGTGCTGGTGCAGCTGCTGCTACAGCTGCCAAGACCATTGCTCACCAGAGCCCAAGCCTGGGATAGGGGTAAGGGAAGAGCTACTACTTGCCGGCAAGAGAGTCAAATTTGCATAATATAGACTTACAGAAAGCCAAAACTATCTGCAATAAGATTGCTTTAAAGATAGACTTTATATTTCAGGAGAAGGCATGGACTGAATTGGGCAGAAGATCTATATTATATTTCTCTTATTCTCTGCCTGAGAAATTTTCTCAAGTACTTTTCTATTAAATTATATTAATATCTACCTTTCTATTTGCTTAACATATTTTAGATTTTAAAGTATTTTGATTTTCTCAAAACTAATTTTAAGCTATTTTCAAAAGTAAACTATTTGTTGGGGCAATTAGGTGTCTCAGTGGGTAGAGAGCCACACCTTGAGATAGGAGGGTCCTGGGTTATCAAGCCTCAGATACTTCCTAGCTGTGCAATCCTGGACAAGTCACATAACCCAAATTACCAAGCCCTGATCACTCTTCTGCCTTGGAACTGATACTTAATACCAATTCTAAGAAAGAAGGTAAAGGTTTTTAAAAAAATTAACTTTTGCTTACTAACTTTTTTTAATTGGAGAAATTAAAAAAGCACCAAAATAAGAATCAGTATGAATGAAGGAGTTGGGGACAGAGCAGGGAAAAGGCAGGGACTCCCCTAAGCTCTCCCAAATTTCCCTCCAAACAACTTTAAAGCCTCAAAACAAATTCTGGAGTGACATAACCCACAAAAGAACAGAGTGAAGCAATTTCCCTGCTCAAGACAACTAGAAGATCAGCAGGAAAAGACTGTTGTACTGAGATGAAAGTGGAGCCTCATCATGACAGCAGAAGGCCAAGCCTTGGCAAGCTAGCAGCAGGTGTTTGGGGTAACTGAATCAGCAGCAGTGGTTTCTGGAATTCTCAGCCCTTAGATCAGGGGTCTGCAGCCTTTTTGGCCGTGAGAGCCATAAATGCCACATTTTTTAAAATGTAATTTCATGAGAACCATACAGTGCTCACAGTGCCACTCCTGTAACAGTGCTTGAAAAAAAAATTGACTTTATGGCTCCTGCAGAAAGAGCCATAGCTGGCCCTCAAAAGAGCCAGATATGGCTCTAGAGCTATACGTTGCCAACCCCTGACTTAGATGGTAAGGGTTCAGATAAGTGATCAGAAGGAAATTAAAATGATCCCTTTGCTGGCACTAGGTGCAGGACTCTGATACATTGCCCATGTACTGATCTGGTTCCCAGTCCTGAGTTATAGTCCTCCTGTGAGAACTCAAGAACTTGTTGCCTTAGGGGAGCAGGGACACTGGTCACAAAAGTGCTTGTGGTTGCTCACAGACCAACATAGGTTAGGAGAACAATGACCACACTTCTCCTTACATCATACTATCTTAGAAGAACTGAAAACATACAACCCAGAACTACCTTTGAAAACAGCTTCACAAAAACCAGCAGTTGCGAGAGTGGCCCCTTCACCCTGGGAGCAGAGCCGAGCTTTAACAAAAAGTTAAAAGTCAAGAAATAAGATAGAAAAATTAGGAAACTGTTTTAAAAAAAAGTTATTATGGTGACAAGGATGATCAAAACACAAACTCAAAAGAAGTCAACAAAGTCAAAACTGCTACATGTAGAGCCTCAGAGAAAAATATGAATTAATCTTAGGTTTTAAAAGAATTCTGGAAGAATTAAAAAAGGATTTTAAAAACACATAGGAGAGATAAAGGAAAAGGGGTGGGGGTGGGAATGATGCAAGGGAAACATGAAAAAACAATCAATAACTTGGTAAAGGAGGTGCTAAAAAAAAAAACACTCCAAAGAAAACATCACCTTAGAGCAGTGATTCCCAAAGTGGGCATCACCGCTCCCTGGTGGGTGCTGCAACAATCCAGCGGGGCAGTGATGGCCACACTTATTTTGTATTACATTCTATTCTGAGTTCAGTAAATAGTTTGATAATTTCCAGGGGCGCTAAGCAATATTTTTTCTGTAAAGGGGTCAGTAGGCCAAAAAAGTTTGGGAACCACTGCCTTAGAGCAATGATGGTGAACTTATGGCATGTATGCCAAAGGTGGCACACAGAGTACTCTCTGTGGGCACATGTGTTATCAGCTGTTAGAGTTTGTTACTAGAAAGGCAGAGGGATTTGGGCAAAGCTTCTTCCTTCCTCCTCTCCAGCACACCTCACTGCCCCTCTGCCCAGCAGCCCAATGGGACCACTCCCTCCCTCCCTTGTGTGGGGTATGGGGAGGTAGGGCATAACAATGGTCTCTGGGAGGGCAGGGAGGACAGCACGCAGTCTCTAAAAGATTTGCCATTACTGCCTTAGAAGACACCATAGACCAAATGGTAAAAGAGGCACAAAAATACATCGAAGAGAAGAACTTTTTCAAAAGCAAAGTTCACCAAAAGGGAAAAGATAAACAAAAATTCACAGAAGAGAAGAATTGCTTAAAAAGTAGAATTGACCAAATGGAAAAGGAGATACAAAGCTCACTGAAGAAAAACAATTTCTTAAAAATTAGAATTGGGCAAATGGAAGCTAATGGCTCCAAGAAACAATAAAACAAAATCAAAAATAATGAAAAAAATACAAGAAAATGTGAACTATCTCATTGAAAAATCAACTGACCACAAAAATAGGTCAAGAAGAGATCATTTAAAAATTATTGAACTAAATTGTGGTATATGATGGTGATGGAATACTATTGTACTGAAAGGAATGATGAATTGGAACAACCTCCAGGAATTGATGCAGAGCGAAAAGGGCAGAACCAGGAGAACGTTGTACACAGAGACAGATACACTGTGGCACAATCAAATGTAATAAACTTTTCTACTACCAGCAATGCAATGATCCAGGACAATTCTGAGGGACTTATGAGAAAGGACACTATCCAGATCCAGAGAAAGAACTGTGGAAGCAGAAACACAGAAGAAAAACTTATGATGGATCAAATACTTCAATGGGTATATGATTAGGGGGGCAGCTGGGTAGCTCAGTGGATTGAGAACCAGGCCTAGAGACAGGAGGTCCTAGGTTCAAATCTGCCCTCAGACACTTCCCAGCTGTGTGACCTTGGGCAAGTCACTTGACCCCCATTGCCTACCCTTACCACTCTTCCACCAAGGAACTAATACACAGAAGTTAAGGGTTTAAAAAAAATGGGTATATGATTGGGATTTTGATTTTAAAAGATCACTCTATTGGAAATATGAATAATATGGAAATAGGTTTTGAACAATGATACATATATAACCCAGTAGAACTGCTTGTCAGCTCTGGGGGAGTGGAGGTGGGGAAAGGGGTGGGAAAAATCATGAATCATGTAACCTTGGAAAAATATTTTAAAGGGAAAAAAACAACAATTATTGAACTACCCAAAAGCCATGAATACTAATTGTGCCATAAAAAATGATGAGCAAGATACTTTCAGAAAATTTTGGAAAGACTTACATGGATTAATGAAAAGTGAAATGAGCTGAACTAGGAGAGTATTGTACACAATAACAGCAATATTATGCAGCAACTATGAATGACTCAGCTATTCTTAGCAGTCAATGATCCAAGACAATTTCAAAGTACTCATGATGAAAAATGCTTTCTACCCCCAGAGAATAAAATGATGGTGCCTGAATGCAGATCAAGACATATTTTTAAAACTTTATTTTTTTGTTTTCTTTTATGACTAATATGGGAATACATGTTATACATGACTGTACATGTATAATCTATATCAAATTGCTTGCTTTCACAAGAAGGGGGTAGGGAGGGGAGGGACGGAGAGAATTTGTAACTCAAAAATTTTTAAAGTTAAAAATTATTTTTACATGTAATTGGGGAAAAATAAAATATTGAAAAAACCCCAAAAGATAAGTTAAAAAAAAAGAATGAAGAGGCTGAATTAGTTGATGCCTAAGGTCTTTTCAAAGATTAAAATTACACTAATTATATTTCTTCCCTATTTTAGAAGTTGAAAGTTTCACCTTTAAATTAGTATCATCTAATTCTGCACTAGGGCATTTATGGCTCATTTCAGTATTTAGTGCTTGATGTGTAGAAATGTTTCCTAATTTTAATAAATGTTTATACTTTTTATAGATGCTAAAATTATTTTTATAAATATAAATGTTAAGTAATTCTGTACCTTCTTGCTCTTTATGGACTTAAAAAAATCCAAAATATTTTGATTCAGTAAACATAATACCTGCTCTATGCAAGGCACTATGCCAGTCAGTTTTATTTTTATTTCTTTATAACAGTGACATCATACCCAAATAGAAATGGATCTCTGCCAGCTGCATATTGATTTAGGAAACCACAAATTAACATTATCTGTTTTATTGTATTCTTACTTATTTTGTTAAACATTTCCCAGTTACATTTTTTTTTTAATTCTTGCCTTCTGTCTTAGAATCATTTGATTCCAAGCAGAAGAATGGTAAAGGCTAGATTTGCCCAAGGTCAAACAACTAGGAAGTGTCTGAAATCATATTTGAATCCAGGACCTCCTGACCCTAGACCCGGCTCTCTATTCCACTGATGCACCTATCTGCCCCCAATTATGTTTTAATCAACATGTTTCAGGCTGAGTGTGGCTGTTGTTTTAACACTCTACTTGAAATAGCAACCTCAGAAAAAAGAACTAGTTATTGAAGTGCTTCAACACAAGTGCTTTCTAGTATCGAGACAGTTACTGTTAAAATCATGGATTATTTGCCTTAATCTTTCAGAAAGATTATAGGTAGAGTTAGACCTGTGATTTTATTTTTACAGTCGATCCAAGCAGCAAATCCATTTTGATTGCATATTGTTTGGGATAGTTGAGACAGCCTGTATTAATGGATAGAGGGCAAGATTCTAGTTCTTTGACTGCAGCATCCTTTCCAAGTCTGAGTTTCCTCATCTGTAAATGAGACAATAGTATCTATAGTGCCTCCCTTATAAAATTATTGTGAGATTATGTATGTAAAGAAATTTGCAACCCTTAAAATGTATTATTCAAATGTCCACTCCAATACAACAGGCATTTATTAACAAGTTATGTAAAAAGCAGGATGGCACACTGAATAAAGGGCTAGAGACAGAGACTGTGTGTGTGTGTGTGTGTGTGTGTGTGTGTCTGTCTGTCTCTGTAGAGAGAGGACACACATATATGAAAGGGATATAACAAAGGTTCAGTTTCAAAAACAATCATTTTTCTGTTCTGGTTTCATTATATATTGAAGTATTCATGTTTGTTGATATTTAAGTTCAGGCCTTAAGGAGATGTAATAATGATCAAACTAGAGTGACCTTGTGAATGCAGAGAAAAAAACAGAATGGAGAGATAGTGTGCTGGTGATTAGAATCAACAAAACTCGACACTTACTGAATATAGAGGATGTGAGTGAAAAATTTAGGATGACTAAAATTAAGAACCAAAGGGAGTAAAAAGATTGTGGTGTTCTCAATAGAAAAAAGATAGCTATGGGGGAGAAATGGGTTTATGATGAATTCTTTTTTGGATTTGTTAAGTTTGAGATACCAGAGAATCATCCAGCTAAAGAAGTCCAAAGACAGATAGTAGTATAAGGAGAGGTTATATATATAGTCTTCTAAAATCCTAGACACTTGGCCCCAGAGACAGTGGGTTCTGGGTTCAAATCTAGCCTCAGACACTTCCTAGCTGTGTGACCCTGGGCAAGTCCCTTAACCCCTATTGCCTAGCCTTTACCACTCTTCTGCCTTGAAACCAATACACAGTATTGCTTCAAAGATGAAAAGTAAAACAATAAAAATAAATAAAACTTTAGACACATATATGTTTATATGAGAGTTTTAGAGAATTGCCTGGGGCACCAGGAAATTAAGTATATAGTAGGACCTCATTTTACATAACTAATATGTTCCAAGACCCTTCTCATATGTTGAAAATCATGCATGATAGCGAACCTCATTATTTAACAAGTATTTCTTAAATGAGCAAAGCTTATCTTTTCTTAGGCTTATCAGAGTTACAAGCATTACTACTATTATACTTTGGGACTCTTATTAATAACTAAATAGTATTAATGATGCAAAGAGAAGTACGGCTTTGACACAGACTGATGCAGGAGCTAATGTTTGATGCAAAACAATGTAATGATTCACACTAATGCTTCTCAGAGAAAGCTTGAGTGGGATCAGATGAACTGCTTCAAGATTTTATACCACTTGGGAAAATAGAGCAGATTTAGTGCATAATTAAAATGTTTTATTTTATGTATTTTTCAGCCTTTATTTTTTTTTATTGACAATTGCACACATATCTGAATTTGTATGTTGTCGAATTTGCATAAAACCAGGGCCTACTTTAATTTGCTCAGGGTCTTCTGGTCACTATGTATCAGACTGGATTTGAATCCAAGTTATATGTATATGGGCATGTATATATGCATATGTACATATATGCATTTGTATATTATGTACATAGCTTATGTAAATATATAATGTGTATAAGTATAAATGTAGATATATAGAGAAATTTGGGATTCATCCATAAGGAGATAACTGAACCCAAGAGCTGATGAAATCACTGAGACAGTGTTAGATGGAGAAAGAAGATAAGATGTTCCAGGTATTTTTTTAATATTGGCATTTATATATTAGGATGAGTTCTTTTTCATGATGCTGACTATTTTGCTTTTTATTTTTTAATGGAAACAGTAGTAGAGCTGAGATTTTGCATTCTTCTGGCGTTCTTTTTTTTCTGTTTGAAAAAGGTATGTGTATGTGTTTGAATAACCTTCAATAAATTTTAAAAAATTATCTGTGAATATAGCGTTGATTAACCAATTTAGGTTACTATGAAGTTAATACCCCCTTATTTCTCTTCTTGCACAGGCAGAAGTACAAATGTCTACCACAAGACGAAAGCGCAGCATGTTATATACTTTACCATAAGCTATCATAAAATGAGCTCAATTGCAGACAGGTATGCTATTTGGATGCTATTTTACTTTAAATTATTTTTCAATGGCAAATTAATCATTTCTATCAAACACATATAAAAAAGTTTTTATACTTAATGTTTTTAGGTCCCATCTCTGTGTTCTAGTTCCTTTTTTATGGTTAGTAAGGTACAATACTATAGTTATTATAGTTTAGAAGTTATGACAAGGTAAAGAGGGAAGATTGCAGTCTGGTTGTCCTTCCATAAAGAAGATATGTAAGAGAAGTTCTTGCTCGTAAGTATACTTTGGAAGCTTTTTAGGTGAAAAAGATTTGACCACGTGAGCTAATAATGAATTCCTAAACCTCTTGAAACTTTTATTTTAATTAAAGTAAGAATGTGATGACCACTGATAATAGAGATGATTTTAAAATTTTGCAAATATAAATAAACTTAATTACATTGGGGAGGGTGACTAATAGTTTTATGAACTGCCTTGCCACAACACAAATGTGAAAAATTAAGAATGCATTATTAAAATTCACAATATGAATTAATTATTACATTCAATGGCAAAAGAAGTGTTTTCCTATAAACTTTTATCTTTGCCTAATGGTGTTACACTTTCTATTTAACTTTGTATCAGAATTTCTTACCATAGTGCTGGGCAATATAATAGATATTAAATAAATATTTGTGGAATTGAACTAAACTCTCATCCACTCACTTTTTAGTTTTCCTCTGTGGCTCATGCATACATATATATTCGTGTGTTTTCTACATATATGTGTGTATATATCAATTTAAGTGTTGAAGTAACAGTACAGTTTGTAAATATTGTATAAAAATAAGTTAGTGAAAAGTTTTCATTTCTATTATTAATTGGTTTTTCAATGTAATCATAATGCCTACCTGATAAGGTGACTTTACAATACATGGGTCAATTCAAGTAATAGGATATTTTTTTCAGTTTCATAGTGAGTATGCTATTAATGTCTGTTTTAATGTTTTAATGTCTCTTTTAGAGATGACGGTAGTATTTTTGATGGGCTGGTGGAAGAAGATGACAAGGATAAAGCAAAAAGGTGGCTGCTTAAAATGTATACTTACAAATAAATGATTAAATTGGCACTTTAACAATTTAAGTGTTAATTTGAATTATGATTAACTTTGACTTATAAATTATAGTAAGACATATAAAAACCTAAACTATATAGACTGTTTGCCTATAAATTTAGTATAGTGATTTTTTTCCCTTCATTATAATCAAGACATGCACCCTTTGATATTTAGAACATAAAGATTTATAAAATAAATCAGAAACATTTGTTCAATCAAGTTAAGAACATAATTCAATTAGATTTTATGTGAAAGTAAATATTTGCTTGTTTATGTGGAAGAAATAAATATATGTCTTTTGTTAGCTTCCAAAATGAGAGACACCTTTATTTGCACAATTGTTACTTTAAATTTTTTAAAATAATCTTTTGTATCAGAAACATTGAATTCTGAATCTGGTTCTCCTACTGTGGATGTTTCATTACCTAAAAATATGTCCACTAGCCTAACTTGGATGATGATTCCAACTCTACATTGAATGATTGCTAATCTTTCCTCAGAGTATCTAGAAATAAATCTGAGAAGAAGCGCAGAGATCAGTTTAATGTTCTCATCAAAGAATTGGGATCTATGCTTCCTGGTAATGCTCGGAAGATGGACAAATCCACTGTACTACAGAAAAGCATTGATTTTTTACGGAAGCACAAAGGTATTTGGAATTTTCAGTTCAACAAATGTATTAAGTAATGCAAACTGAATCCAATATTGGTTTTATTTCTTTAAAAGCAAGGTACAAAAGAAAACCCATGGGCAGAATTTAAATCATTTTAGTTTATCCTGACTTTTTTATTTAAGAAAAACTTCAAGTTTTAACACTTATTTTGTTATTTTACAAAAAGATCTTTTATGTCCAAATAAGTAACCTAGAGGTAAAAAAGCAATTGATTTTGACTAATGGTTATTGTAGAAAAACAATGTCCAGAATATAATCTTTTTATTAATCTCTTTCAGAAATCACCGCACAGTCAGATGCCAGTGAAATTAGACAGGACTGGAAACCTACATTCCTTAGTAATGAAGAGTTTACACAATTAATGTTAGAGGTATATCACAATTCATCTTCTTAAAATTTTAATTTCAAGAGATTTTTAGTGACTTTTGATAAATACCAGGCTTGTTTTTATTTAATTTAATTCAGCAAGCTGTACCTTCAATGAACATTAATCATTAGTTGTTTTGGGGTTTTTTATTACAGCTTTGAGTAAACCCATGCTAAATTTTCCTAGATTCTGTATTGTTCGAGTTTTTTACCGTTTTAATAAGAGAAATATGTGAGGCTTCTCCAGCAATTAGCAAAATATTCATTACTTTATTGCTCTAAATGATATCAGATGTCTTCTGTCATATACTTTGACTACTACAGGGCCTATCTTGCACTAAATTTTAAAATGTGTTTCTAACACAGAAGAAAAACAATTGCTTGAAGACATGGGCTATCGGGGATATTATTGGGGATGTAGACACTAAACAATAACTCTAGTCCAACTATCAATAATATGGAATTAGGTCTTGATCAATGATACATGTAAAACTCAGTGGAACTGTGCATCAGCTAAGGGGATTGGGAGAGAGGGAAAAAATATGAAATATGTAACTAGGGGAAAATATTCAAAATAAAAATTAAAAATTAAAAAATAAAATGTGTTTCTAGGAGGTAATAGTAAAACATGGCTCTAGGTTTTTAGGACTACAAGAAAAAGGAATTCATTCCTAACTAATTAGAAATTCTTTATAGGAATTGAGCTTGTGGTTTTTTTTAGTAAGAAAGTTTTCAAAATCTAATTAATTTGGGTTCTCATAGTGGTGTATTTTGTTCAAAATTGTCAAATCTGTTTAGAAAACCAAATAATACTTCTGGGGTCCATGGTTTGCTTCTTTGCTGTAGGTATTCCTTAACCCAATGCAGGTTGTAACCCTTCTGTCCTTTAATCAGTGCTCTTTTGGAATTGCTGTGTCCGAAAAAATTCCTATAACCTGCCATTTGGTGATGAAATTTTGTTTGGCTGGCACTCTGTTAGCAGACAGTCTCACAGTAAACCTGAAACTGTATCTTTCCAGCTTGGTGTTTGACTTGTCGGAGTTCATGTCTTAGGTTTCTAAGAGAAGTAAAAATTCCTTCATGTAGCTTTAGAGTGGTATGTTAGTGGGTGAACCAATCATAAATACCATATAAATGTTGAAATGCTGACCTACCATTTCATGCATTCTCACTTCTTATGAGGTATGGCAATGTAGCATAGCTGCTATCTCTGTATTTCAAATGTATTTAAAGATTAAAAACATTTTTATAAAAACTTAACAAATGAATTATGAGAGATAAGAGAAATAATGTTTTTTTAAAGAGGATAGGCTTTGGTTGAGGAGGAAGTATAGGAAAGTGAGAAAATGCATGAATTCGATGGAAAAGTAAAGGAAGTAATCAACATAGAGAAATAGAGAGGATATTAAAACTTTTCCTCAGCTGATGCCCAATTTATATTTGGTAATAATGTTTATTTAATAAAAATAATTTTTAGGGCTTGGCAAAAAGGCATATCCATCTATCTATTATTATGTATGTGTTTATATCTCCATATGTCAAAAGACCAAATTGTATGTAGCAAGGAAGGAGAAAGAAGCAAATTCATGAATTATCTTTTGTTGATGTCAGTTGTGAAAGCCAATTTTTTGTGTAAATAAATCTTGGTGCTGAGTTGTTAACATGTGAAAATATTGATGAACATGGCTTGGGATATGAAGTGAAAGATCTATGAAATTTAGTCATATTTTGCCCATGTATAAATCTATAATCAGAACTCAATATCTTACCTAAAATTTTTTTTTATAATTGCAGAGTAAACTGAAGCATAAGTTATAATTTTGCTAATGCTTTTTTCTACCAGAAATTGGCTTCTTAGTATTATTTCCTTAGCCCTCGTGTCTAGTATGTTAGTGATATGGGTGAAATAGTTATTGTCTTTCAGAATTATTTTAAAATGTAATTATTAAATCACTTATCATTACAATATTTAGGATCATACCCCTGGAATTCTCTGTATTTATATTTCACATTTATTATGTGAAGCATATTTTTAGCAATTAGTATTTACTGTTGCTACAAAATAAATTTTCCTTCTGGAACAATAAAATATATAGGGGGGTGTGTGTGTGTGTGTGCACAAGTGCGTGTATATCTTTGTATCACTTAGACCTAGATTTTTATCAAAACATATAATTTGACCTATTTGCATAATTTTAGTGTCTCAATTAAAGATAAGGGGGGAAATCTCAATATCTGATTTCAGTAGGCCAAATTTCACCTGGCTGTGGTTTCTCTGGATAGAACATATGCATGCATATATCTATATCTATATACATACAACTATACATATGTCTACATTAAACACATGTGTTTGTATATATCTCTTCAACTGTATGGTATTTGGCTTATTATTTGCCCTATGACTAATAAGACTAGCTAGTGTCTAGAACACTGTCTAGTATAGATTAGACTGGAACAGGGTCTAAAATATAGTAAATACTTAATAAATACTTGCTTAGTTGATTAATACAGATATAGGTATGTGTGATATGAGTGTATGTGTGTGTATACTTCTTAGTAATTGTAAATATTTTATTAAGTGGTTTTGTGTCATGTTCGACTCTTCATGACTATTTTTGGGATTTTCTTGGCAAAGATACTGGAGTGGTTTGTTATTTCCTTCTCCAACTCATTTTACAGAGGAGGAAACTGAGGTAAATGGGTCTAAAAGACTAGTATGTATCTGTGGCAGTAAACATTTACTAAGTACCAAAAATAGATTTGATTTATAATGGGAAATTAATATAGTTCAAGGCTATATTTGTAAATGCTATAAAGGCAATGGAATAAGAACTTAATTTTTTTATTAAAGAGTTTATAGAAAGCAGAGTCTTTTAATTTTAAAAATGTTTACCATATCTACATGTGTATGAGTGCATACATACATCCTTTAACCATATAAGATGAAAATGTAATATAACTTCCTCCTGCCATGTGTGGTTGTTTTTTTAGCTTTACAGCCACAATTTATGTATAAAACTAAAAGCAGTTCATTAGTAGAACTGATAGTAGCAGCTCTTATTAATTTATTGACTACCTATATTGGGGATGAGCAAAAATGATTAGTGTTTTATTATGTGTTTATGTATTTTTTATTCCCATTTCAACAATAGTTTTATGATGAAAACTTTTTCAAGGTTTTTATCCATAGTAAAGGTTGTTGGCACATCACACATGAATTGAGAGGTTTTTTTGTACCTGATAATTTTACATATATTAATACCCTCTAATGAACCCTCAGTGAAACCACTTTTTGGGGCAGCTGAGGACCTAGCCCAGATGAAAAAAGGAGGAGGGTTGGGCGTAGGGCTAGCAACCCCACCCTGTAAAAACTACATCTGCTAAAGAAACTGCAACCTAAAGTAGGGGCAGCTGGGCTAGCTCAGTGGATTGAGAGCCAGGCCTAGAGACGAAAGGTCCTAGGTTCAAGTCCGGGCTCAGACACTTCCCAGCTGGGTGACCCTGAGCGACTGTGTGTCCCATTGCCTACTGGTTGTGGCCCTATGCTCCTAGAATGGAGTCCCAGGATAAAAAAAAAAAATGAACTATAACTTCCATTTGTGTAAAACACTTAACTGAAGGACATCATACTCTAGGAGTGTACTAACAGGCATAGAGTCAATTTTTTTTAGTCTAGACACTTGAGAGACAACTAAATTGCACATCTACATTTCCAAAGAAATTGAAAGAGAAATAACTGAATATTTGGTAGCGTGCTTTTTATAAATCTATATGAATTAGGTTTAAACACCACTTTTTCCATGAACTGACATTTTTATTTATCATATGAACTTTTTTTCCTTTTCACTTAACTGACCATTATGTTTAATTTCAGGCTCTTGATGGTTTTTTTTTAGCAATCATGACAGATGGAAGCATAATATATGTATCTGAAAGTGTAACTCCATTACTTGAACATTTACCAGTAAGTATAAAAAATTAATACTAAGTGTATATGTAAGTGCCAGATGGTGATAACTTATTACATGTCATATGCATTGGACATCCCTAGAAACAAACCAAAAAAAGTAAATAGAACCCAGATAAATTGATACCACCTCCTAGATGGTGAAGAACTAAAGCTTTCAAACTAGTTTAGGGAATGAAAAGGATGAGGGAAAAAATGCAGTCTCCCATGATCAAGAGTAGTAGGACAGGGACAGCAGCACATTAGAAAGTCCAAGAGTGAAGTTCAAAAAAATATAATAGAAAATAGATTTTCAAGAGATAAGGTTCATTGGTACATTAACCAAGTCAGTTGTGCTCCACGAACTGTTACCTGTTTTGTCCACCTAGCTGATGTTTATTGATTGATTGAATGGGAGGAGAAATTCAGATGGAGAATCATTCAGGCAATCTGTTCTGAGGGATGTTATCATTTTGGTTGGACATTTCATAATATGCATTGATTGAAGTGTCATTATAATGTATTTTATTGAAAACTATTTCCTGTTTTTATTCAGCTTTCTTGGTTACTTTTAAAATTTATATTATTTCATTGCCATATTGGTAAGCTGGTAATATGACTATCTTTACTGTCTTTTCTTCATGAATAAATTACCTCGTAAAACTCAAACTCTAGAACATTTGGGTATAGTTTTAAGGTGTAAAGTTTTGTTTTTGTTGTGCCAGGTTGTTAGTTTTCTTTCCAATTCTTTCTTCCATAGCTCTCACTTATTTTCTGTTTTATCCCTGTCACTTTCTTTTCATCTATGAAATCAGTTTAAACTCTTGTATCATTTCTTCCAGAAAATCTAGTTGAACTTGTATCCAAGCTGTCGTGTGTGTGTGTGTGTGTTGGGGGAGGAGGGGTTGCTTAGATATTTTGGATTTATTTTCTCCTTCTGAAATTGTCTTGAGTGAACTACCTCTATTGGGGATAAGTAGCAATAGGCAATGTTCCAGCAGACTACTGGCAGACTGCTATCTTCAGCTAGCTAGCAAGCTCTACAGAGTGACAGAACCACAAGTTCTCTTTGGTCTGAATTTCTTGCCTTGCATATACCTCTCCAAGCTTCCATCTGGGCTGGAGGCTAGGATTGAGACCCTGCTTTGCCCTGAACGTCAGTCACTCAACTAGCTGCTCTATGCTTCTGAACCTGATCTTGACTCAGTACCCAACCTGGGGCCTGCAAGTGACTGCTCCCTGCCCTGGACCACCACCTCTAAGCTCAGGTCTCGTGTGACCCAGAACTGATTAGTCAGTAGCAGAGCTGCCGCTTGACACCTGTTCCCATTCCCTGCACAAGTGTGGGTCCTTCTGTGTGTGTCTGGTGCAAAGTTTTGACCCTTTTTTAGTCCCTGCATTGGAATACTCCACATGGCCATTTCTGGCTAAATAGACCCTATCCCTTCTGCCCCCAGACCTTGCTGCCTCTCTTTGCTGACCTTGGCTGGAAAAGTGGCTTGTGGTTTTGTCTTGAATTTCCTGCTCAAGTCTTGACTGGTTTATTTTCTATGTATCTTTCTAAGGAATTATAGGAGAGAAGCTGGTGGGGATTCTTCCATGATGCCATCTTGACTGGTCTCTTTGTATGTGTGCTTTTTTAAAACAAGATAATAGTCAACATCTTTCTTTTACAAAATGTTAATTTAATCCTTTTTTTTTGGTAGTAGAACTAATTCATTTATATATTTTCCCTAATTCTGTTGATGTAGGTAATATTGTGATACAACTCAAGAAGAATAATTAGCATAGACTTGTGTGCATGTCAATGAAAAAAACCCCTAAAATATACTTTCCTTGTCAGAAATATTAGCACTTCAGGGGGCAGCTAGGTAGCTTTGTGGGTAAAGAACCCGACCTAGAGATGGGATGTATAGGTTCAGATCTGGCCTTAGACACTTCCTAGCTGCATGACCCTGGGCGAGTCACTTAACACCCATTGCTTAGCCCTTACCAATCTTCCGCCTTGGAACTGATAGCTAAGTAGCAATTCTAACACAGAAAGGAAGGTTGTTGGTTTTTTTTTTTTTAAGTATCATCATTTGAAAATGTTAGAGTGTGAGTTCTATGAAGGCTAGACCTATATTTTTGCTTTTTTTTTGTTCTTCTAGTTTAACACAATGCCTGACATGTAGTAAGTGATTAATGAATGCTTGTTAATGATGATGACAAATAAGTATGAAATACTAGATGCGTAACTTAAATGAAGTAAGATAGTAAAAAATTGGGACTATATTAGTATACGTAGTCACATGCATGACTTTATAGTAGGTCTAGTTCTATGAAATAGATTCAAATACATTTTCAATGTGTTAATGGATAGTAATCAAAATAGAAGCTTTTTACCTAAATTCACTTTGGAAAATCAGTAACTAAATAAACATTTTATTCAATGATTGCTAAGTGTAAGATATTGTACAAAAGCACTGTAGATTCAAAGACAAAAATGAAACAATACTGTGCTCTAGGATATTAAATTCTACTGAGGAGATAAAAGCACAAGACACAAAAAAGCATAATACAAGATGTGGAGTGGAGGGGACAAAGAAGAAAGTGCTCTTGTCAACTTAGAGAAGAAGAAAAGAGAAGTAAGAGAAATGTTTGAATGAGTTTACTTTATTAATTAATGCTTCATTAGAGTCATAGAGTTTAGAACTAGAAGATTCTTTAGAGATTAAGTTAAATACCTTGAGTTTACAGGTGAAGAAACAGCCACCAGAAGATTGTGTTTTGCCAAAAGTTGTAGTAATTAATTGGCTAACCCAATTTCCTCCTTAATTCTTTCATTATCCTGAAAGGGAAAAATTTGAACACTAATTGTTTAAAGGCTAAGAAGGTATGTTTTAATGAATTTGTGTCAGTATCCTAAGAGTTTTTTGTAGAGCTTAGAACAGAGAGCTTTAGAAAAAAGGATCAGTCATATCTTAGCCCACCAAAATTCAGTCCCAGAAAGTGTTGCTAATAAGGGATTGAGTTACATGCTAGGATAGTTACATGAAAATGACTGGGTTGTTTTATATTGTTATTTTAGAAAGGGCCAAAATTCTGTTTGTTCTTTAAACTCTTTGGGCAGATGGTATTTTATGTATAGGAATGGTAGAGGTAGAGAAAACCTAGATAGTTTCTCTTGTTCCCTCTATGTTAAAATGTATTTCAATTAGAATTAGATAGTAAGCAGATGCTAAGTGGATGCAAGTCTCTGATTTCACTGGCATAAAAATCTGTCTTTAGTGTGAATATCCTCACTAAAAGAGATAGATTAAGGATAAGTAAAATTCATTGAAAAGTGGATCTCTAATTAATTTCATGGTTTCTACTGAGTAGCAAGAGTAGCTCAACTGGCCAGGCCATGAACAGCTGCAGGAGGCTATAAATATGTAGGGAAAGGTAAGACCTAGCAGGGATCCCTAAATTAAGACCAGCAAGTTACAATTCTCAGTAAAAGGGGGGAAAAAAAAGAAAGAAAACTAGTTAGCAATATCGCCCAAAAAAAAGCCTGTTTTCTTTTGTTTTAATTAGTATCATGTGTCTTTTTCCTGGTATATATCAAGTCAGAATTAATGTTGGTACTTTTACTAGTTTATTTTGGCTAAAAAAAACCCCAAATTTCTAGAGTTTTTGTTTATGCTTATGAAAAGAATGTACATTTTATCCACACAAGAAAATTCTGACCTTCTATGGTGACCATTCAAAATGCAGACAGAAAGATCCTGTTAAGACAGTGAATGGTAAATGCTTGATTGATTCAAAACATTTCAGTGACAGTCAGTGTCTTTTTTAGACTCTGTGCTTTATAGAATTTTAAACTTAGAAAATTACTTAGTTTAACTCCCTCATTTTCAGATGAGGATATTTAGGTTGAGAGATTAAGTAACTTGTCTAAAGTCAAACTAGTAATTAAGTAGCAGAGCCAAGATTCTAATCCAGGATCTCTGTCTATAAATCTAGTACTTCCATTATTGCCTTGCACATATCTCTGACATTTCTGCCTTACTGGTCTATTGTCTTGTGTCCTTTGGTTAGGACCAGCGTTATGAGTAAATGAGTATTGTACAGGTTTGTCAAGGTATCTAAAATTCCAATATCATAAATTAATTTCTATGTCTTCCAGGTTTATCAGTCTTCAGGAGGCAACAGCTCTTTAGCAGAAGTGCAGGTAGCTTTGGAAGGGATAACACCCAGCTCAGCAAGTCCTAAACTAATTTGGCTATGGTACATTTTTAGGCCCAAAGTGTACTGACAAACAAGAACCCATAAAAATTGATTTATTGGGATTGTAGAAACGATGGGGACAATTTGTCCTTTATTTAAAATTTTTTCCTCTTTTTATTTAAAAAATTTGCTATGTAATATTTTTAATACATCAATAATTGGCATTGGTGGAGAGAGAGAGCTAGCCTTGAAGCAAAGCAGAAATGCCAGTCCTACTTCTGACACGTATCATTACTCTGGGCAAATCTCAACCTCTCACTGCAACTCTAATAAAATCCAGAGACAGTGACAAACTGCATTGAGAGAGAGAATTTCCTCACTTGGACAGTTCCTATACCAGTGAAATCACAGATTTTGTCTTGATAACTCTAATTTAATATTTTAGAGAGAAAAGTGCTACCAACATCAAATTTTTCTTATTAGGAATTCTGTTCATATTACATAGAATAGTTATTCTTTAATCCCTAATATTGTAATCAGCAAACATCTTTTGTGTGTTTTGGTTCAAAAAATCATTTTAGGCATAGTCTCTACTTCCAACTAATATATTCTAGTATCAAATATAGACAAAGTATGTATATATGTATGTATTTTGTGAATTCTCTCTCTCTGTCTCCAAATAAAAATATAGTTACATAGATACAGCACATAAGATAATGATAAGTGCCAAATGAGGGGCACAAAACATTGACAGAAACGTTATAGGACTTAGAAGAAAGAGAACTCCCTGGGCTTAGGGTACTCAGGACAATATCTGAAGTGGTCAGGATAACGACAGAGAAAGTAAGAATTGGGTTTTGTCTTTGATGGACGAGCAAGTTTCAGATCATTGAAGTGGGATGGGGAGGTGTTTCAGTCCAGGGAAACAGTGTGAAGAAAGGTTCAAAAATGATATGAACCAGGCATATAATTGAGATGGAAAGTTTAAAGAGGGGAATATTTGGGAACATTGCAGAAAATTTTGAGATTATATAAAGGAGATGGAACTTTTTTTTGGTAGTAAATGGAGAGAAACCGCAAGTTTTAATTGAGTAAGTGGCATAACTAAAGCAATGTTTGAGCTTTGGTTTGTTTATCTTACCATTTTCCAATTTTAACAGCCCACTTAAAGCAAGCTCTTGTGGGAATGGGACATAGGCTAAAATGCTTGGGGAATTGGGATATGATATATCTGGCACCAAAAGTCAGGCAAGATAATGCCCAAAACATAAAGACATTTTTCCTGAGGACAGTCCTCATAACAGTCTATGTTGTCACAATTTTTTTCTTCTTCAGAAATTTTTGATATTTGATGGAAATAGAGACCTTGGTCACAGATTTAGTATATCGACCCAGACAGCGTTACTAGTTTAAACTATATCAGTCAACAAACATCTAAGGAGTGGGGATGAAAGACAAACAGGCCCTGCTCTCCAGGAGCTTATACTGTAAATAAAGACATGTATATAGCTACCCACAAGATACATATAGAGTAGATGAAAGATAACCCAAGAAGAGAAAGCATATTAGATTCAACCTAACAAAATACTAGTTTTTTCCTCACTTTTCAAAGCCATAGTAACAACATCATTTTTATTAAAGATCCTGATTTCCAGTTTTATTAAGGGTTGTTTGTTTGTTTGTTTTTTTTTTTGAGAAGATAAAGGTGGGATTCAGAGTATATGTAAATCTTAGGTCTCTTGAGATTATAGGCTTATAAATATACCAACCAAAGATATCACTATTAATTGAGTTTCATTCAAAATTTCACTCAAAGATCTTTCTAGATGTGGTTGTGACAGTTTGTATATTTATTTCTTGAAAACATTTAGTATTATTTTAGTTGAAAGTCCTCTGGGTTCAGATAGATGATATTGTATAGGAGTTGCAGTATTTTTACATTCATATATACCTGCATATATATGTAAAATAGATATATTTGCCTATAAACAGAATTATGTATGCATTTAAAACCAACAACAGATTTTTAAAAATTGCTTTTAGATCAAAAATGATTTGAAAAGCAATTTAGAGATGCATTTCTAGTTTTGGGGAAGGAAAATTAGCATGCTTGTGAGCTGTATCCTGATGAAAAGGACGAACTCTTAGTTAAATGGATTATTAGTAAAATCTTATTATCCACATCAATGTTAATATTGATAATCTTTTTTAAAGGTTTTAAGTTTAGACTTCAAAAAAAACATTTCCATAAAAAAAGATTATATATTGTATATCCATGAATCTTCATTTCATACCACTTGTTTCAAGCATATAATAGATTCTACACATTTCCAGTTCTTTTGTTCAGAATATTTTTCTTTTTTTCTCTTGCTTTGTTATTCCTAGGTTTCCTATAGTTCTTGTGAATTTCTTGATCATTATTCTGTCTGATGTAGATTTCAGGCTTTTGAAAGAAGAGGTTTGGGGGAAACTTCAGTTAGTCAACAAGCATCTATTAAGTGTTTATTGCTGTCTCAGGCAGTCAAGTTGGGTGGAAACTCAGAAGTGACATAGTTAAAAGTTGTTTATATGTTTTCTTTGTCATTTAATAAACTGTGACAAATGTACTTGAATGCATTATAATTGTTTTAAATCCTCCTTTTTTTAGTCTGATCTTGTGGATCAAAGTATATTTAATTTTATCCCGGAGGGGGAACATTCAGAAGTTTATAAAATATTGTCTACTCATCTACTGGAAAGTGATTCATTGACACCAGAGTATCTAAAATGTAAGTAGTGGGTTCATATGGATATTTATTTATTTATTTATTTATTTGTTTGTTTGTTTTTAAGCCCTTAACTTCTGTGTATTGGCTCCTTGGTGGAAGAGTGGTAAGGGTGGGCAATGGGGGTCAAGTGACTTGCCCAGGGTCATACAGCTGGGAAATGTCTGAGGCTGGATTTGAACCTAGGACCTCCTGTCTCTAGGCCTGACTCTCAATCCACTGAGCTACCCAGCTGCCCTTAGTAATTTTTTTTAATTTAAAAAGGATTCATTCAAATATTATAGTTGTATCAGTGACATTTGTACTTTTTCCACCTTTATAACACAAATAATTTGATATTTCTTAAATTATATTGAAACCAATTGTATGTTTTCTAAATTACATTATAAAGTGTCAAGAAGGAAGCCACTAGTAACATTTAAGAAGGCAGTTTTACTAGAGTGGTGAATGTGGAAATCACATTACATTGGATTAAGGGAGAAATGGAAGAATAAGAAGTGAAAACAACAGGAAGAGGCAAATTCAAGGAATTTGACACCAAAATGAATGAAAGAGTTTGCATGGTAGCTAGAAGGGGGAGGGAGAGAGGGAGAGAGAACCAACTGTAAGTTTAAAAGTATGTTTTAATTAGTAATACATTTTATGCCTTTCAGCAAAAAATCAACTTGAATTTGGTTGCCATATGCTCAGAGGAACAATAGATCCAAAAGAACCACCTACTTATGAATTTGTGAAGTTTATAGGAAATTTCAAATCTTTGAACAATGGTAAGTTATTAGAAGAGACTTCTTATATGGGAATGTTTAATTTGATATTAAAGGATTTATACTTCATAAATTAATTGTGGCTAACCTCAGCCTAAGCTTTACTACTATTTATCAATCCTGTCATTCTTATTTGCTTGCTGTTCTCATTCCCCACAATGATTATTCTCAAGCTTTTCTTCTTTTCTTCTACATACTCCCAACTCCACACTTAGAGATGGCATAGCATTCTCCTTCCATGAGTTATTTGAGGATATCTGAAGACATTTCTTAGTTTCCTAAAAATCATCATTTTCAGCAATTCCTCATTTTATTCTGAGGCCAGAGAGAAGAAGTATACATATTTCTCACTAAGACATACTTCTATGCCAAGACCTTAGTCCTAGTCTTTTTACCTCCTCCAAGATCTTCCTCTAATATGTTACCTTCATTTCAGGTACCTTTCTCTTCCACTACGGACTCTGTTCCATTTTCCTTCAAGTATATTCCCTCCAAAACTTCCTTTTAAGCCCTTATATAAGCCCTCTAGCTAAAATCCCATCTTTCTCCTCTCCACTATTAAACTTCAAAAAGTTTTATCTAAACCTCTACTTCTCATAATACCAGTCTTGCTTTGTGCGGCTTTGGGCAAATTATTTAACCTCTTGGGGCCTCAGATTTTCATCTGTAAAATGAAATTATTTACAAGATCTCTGTTAGCTTTAAATGTATGATCCTATGATCCTCACCCTCATATATTCTGGCTTCCAAACTGGATCTTTGCCTCGCCCCAGATATTCTATTAAAACTTTTTTTACAGGGCACTGATATCTGCTGGTTCACCAGTCTAATAGAGTTTTTTTTTCTTTCCTCATCACTCTTCACCTCTGTAGCATTTCATATTGTTGACCATCACCTTCTTCTGGATGTTCTTTTCTGTCATATATTCCAATATAACATATTCTCCTGGCTTTTTCCTCTTACCTTTACTATTTTCTATTCTCTTTCAGTCTCTGGCATCTTTGTTTGTCAATTTCATTGATTCTTCTGGATTCAACTATCAACAACATCCCAAAAACTCCCCCAACTTTTTTCTCCTACTGACCTGCATCTCTGTTTACATGATATATCTCCTTCAGAGTGCCAGCAGCACCATAAGCAATCAAATTATTTTTATACTATGTCAACCTGCTTCTTCCTATGAATTTACTCTTTTTTACAGTGACACCAAATCCCAGGTTTTTAAAACCTTTATGTTTCAAACCATCTCTCTCTCTCTCTCTCTCTCTCTCTCTCTCTCTCTCTCTCTCTCTCTCTCTCTGTCTTTCTACACACACACACACACACACACTCTTTACTCTCTGTCTCAGTTACTAGAATTATCTCCTAATGGATTTTCCCCCCACTAGTATGCTTTCTATCTCAACCTATTTTTCATATAAGTTCCTTATTTATCTTATACAGTTATAGAATTCTTGCTCAGAAATCTTTGGTGCCTCCTCCTGCTTACAAAATGAAATTTAACCACCATATCCCAGGATAAAGTCTAAATGAAAACTTGATGTAGAAATTAAGGGTGACAACATAAACAAATTAGAGGAATACAAAAATGTTTACCTGCCAGACTTATGGATAAAGGAAGACCTTATGACCAAACAAGACATAGAGAACATAATGAAAAATAAAATGGATAATTTCGATTACATTAAATTAAAAAGTTTATACACAAGACCAGTGCAACCAAGATTAGAAGGTAAACAATAATTTGAGAAAAAAAATTTATTACAAATGTCTCTAAGAAAGGCTTCATTTTTCAAATATATAAAGAACGGAGACAAATTTATAAGAAGGCAAAGCATTCCCCAATTGAAAAATAGTCAAATGATACAAACAGGCAGTTTTCAGATGAAGAAATTAAAACTATAGTCATATGAAGAAATGCTCCAGGTCACTATTAGAGAAATGGAAATTTAAAAAACTGATAACCACATCACGCTTATCAAATTGGCTAACATGACCAAGAAATAAAATGCAAATGTTGGAGGGGATGTGGGAAAATTGGGACACTAATACACTGTTGGTGGAACTATGAACTAATACAGCCATACAAGAGGGCAATATGGAAGCATTCCCAAACGTTTCTAAAACTATGTATACACTTTGATCCAGCAATACCACAACTGGGTCTTTATCTCAAAGAAATCAAAGTTAAAGGAAAAGGACTTACCTGTACTTTGTTATTTTTATCAACTCTTTTTGTAGTGGCAAAGAATTGGAAACTGAGAGGTTGCCCATCACTTGGGGAATGGATGAAGAAGTTATGGTATACACTTGTAATGAAATATTACTTTGCCATAACAAATAATAAACAGATTGAGTTCAGAAAAACCTGGAAAGACAGGTGAACTGATGCAAAGTGAAGTGAGCAGAACCAGGGGAACAAGATATACAGGAACAGAAATATTATATAATGATCACCTGTGAAGTACTAAACCATTATCAGTTGAGTTCTCACGATATCCACAAGGGACACATGATGAAGAATGCTAACCCCAGCCAAAAGAAGAATTGTTGGAGTCTGATTGTAGATCAAAGCATGCCATCTTCTTCTATATTTCCTTTATAAATTCCTTATTGTATGTGTGGTATATGACTTCTGTCACAGCATGAATAATACGGAAATACTTATTCCAAGAAAACACTAGCATAACCTATATCAGACTGTTTACTGCCTGGGATAGGGGCCAGAAGGAAGACAGGGAGAAAATCCAAATCCTAAAATGTCATAAAAAAAATTAAGAATTGTTTCTCCGTGTGACTGAAAAAAATAAACAAGATCTTTAAAAAATAAATAAAATTTAGCCTCTTTTGCCAGCCATTCAGGATCTTCTACAAACAGATATCACCCCTACTTTCCCATCCTTTCCTTTTGCTCCCCTTTATATGCTTAATGCTCCAGGTCATTTCGACTTCTATTCCCTACCCCATATTTCTTCTCTCTGTTGCTTTGCTTAGGTTGAACCCTGTGTCTGGAATGTCTTTCTCTTCTACTTCTTCCCCTTGTGGAGTCCTGTGCCTCCTTTAAAACTCAATTCAAATTACCCTTGCTCCATCAAGTCTCCTCTGATCAGTCTGGTAATGACCTTTTCCTTCTCAGACCTCCTATCTCTATATTGAGAGATGTTTTATGCCACTATGGTGCAATAATTGTGGTTTATAGCTATCTATATATTAATTATTCCTGTAATAGGCTGTCAACTCTGGGAAGAAAGGATCTAGGCCATAGAAACTTATAACCTTTAGCACCTATCACTGTGTTCATCTCAAAGCAGATGGCTAGTAAATGTTTAATTGAATGGCATTGACAAAGAGAATAGAAATTTAAAATAGATTAAATAACTGCTGATATTTTTTTCTTTGTCATTCATTCAGTATCCAGTTCATCACACAATGGTTTTGAAGGAACCATACAACGATCCCATAGGCCTTCATATGAAGACAGAATATGTTTTGTAGCTACTGTTAGGTTAGCTACACCTCAGTTCATTAAGGTATGTTTAGAATTTTGCTTCCAAAATGGAGTATGATTTCAGCCTGTCATTTGAACTATCTGCATTATTTTCTATTTCTAGAATAATAAAAACTGACTGAAATCCATTGAAGTCTGGAAATCATGAATTGTTGAGTATGTGCAATCATAACATTTCCTTAGCAGCTAGTTGTTTAAACCTTATCATTATTATTATTTGGTTATATCATTTTTTGCCTTTATTCATATAGTGTTTTAATGCTTCTAAAGTTTTATCCTTACAACAGCCTTGTGAGGGAGTTAATACAAAGAATATCCCATTTCACAACTGAGGAGACTCAGGCTCTGAGGTTAAGTGATTTGCCCTAGGGCCCAAGGGCACTGGGGTAACCAACACATGGGTTACTGGGTGAAACTCCTTGTCTAGTTGTCCTTTTACTATACTACAGTTGTTGCTTTAGAGTCATTGTGGCAAGCCATGTATACTTTAATCACATGTTGTTATTTGCTTACTAGTGTCTGCCTTTTTAGAATACCATGATACTTTTATAAGTCTAGTTAGTTCTTAGCCCTGGTGAGGAGGAGCCATACCCTCCATAATCTTGAAGAGATGATTTTTAAAATATGAACTGGACTTTGAAATGCCATCAATAACTTAATTGCTATAAATTTACCTTCTCATTTTATTAGTGAATTATTTCTTACTTCATTAATAATTTGAGCTCACATTCATAGGAAATGAAACAAATAAAGGTGAGAAGATGAACTAGACATATTCTAGAAGAAAGGTGAAGCCAGACCCAGGATAGGATCTGTATGATTAGGGGTGAATCAAATCAGAACTTTGCAGGCCTCAGGTTTCTCACTTATAAAATAAGAGGTTGGACTTTGGCTGTTAATTAAGGTCCTTCCAACCCTAAAATTATATGATCTTGTTTGTCTCAGACAATTTATAATAGAAAGTCCAAATGTTGATTATTGACAGTTTATTCTACCTGTGATTTGTTAGGAGCTCACCAAAACAAGCGTGAATATAAATGTTTCCCTCAGAAACTAATAGCTTAATTTACCAGTAAAATGACTTTCTCTTTTCTTTTCCTTCCTCTCATTCTTAACAGTGGGTGCCTCAGCCTTTCAAATCTAGCCCTGGTCTTGTTCTATATTTCCCAAGAAATTGTGGTAGCGGTTGATTAGTATCATTCACAACTGACCTTGCCATCATTCCCTCAACACTAATTTGGTAGCAATTCTGTTGCCAGAACACCCCTCAATTCATTTTCTTCTCCCATGGCCTAGGGGCAGTATGGCCATGGGTTTCTGGGGCTTGTCCTTATTATTCTCTTTGCTAACCTAACCTTCATAGATGGATAAAGGACTTTAATGCTTAATAAAAATATTTAATAGCTTTTCCTTCTTGGGCCACATAACCTGTTCAGTGCTGCTTCTCCATATGCTACAAAATTGTACTGACCTCTGAACATATACTTTTCCACATCATATTGTAAATCCTCCATAGAGTCCACCAAGCGTTCACTTTCATCTCGTTCCTTTAATATCTAAGAGCTAACACTGGGCCATTCCATTGCTATCTCTTATTCTCAATATATACCTTTGATGAGGTCTTTTACTCCATTTCTCATACCTAGGTTAGCATTAGAAATATCCTGCAGCCCCCTCATAATCTGCCAGGCTTAACTTGTCCTTAAATTTTTTTAAATGTTCATTTATCATACAATGCCAGCTAGTGATTTTATGATAACATATAAGATGAAGATCATTCTGAATTATTCAGAAAAATATTTCTAAATTATGATCCATCTTATGACTTTTTTCTTCTTATTTGTAGGAAATGTGCACTGTTGAAGAGCCCAATGAAGAGTTCACATCTAGGCATAGTTTAGAATGGAAGTTTCTCTTCCTAGATCACAGGTAAGCCTTTGAAAAATTCTAGGGCAATAGATATTATATTTTTTCAAATTACTGTGGTTTCAAAAGCTATTTAGACTTAGCTAATCAGAATCTACTTCAGAATTTTTACTCATTTTTCCAAAAAGCATATGCTAATAGATTTTATTAGCTAAATGGTTTTGTCAAAATAAGGTACTATTACTGTTTGTTTGTTTTGTTTTTAATGTTTAATCTAGGGCACCTCCCATAATAGGATATTTGCCATTTGAAGTTCTGGGGACATCAGGGTATGATTACTATCATGTGGATGACCTAGAAAATTTGGCAAAATGCCATGAGCATTGTAAGTAGATGTTAATATTTCACTGCATTCATAACTATTTTCTTAACAGTTGAAATCCTACCTTAATAAGAGAGGATGTGCTTACTAATTTTTATTATCTGAGTAAAATTTCACTGCATATTTATATATTCATTAAGATAATAAATAAGGGCCATAAATAATAAAGTTCATTTTCAGTTATTGTATATTAAGTGGCCCATCACAAATATTATGTGATGGGCAAGAACCCCTCTAATAGTTTGTAAGTTACACCCTTGGGATGAAGCTAAGAAAATTCCTTTGGAAATTGAATTGATTTGTTAGGCTACTTAGTACTAACGTCATAAAATACAGATTTGTGAAGTCATAGAATATCTACTGAGAGGATCCACCTGTAAACATATTTTCTTTGCTTATGATTTTTAAAAATAATGTATTAGCATTTTTTATCCTAAAAAATCTATTGAGCTATCATCTGACTTCAATTTTAAAAACTAAATTGTTTAAGTCTTCACTTCCCTATGCTGATTGAGTAGAGCTTTCTAAAAAAACAAGTTAAATGGTATCTGCTATCCCAAAGCTCATATGGAAAATTTTTTTTAGTGAAGCAGTTTCAGGAATAAAGAAAATATTATTTACTTTTGGATGTTTAGTTTTGACCAGGGACTACCTGCCATGAGAGAGCCTATTAATATTTACAATGGCTTTCACTTCCCAGTTTGGTTTGATTAGCAGAAATCCACAATGTGCATGGTTGGCTAATTGGAAGTCAACTGTTTATATAAAACTAGACAAGGCTATACCTCTCTTGCTTTGTGTATATATATGAGCACACACATTTATGTGTTTGTATGTATATGTTTATGTAACTTTGAAGCAAATTATTAATAGGAAGTTAAATTCTTTGGAAGGTACAATAACTGTTTGAGTCACTAAAATTACCTCTGGGAGTGGCTTATTTTTTAATGAATCACTATAGAAGGCAGAGTCATTAGAAGTTGAATCTGCATAGATTCTTTCAGAAAATATAAGCTTATGGGCAAAATCTATTCCTAATAAGTTAAAATGTAAATCAAGGAAATTTGTGTGTGTGTGTTTTTTTTTCTCCCCTAGTAATGCAATACGGGAAAGGCAAGTCCTGTTATTATAGGTTCCTGACAAAAGGGCAACAGTGGATTTGGCTTCAGACTCATTACTATATTACTTATCATCAGTGGAATTCAAGGCCAGAGTTTATTGTCTGTACGCACACTGTAGTAAGGTAATAGTTCTTTTGGAGAGTCTGAGTTAATAGTTAATAATAAATTTAGTAACATTGTTAATCAAAATGAAATAAAATGGGTTTATGGTTTTTAAGTTACCAATATTGGTAAACTTGAAGGAGTAATGTAAAATATCTTAAAAGTATAGTTCTCATAATTACATTTTGCAACTTATGGCAGAAAGTATGACTATTACATATATAGAAATCAACTAAATTGCTTCTAGAAGAAAACTGGGGAAATTTTCAGTAATAACTCTCTTAATTTATCTACTATTTAATTAGTAATAATTTCATTAATATGTAAAAACTTTGAATTATGTAAAAGAAGTACAGTTTTTGAAAAGGGAATAAAAACTATAAATGTGGTTTTGATGTTATATAGTACAAAGAAAAAGTTGTAGAAATAGTTCAATATCAAAAATAGATCAAGTGAAGACCAAAAATAAATGTTTTAAGTGAGCAAAATGCACTATTATATGTCCTTACATTTTTGTCTCCTTTCTTTAGTTATGCAGAAGTTAGGGCTGAAAGACGAAGAGAACTTGGTATCAAAGAGTCTCTTCCTGAGATCACCGCTGATAAAGTATGTTTCTGAACATTTACAACAAATCAAAATAGTTGGTTTTTTTTCCCCAAGTTCATTTAATTAATTGATTGATTGATTGATTTGGAGTATTTTTCCATGGTTACATGAATCATGTTCTTTCCCTCTTCTCTCCCCCCACCCATAGCCAACAAGCATTTCCACTGGGTTTTACATGTTTCATTGATCAAGACCTATTTCCATATTATTAATATTTGCACTAGGGTGATCATTTAGTGTCTACATCCCCAATCATATCCCCATGTGATCAAGCAGCTGTTTTTCTTCTGTATTTCTACTCCCGCAGTTCTTCCTCTGAATGTGAATAGCATTCTTTCTCATACATCCCTCAGAATTGTCCTGGATCATTGCATTGCTGCTAGTAGAGAAGTCTATTATATTTGATTGTGCCACAGTGTATCTGTCTCTGTGTATAATGTTCTCCTGGTTCTGCTCCTTTCACTCTGCATCAGTTCCTGGAGGTCGTTCCAGTTCACATGGAATTCCTCCAGTTCATTATTCCTTTGAGCACAATAGTATTCCATCACCAGCAGATACCACAATTTGTTCAGCCATTCTCCAATCAAAGGACATCCCTTCATTTTCCAATTTTTTGCCGCCACAAAGAGCACAACTATAAATATTTTTGTACAAGTCTTTTTTCCTTATTATCTCTTTGAGGTATAAACCCAGCAGTGGTATGGCTGGATCAAAAATATCAAAATAGTTTTATTAAGTCGAGTGATTTATGAAATATCATTTTAAATTAAAATTATTTAACTTTTATGTTCCTTAATTTTCTTGTTTGTAAAATGAAAATGGTTCAGAATGAGAAGATTGAAATAACAGATCTTAACTCAGAGAAAGAGATGCAATTTTTGAATTTGGGAGTGGCAGGACTGTTGTCATCTATGATCTATTGAAATTTGGTGAAAGATGTATTGGGAATCAGGGGTTTAAAAAGATAATATTATTAATTATATTTTCTTATATACTTACTAGCTATGTGACTGATCAAGTCACTTAATTTCTGTTTACCTCATTTTCCTTAACTATAAAATGAATATAATGGCAATAATAATGATCTTTGAAAAGGATCAAATGAGATAATTGTAGAAATGATTAGTAATGATTCCCTCCCCTTTCCTTCCTTCTCCAGGAGCTGACAAGCAATTCCACTGGGTTATACGTGTGTCATTGTTCAAAACCTATTTCCATGTTATTCATATTTGCAGTAGAGTTATCATTAAATTAAAACTAATCACATCCCTATCAGAAAAAAAAAGAAAGCACTTAGTATAGAACCCATAACATAGTTCTTTTTCCTTTCTCCTCTTCCCTTCCTTAAGCACAGCGTATTCAGAATGTCAGGTGACATTCTGTCTTAGTGGAGAATTACATTTATATCTTAGGGGGAATTACCTTAAAAGGAGGTCCTTTTAATATGGGAATGTCCATGCATCTTCCCATGTCACTTCTTTCTCAGAGAAGATAGTGATATGACATGGAAGTTGTTTCTCCAGATGTGAAGAATATATATGATTCTTGCAAAGGATCTCTTTCATTTGACTGCCTTTTTTCCCTTCTGGTTTCATTTTTCATGCTTTCTATATTCCCCTCTGAGGCTGTTTGTCCCTTCACATCATTAATACTTGGAAATGACAGTTTTTTGTGCATAGGGGAGAGTGACTTTTATCATTGCGTCACTGTTAATTATATTTATAAACACAAATAGGATAAAGGAAAGAATCTGGTAACATTAACCTAAATATGATAAATTATTAACAGTTTTTCAGGTAATAGGATCATAGATTTGGGACTGAAAGGGCACTAATCCAATGCCCTTATTTTATGTTATCTCCTACTTTGGGTGAAACCCTTTAACTCAAATGCAAGGTACACTGGGATTCTATATTCCTAAAACTATAGCTTAAAAACTTATGCCAGCATCCTTACCTTTCAGAGACATTTTGCTGAGATGGCATTGTAAGAATAGTAGTAATGAAACATTCCCTTCATAAATCTGGTGATGGTCTTTCAAGAATATACACATCAGGGGGCAGCTGGGTAGCTCAGTGGAGTGAGAGTCAGGCCTAGAGACAGGAGGTCCTAGGTTCAAACCCGGCCTCAGCCACTTCCCAGCTGTGTGACCCTGGGCAGGTCACTTGACCCCCATTGCCCACTCTTACCAATCTTCCACCTATGAGACAATACACCGAAGTACAGGGGTTTAAAAAAAAAAAAAAAGAATATACACATCAGTGGGAAAAGAGGGCATATACATAGGTGATACTAATAAAGAACATAGACTTTGGGAACACTTGTATCCAACATGACCCTGGTCTCTTGCCTTGCAGACCCCTGATGTCCTTTCCCTACTCATGGTGTCCTTGCTGCTCCCACTAGCTCTGCTAAGCAGGCCATTTAACTGCACTCCATTGGCCTAGCCTGATGCCCAGTTGGATTCCTGACTTCCAAAGTTAATTCCTTCTGCCATCTTTAATTGTATCTCCTCTCTGTTGTCATGAATGTTACTCCTCCAGCTAACTCCTTCTTGGATTCTTTGTTTAGAGTGTATACCCTGCTTTTTAAAAGGACTACAAAGATACACTTTATCCAGCTGATAGTTTCCTTCTCATTTCATCAAGTTTTACTGAATATTTTCCAACCTCTTGAAGGAATTATGAAGTAGAAACCTGTATTTTAACTTCATTTAAGACCTGAACCTCATTGTTTGTTATTTCCCTCATTGTTTTCTGTGATTATATCAACTAGCAATTGAGAAAAGCAATTGATAGACTGCATCCTGATCAACTTTCCTTCCCCGCCCCCACCATATATAAATGAGGAAGCTGAGGCCTAGTGCCTTGCTCAATATCTACTGAGTGATCTTGGATGTCTAGAAATGTTTGAGACAACCACTTCACAATTTATAGTTCAAAGTCATGCCAGTGCTATTTTATTTCCTCAATTTTATGAAAGAAAAAAAAGAAGAAAAAATTTCTATGAAAGGAAATGAATTGCATGACTTGGTTTTGGACTACTTCTATAGCTCCAGTTCGATTTGGCACCTTGTACCACTTTATTTGAAATATTACAAAATGCTGGAAAGAAATTAGATTCAAGATATCTATTCTCTCCTTAGAGAAAAGAAAAACAATTCTTTTTAACAAATATGCAGCTAAACAAAGCAAATTTTCTCAATGATATTATAGTATAAAGTGTTCTCTTTCTGTTTATTTTACTCTTATCAGTTCATTTAAGTCTCTCCATATCTCTTTGAAATCATCCAAATTTTTTAGATTTAATCATTTTCTGATTTCTTACATCACTATAGTATTCCATTACATTTACAACCACAACTTGTTCAGGCATTCCTCAATTAGGTCCCAGTTTTTTGCTACTGTAAAAAATACTATACATATAGGACCTTTTCTTCTCTCTTTTTTTAAAACCTCTTTTTCATATAGGTCTAGCAGTGTTAGAGCTGAATCAAAGGGCATACATCATTTAGTGACATTTTGTTTATAATTCCAAATTGCTTTTCACAATTTTTGTACCCATTCACAAGTCCCCCAGCAGGGCATCAATCTACCTGTTTACCCATAGCCCCTCCAACATTTACCATCTTCCTTTTTCATTATTTTTGTCAAAAAAAAGAAAACTATAGATCAATATCCACAATAACCATTGAAAGAGAAAATTTAAATATAATATTAGCAAAGTGACTAAAACAACATATCATAAAGATTATATCCTATTATCAGTTTGGATTTGGATCAGGAATACAGGATTGGCTTATTATGAATTTATAAACTTAATTATCCATATTAATAACAAAATCAGTACAGTCATATGATTATATTAATGGATGTAAAAAGGCTTTTGACAAAATACAGTGTCCATTTCTGCTAAAACACTAAAGAAAAATAAGAATATATGAAACTTTCTTTAAAATGATAACTAGCATATATCTAAAAATCAAGAGCTGCCTTTATACATAACAGAAATAATCTAGAATCTTTTCCTATAAAATCAGGAATGAATAAGGATGTGCATTATTACCTTTTCTCTTTGACATAGTACTTAGAAATGCTGGTTTTACTAATACAACAAGAGAATGAAATTCAGAGGATGGGTATGGGTAAATAAGAAGCAAAATTTTTACTTTTTTAGATGATATGATAGTGTATTTAAGGAACCCCATTAGAGTCAACTAAAAAAAACTTAACTCAAAAAAGAAATGACTTAAGCAGATTTTCAAGATATAAAATAAGTCTGCACAAATCATCTGTATTTTTATATGATGCCAGTAAAATTTATTAGGAAGAGTCAGAGAATTCCACTCAAAAAAACTACAGAAACAAAGGAAAACACAATAACCTCGAAATGTATTAAGAACTTGGGAATCTATATCAAGATAGATCATGATCAAGATACACATATAAGATATCATGTTCATATGTAAGAACTATGGAAATACAGCTGCAAATTCTGAATATAGAAACATGGACTTAAAAAATTGATTGAGTATTACTCATGGATAAGGGAAACCAACATAGTAAAAACAACATTACTACGTAAATTAATTTACTTATTCAATGTAATACCAATCTATCAAAGAACTAAAAATGAAATATAGAACTGAAAAAATAATGAAATTCATATGGGGGCAACAAAGAGGTTAAGAATCTCAAGGAAAATAACAAAAAGAACTGAGAGTGAAAGGTACCTAGAACTACCAAATTTCAAGAGATCTACTACAAATCAGGAATTTTCAAAACAGTTTGATACTGGTTAAAAAATAAGAGATTTATCAGTGAAATAGATAAGATATGTAACATACAGAAGTATATGTTTCTATTGCCATAGTATTTGATAAACACAAAGACACTGGCTTCTGAGGAAAGGACTCACTATCTGACACAGAATATTAGGAAAATTGAACAGAAATATGTAAGAAATTAAATTTAGATAGCACCACTCTACACCTTATACTATGAGAGTCTTCATTTGGATTCATGACCTAAATTGTAGAAATGTGAGAAAAATTATAAGATTAGTGGGCAGAATAAAAAGCCATTAACAAACAAGGAACAGAGAAGATCACAGAAGATAAAATGAATAATTCTAATTACAGAAGATAAAAAGTTTCTGTAGAAAGAAATCCCCCACAGGTAAGAATAAAAGGGAAACAATTAACTATGAAAAAATTTTGCAAGAAGTTTTTCTAATGAAGATATTATTTCCAAGATATGTTATTGATCAAAAGTATAATAAGATCCACTCCCCAAATAATAAATAGTCTAAAGATATGAACTGGCAGTTCTCAAGGAAAGAAACTCAGACTAGGTATAACCATATGAAAAACTGCTTCAAAACACTGCTAATTAGAGAAGTGCAAATTAAAGCAGTTCTGAAATTCTACTTCATCTATCCTCTCTTCAACTATTGACTTTTAGATTAACCTTCTCCATGATATACAAAATGATAATAATTGTGTTTGTCCCCTGCTTGTACACAAGAACTACTGTTCTGAATTCTTTTAAGAAAATTCTGCATGTCCCCAATAGCTTTGCTTATAAGAATGAAGAGTAGCAATTTTAATAGTATATTTTCAAAATGAATTGTGTATTTTTAAAACAAATCACAATAGGGTTTTTATTTTGGAAATTATTATGTCTCTTTAGAGCCAAGACTCTGGATCTGATAATCGTATTAACACTGTTAGTCTCAAAGAAGCATTAGAAAGATTTGATCACAGCCCAACTCCTTCTGCTTCATCCAGGAGTTCGAGGAAGTCATCTCATACTGCAGTCTCAGATCCTTCCTGTAAGTACTGTAAAAGGAAAGCAGTTCCCCTTTTTAGAGAATGATAATATATTTTCTTCTTCTTCTCTAATTTTTCACAATAGCATATTTATAAGACTGTCTTTATTTTAAAAGATTGTAGTGTAAAGATATTGTATGGACTTTCAGAGGTAGAACTTAAATTTGTCATTGTTATTATTGTTGTTCAGTTATGTCCAACTTTTCTTGACCCCATTTGAGGTTTTCATGGCAAAGACACTGGAATGGTTTGCTATTTCCCTATCTAGTTTGTTTTATGGATAAACTGAGGCAAACAGGGTTAACTGACTTGTCCAAGATCATGTGTGTGGATTTGAACTCAGGTCTTCCTGACTTCAGAAAGTGCTTTATCCATTGTACCACTTCTGTGCCCCATTTAAAATCTTAAGTGTTTGTACTTCTGCAATATATATAAAGAAAAATCTTAGTAGTAGGTAGTTAAGAAAATTGCTCATATTTTTAAAGAATGATCTCTGAGGGCATCAATTAAATGGATTTAAAGTATTAATTTTTCCCATTATCCATTCTGAAAAGAAAATGTTTGCTTCCCTTTAATGGACTTCAAATTTTCTGTTCTTTATGTCTTTATTTTTATACCTTTCTTACCTGCAATAGTCTTAGAAACTATGTGTTTTTTAGAATATATTGACCACAAGAAGACAACTTTACAGGCTTCATCTAATCAGCAAACATCTTTTCATAATAGTTTTTTTCTATTTAGAATATTTCATATGTTTCTTTAAAAGGATAGAAATGATAGAAGAAAAAGCATTTCATAATTATTATAGTTAATTTTTTTGAAGTATCCAAAAATTAATTTGTATTAAAACTTTTTTCACTGAAAGATATTTTGCAATGGATATTTGAAAACTTCTCTAAAGCAAATCCTAATGAAATTTTTTTGTTTGTTTTTTAACACCAGCAACACCAACAAAAATTCCAACAGATAATAGCACTCCTCCCAGACAGCATTTACCTGGACATGAAAAAATAACTCAAAGGAGGTCATCGTTTAGTAGTCAGGTAAAGTCTCTAGAGAATAATTTTCTCATAGACATTCATATAGATAATATTGAGAAGATACATGGTATTCATTCATTGTTTGTTCCAAAGAGATAAGGATCCTTCTAACATCCACATTTACCTGTAGACTTAAATGTTTTGTCAAATATTTTCCATTGAAAATAATGCTAAAATTATTTTAGGTTAAAAAATAGAGGTTATCTAATTGTAAGAAAACAGTTTAAAACTGAGGGTTTTAATTTAAGTTTAGGTTGCTTTCATTTTAATGGAATATTTAAAGTAGAAATGTTTATGTAAGAAAATAATCCCAAACCATTGTTTTTCTCCTAGTCTCTAAATTCTCAATCTGTTGGTCAGTCCTTAGCACAGCCAATGATGTCTCATGCTACCACTTTACAAATTCAACAAGGAATGCCACAGGTATGAAAATAATTCTGAGTGTGTTCTGATTATCTTAAATAAATTGTGTTCTTCCTAATAATTACATCTTGCAGATTTAAAGTTTACATAGCCAGTTTGTGATAGTTGAAATGGGGGGGAAAAAGTTGTTTTTTTCTTCTTCCAGTATGGAAAAGGCAGTTAAATAACTTGCTTTAGTTTGAAAAGTTACTGAGACTAGTGATATAGTTTCATATGTTATGGGCTGCCATACACTTAGCAAATGTTCATCATATGCCTGAATGAATGATCATTTCCTTTGATATTTACCATCTCTGAAGTAGCTTTGAATGTTCAAGACGTATTCTGAAGATTTAAAAGATTTTAAATTCTCATTGTTCTTTATATCCATTTCTCTGTGATGCACTATGAATAATCAACAGGCAATATGCTTAACATGTAAAAGAAATGGTACTTTGCATTCACATTTTGGGGGGAAGGTGGGAAAGGAAGTACATATTGACAATATTAACAGAACTAGTATTGTTCTATCTTTAATTTTCTTAGAGGATAGAGTAATGGGTCTGGAGTCAAGAAGACCTGAGTTCAAACACAAATGGCCTCAGGCACTAGCTGTGTAATTGTGGGCAAGTCAGTTAACATTTGTCTGCTTTAGTTTTCAGAGCACTTTTGGAATGCTTAAAATGTTTTCATATTTTTAAAATAAAATGTTAATGAAGGGTTACTTATGTGTAAAAAAGAAATGTTCTTCTATAGGAATAGAGACTGGAATTGGAACCATACAAGGGCAATTTGCTGTTGTAGAAGTTGGGGAAAGAGGAAGCGAAAGAGAAAGGTGGAGTCATAAAAGAGATCCTTAAAACTCTCAAGTGGGATGAACCAGATTAAAATGTAATTGGCAAATGTTTAACAAAAAGGAAAAAAAATACAATATTACATAGATAAAGTTAAGTTATGATTTTCTAAGTCAATAAATAGCCTGCAAGAGATGTTTCTTTTTGAGTTCAATATCACTGGTGGAGAAAATTCTTGCTGAGGAAACTCTCTCTACAAATGCAGAATATGCCCTTTCTCTTTAATTTCTGTTCTTAAAGTACTGAGAAATTTAGTGACTTCTGTAGGGTATGGCCACTAAGAGTCAAAGGTGATCTCCTGGAAACTTGAGAGGGCTCATCCAGGTTTTGTGGCTTTAAGGAGAGTTTTCTATCCACTATCTTATGCTGCTTCTCATTTCTGCTACATATAGAGATAATAAAAGCTACCTGCCTTGTCTAAAAACATACATATAATCAATAATTAAAACCTGCCATTTTGACACTATTCTTTTTTTCTTTGACTTACCGATATTGCCACCTTATTATTCATATTCATATTTATTTGAAACCACTTGTTATGAAAGCATAATTTTTTTAAAATAGACTATTCTTTTATAAGAAATATTGTCCATCAGAAATTACACAAACTATTGCTTGAAGAAGATAATTTTTATAAGGAAGATCTACACCCTTGTCTTCCTATTAAAGTTTTTAAAAATTACCTCTAGTGTTACATAAAATGTAACTCAAACAGTCTGCACTTTTAGGTACAGTTTGTTCCTTGAGACAAAAATCTTGAAATACATGTATGTATCTTTACTTGGTGAGTTCTGTTTCCTTCATCTGTTTGACATTCCATAGAAGGCACTGAAGGAGCAGGTAGAGATGAGGAAATAAAGGGTCTTTCTCTTTTCTCTTTCAAATCAGTAAAGCAGCAAAATTAGAAATGGCAAAAAATGAACAGAACTACCTCTGTCCATAATGTTATTTCAGAAGAACTATGTTTTTTATTATATTTTTATTATGACTAGAAAATTATATTGTTCTTTACTTGGGCCTCATTAATATTGCTTATTTGAGAGCAAAGACTTAGTGGCAACAGTAGTTTAGCATAATGTAACTGATTATCAAACTAAATTTTGATTCTTCTGCTGCCAAAAAATTGCCAAATGGTGAATACTTCCATTTGCTCTGAGAAGAAATGAAATAATTATGTAAAACATTTACAGACCTTCAACTACTATAGAAATAGGAACTATTCATACAACTATAATATTTTAGCAACCAAATGGGAATTCTAAAAAACATTTATTTATTTATTTTAATTGATTTAGAGTGTTTTTCCACAGTTACATGATTCACGTTCTTTCCCTCCGCCTCCTCCACCCTCCTGGATCCAACAACAAATAGGAATTTTTTTAAATCACATTTTATATGCCAGAAGTAGTTATTACTTTAAGCTAACAGCTGGTTTTCAATGGCATACATAACTGGTAGGGACAATTTACTTATTCTGTAATAATAAGGACTAAATAGGTCTGAAATATCTAATTTCTTTATGGTACTTCAGCCCATGTTTCAGTTTTCAGCTCAGTTGGGAGCTATGCAACACCTAAAAGATCAGCTGGAACAACGGACCCGGATGATAGAGGCAAATATTCACAGGCAACAAGAAGAACTCAGAAAAATCCAAGAGCAACTACAAATGGTTCATGGTCAAGGATTACAAGTAAGATACCCTTAAGTTTGAATACTAGCATTTATGAATCTTTTTTTAGTAGAAAAAGGGACATTCTTGTTATAAATAGACTTATTGACCATGAGGTGAAAGCATAATTTTTTTATTTTCTAAAGTGAATCAATAATCTGTCATTCATTGAACTATTAGGTACCTTCTATAGGTGCTAAGCATTGGAGATACAACAAGAAAAAAAGGAAGAGTTCTGCTCTCCTGGAACTAATGTGCTGTCAGAGGAGACAACATAGATATATGTATACCTAAGATGAATACAAAATAAACAATGAGGTTGGGCACTAGGTATTGGAATTATCATAAACGTCCCATTGTTTCTAGAGTTCAGTATGTTAGCTCTATTCCAGAGTCATGTTATAGATTAAGCTGATGAGTGTTGTCTAGGTCTTCTGAATCAGTATTAAAAACAAATTTAACAAATTTAAGTTTAAACAAATCAAATCCCTGAGACTTTCAGAATGTTGTATAGACCTCCCTCTATATCAGATCTCCTTAACCTTTTTTGTGCATGGACCCCTTGGACAGACTAGTGAAATCTATATTCACAGAATGTTTTTAAATGCATAAAAATAAAATACATAAGATCACAAAGCTAACCAAAGGTTAGTGAAAATGGAGATGTAATTTATTTCCCATCAAGTCCATGAGCTCCTTGAAAATCAGATATCTTAGAGAGGTCTGTGGGTGCTATGTAAAGAGTTGATATTGGTCAATACATTAATTATGGTTCTTTGGGTCTGTTCATTCATTCAGCTAGTTTCAAGTATACCTGTTTGTACTGCTCATATCTCTCCATTTCCTAAGATTGTTACTCCCATTTTACAGATGAGGCAGCTAAGGCTCAGAGATTCAGAACATGCAATTGTACATAAGACATGTAGAAAGTTTCACAATTAGAATCCAACTCCAGATCTCCTAAATTAAAGTTCAGGACTTCAGAGCTATCTGCCTCTACTCTCTGCCAGATAAAATTTTGATTCATTTAGAATTGAGAAAGTGACACACATAATATTGTTCCTATGGGAAAAGTTCCAAACAACTGTTTCAGAAAATGACATTTAAACATGCCCCTTAAGCCTATAATTAGTTAATAAGTAACATTGAAACATAAATGATGGTAATTTTTTCTTCTTTTCCCAAGACTATAAAATTAGTTTTGCTTAAAGAAATCCAATTTAAGAATTTTCTAGTAATCTCCCAAGACTATAAAATTAGTTTTACTTAAAAGAAATCCAATGTACGAGTAAGGCTAGATTGGACAGTTGAAGTAAGATTCCTAAATGATTGTTAGCCTTTTGGGAAGTGGAACATGCTGTTGTTGGATTTTTTCACATTGAGGTACTGTAAAATAACAACAAAATTTGAAAAACCTGCTTCAAAAGAAGAATTTAAGCATAGCATTTGAATATTCAAAACTTCTCATTATTGAATTTTAATTTGTTATTGGTTAATTTTTTTTAAAAAAACATAACTTATTTTAGAATATTCTTAAAGATGTTTTTACAGCAATCATCCCCTGGATTGAATTTTGGTTCCGTTCAACTTTCTTCTGGAAATTCATCAAGTATGCAACAACTTACACCTATAAACATGCAAAGTCAGGTTGTTCAAACTAATCAGATTCAAAGCGGAATAAATACTGGACATATTGGTTCCTCTCAGCACATAATACAACAACAGCCATTACAAAGTCCAGCAACTCAGGTAAACTATAAAGTGCTTTTGAGCCATGAAGATTATTGAGTGATTGAAACTTATATAATTTTTAAAATAGATTTAAAACCTGTTTTTAGAAAGTGCATTTTATAGTCTCATGAAATTAAGAAATCCTATAGGTAATGTAGGCCAGTGATTTTTAAATCATTTTTTGCAATTCGCATATTATGTTGCATGTAAAATTGCAATTCTGTAATTTTAAATAATTTTATGCAAAAGTATTTTAGTAGCAAATAATTCCAAGCCCACCCAGGCTGATATGTGCAAAACATTTTGCTTTGAGCCATGTCAAAAAAGTTGTACATTTTTGTCTCCCTACTTAAAAGTAATTAGTAACTTAAGAAGATAAATATGCTGTCTTGAGCAACTGTTGGTCTTTGTTGTGAATATCCTTCCCCAAAAGGATTTATAGTCTTTGCTGTCCATCACTCTTAAGTTTTATTAAAAAAAATGAAAATAAAATACAAATAAAACAAATAAAAGATAGGCTCTTTAGAATACATTTGATTTCATTTCTTTCTTTAAGCAGTCTATAAAATATTATCTTTCCTAGCAAACTCAACCAAATATTCTCAGTGGGCACAATCAACAAACCTCTCTTTCCAATCAGACACAAAGCACACTGACTGCTCCACTGTACAACACTATGGTAATTTCTCAGCCAACAACAGGAAACATGGTCCAGATTCCATCTAGCATACCACAAAACAATAATCAGAGTGCTTCGATGACTACTTTCACCCAGGACAGACAGATACGGTAACTATTATAATTAATTTTATATTTACATTTACAAGTTTTGAAGTATAACATATTTAATGAAAACTAAGTTACTTTTTTGCTGTAGTAAGTTATAGTAGTAAGTACTATAAATGGTAAAGTACTACTATAGTGTAGTAAGTTTAAAGCTGGGAATGAATTTAGAGGAATGATAATTATAATGCCAAATATATCTAAACTGCAGTGCATTGTTACTTCAGTTTTAACTTTGTACATTCATCAGATATGAGTAATTGCAAGACTAAAAATTTATCCCCTCCCCGGTGCCTTGGAGTGCCTTGGAATTTTCAATAAAATATGTTACAAGTGAAATGTTAGTTATAACCACCACTATATTTTAGTTACATTTGGATTAAATGTGCTTTTAAGGGCTGTCCTTGGAACCCAACTGATCTCTATAACATTACATTGTTATGTTATAATATAACATTGCTTCTTTTAGAGGATATATTCTGAATTCCAAATGGCTACAAATAAACTTATGATCATAGTCTATTCTTAAATTTGGAATTCATTATTTTAAGTTAGAAAAAATGCTATCTTTTTTTCTTTTAAAAAAATAATATACTCTCCACTAAAGACTATATTAATAGTGCCTTACTCGGCATGTCAGACCCTGGATTCTTGAAAGATAGGCCAGAGGTGAGCCAGAGGTTTTGGCAGATCCTAATAAGCTTGAAAGACTTTGAGTATGTGTTCAATGATGTTCTTTGTTGCACATGGGTTAACCTACCTAAGTTCAGAGAGGTGTCTCCTAAGGCAGCCTGCAGGGTGATTAACATTGTGACATTTGACCTCATTGAAGAATTGTGGTCAGCTTCAGTGGAGGATATTCTCACAGTATTGAAATCATATACTTTCGAAGTAATATTGTAACATAATACTAATAAGATCCCAATATTATTGTAGAATCATATACTTTATACAATACAGTATCATTTCTATTAGTAAGTAGTCTGTACTAAGTACTACTAAAATTCAGGTGTACTATATTCTAATATTAGCATCATAATGATCATTTAGTATAATGCTATAGTATCCTATTCATGTTATATTTGAATATTTCTATTGTTTATTACAAAGTATTTTAGCTTTCTTTCAAACTCTTGCAACTAACATCCAAGCAACAAAAATGATGGTTGAGCCCCAGAGAACTGGAGGAAAGTTCAAAAGCTTAGGGAAAATATAGTCTCAAAAGTTGGACAGGTCCAAAATATCTGGAAATGATCTCTGTCCTACAGAGCAACAAACAAAAATAAATTGAAGAATTTAATTTTGATGATTGAAGTGATGTTTATCATAAACTATAGCCCAGCAAGGCAATTTATAGCTACATTTATTTTATTTTGCTCATATTAATTTCTTGAGAAATGACATTTTCTTGTCCTTTTTTTTTTGGTATTTCTGTTAAATAAGCACTTTCTTTACTGTGACTGGTTTCTTTGTGCTTTCTATATGTAATCTTTTTACTTGAAGTGTAAAAGGTTCAAGATTTTATAGGTTTGAGGCAAAATACATTTATTTTAAAAATAGGCAAATAGTAAAAAGATAACCAACATTTTGGGCAACTAGATTCTTCTTCCTGAGTTCAAATCCAACCTCAGACATATTCTAGCTGTGTGACCCCAGCTAGTTATTTAATCCTATTTGCCACAGTTTCCTTATCTGGTGAAAGAAATGACAAACCACTTGAGCATCTTTGCCAAGAAAACCCCAAATGGGATCACAAAGAGTCACACAACTAAAAATGATTGAAAAACAACAACCAATATATAAAGTTATATGTATTCAGAACAATAACAAAAAGGTAATATGTTGAATTATTGCATGTGATATGCAAGACTTTAAGTAAGCTTCTATTCAAGCATTATAGTTTCTTTATATAGTAGTATAAAAAACTAATTATTTTTCAAAGAAGGCAAATGGGCATGTTCTTCCACAAGGGAAAAATATAGTCTAAAAAAATCAAATCAATATAAGTATTAGAATTGTGCAGAGTTGACAAAAATATAAATTAAGGTTGTATCTATCATTGATAGAATGTTTGCAGCACGGTATAGTGGCAAGAGGGCTGGGCTTGGAGTTGACAGAAACTTGGGTCTAAGTGTTGCTTCTAATATCAGCTGAGACTCTGGACTAGTCACATCACTTCTGTAGGCCTCTAATCCTAATCCTAATTTTTTTCTAATCATAGTGTTTCCTAATCATAAAGTGAGGACAATAATATCCACAGGTCCTGCCTCTTAAATAGGATTAAAGGAGATTGTGTGAAGTTCTCTACAAATTTTATAAATATCCATTATTATTAAACTGTTGTTTCAAAAACCCTAAAGATAAGCCTGAATAGTTTTTTAAATGGAGAGATTATCTTTTATGCACTTTACTTTGATAAATCTTAGCTTGTTCATTGGTGACATAAAAAATCTGACTCAGAGTTCCAAAAGGAAAGCTTATTCGTATTTTCTGTTATTTGTATATATTTCTTTTGTGAAAGCTAGTGTAGCATAATGGTTAGGGTGCTGGGTTGGAGTCAGGAAGACCTGGGCTCAAATCTCTGCCTCTGTTGTGAATATCATCCAATTCTCTATGACTTTTCTATTACATTACACATAAGTTACTGTCTAGGCTGCACCAAGGAATTCAGATGTCCTTGACATTTTTGTTATATGTTAACTTTAGACCAAAATTTTTAAATTTGGATTAAATTATAAATCAAAAATAGAAAGTAAGCACATCCTCAAGGGACCACAGCTTTTTACTTTGCTAAAATAGTACTATTAACTAAATATTTCTGTTCAATCCACTAGTATTTATAGTGTGTGCCTCCGATGTTTGACCCTGGGGGGCTTTTTCTTTCTTTTCTTTTCTTGCAGATTTTCTCAAGGTCAGCAACTGGTGACCAAGTTAGTTACTGCTCCTGTAGCCTGTGGAGCAGTTATGGTACCTAGTACTATGTTTATGGGTCAGGTGGTAACTGCCTATCCCACTTTTGCTGCACAACAGCAGCCACAGCAGCCACAGACACTGTCACTAACACAACAGCAGCAGCAGCAGCAGCAGCAGCAGCAGCAGCAGCAGCAGCAGCAGCA
>NC_058135.1:162745811-162767041 GCF_016433145.1 Gracilinanus agilis
CAGCAGCAGCAGCAGCAGCAGCAGCAGCAGCAGCAGCAGCAGCAGCAACAGAGCCAGCAGGAACAGCAGCTAACTACCATTCAGCAATCATCTCAGGCTCAGCTGACTCAGCAACCACAACAGTTCCTACAGGTCATTCCTTTTATAGAGAATTTTAAAAATACTCATTTGATTTTACATAACAATTATTGGTGAATAGAGTTAATTTAACATTTTTGCAAATAAATAAGTTAGACCTCCAAATGGGTTCATTATAGAATTTTTTATTTTTCTAAAATAGTCTTGACTCTATTATGCCCTAAGGCAGAGTGAGACTATTGCTGTTTGGCATAGAAACCCTTTTAAATAACTCTTGCTAATTGCCAAATATTTAAATATAGGATGTGTCAAATCTTAGTACTATGGCTTTAAACTATACTAATGCTTTTGGAATAGCCTGTATAGCTTTAATCATAGATAGATAGATAGATAGATAGATAGATAGATAGATAGATAGATAGATAGATAGATAGATAATGTATACATATGTGTGTGTATATATTATATACCTATAGTATCTTTAGCATTATTTTATTTAATGGCTTTTAACCATATAAACAATTTTCTTTTGTTCGTGATATTTTGCTATCCCTCAAATATATATAAAGATAATGCTACTGAAAATACAAATAATGCTACTGACGCACTCAAAGCATCCGATGGTTTTGCATTCTAACTCCAACTTTCCATTTGAACAAGGACTCCTGGCCAGTCTGCTCAAATGAACAAAGCCAATCACAGCACCGACAGCATTTCAACTAAGGCACGCAGACATATAAGGCGGAACATCCATTTGTTGTTGTTCAGCCATTCAGTTCTGTCCAACTCTTCTTGACCCCATGGACCATAGAACACAGGACCCTTCTGTCTCCCACTATCTCCCAAAGTCTGTCCAAACTTTTGTGCATTGCTTCCATGACCATTTAATTGAACCATGTTTGGTTCTAACTGTTTCTTCTTGGTCTGGATATAGGTTCCTCAGAAGACAAGTAAGATGATCAGACAGTCCCATCTCTTTGAGAATTTATTACATTTTGTTGTGATCCACACAGTCAAAGGCTTTAGTGTAGTCAGTGAAACTCTCTTGCTTTCTCCATAATCTTGAAAATATTGATGATTTGGTTTCTGGTTCGTCTGCCTCTTTGAAAACCATCCTGCCCCTCTGGTAATTCTTGGTTCATATTGCTGCAGCCTACCTTGCAGAATTTTAAGTATTACCTTGCTGGCATGTGAAATTAGTGTAATTGTTTAGTTATATGAACATTTTCTGGTCTTGCCCTTATTTAGGATTGGGATATAAACTGATCTTTTTCTAATCCAGTGACCACTGTTGCATTTTCCAAATTTGCTACCTTATGGAATGCAGCACTTTAACAGTGTCATATTTTAGGATTTTAGATAGCTTAGTTGAAATTCCATCACCTCCACTAGCCTTTTTGTTGGCAATGCTTTCTGAGGCACTTGACTTCATTTTTCAGGACATCTGGCTTTAGATCAGTAACCACACTACCAAGTTTATCTTTGATATTAAGATCTTTCTTACATATTTCTTCTGTATATTCTTGCTATCTCTTCAATTTCTGTTCCTACCATTTGGTCTTATATCATGCCTATTTTTGCATGAAATGCTTCCTGGATATTTTCAAATTTTCTTTAAAAAGATCTTGTCTTTCCCATTCTATTGCATTCTTTTATTTCTTTGCATCATTCATTTAATAAAATCTTTTCATCTCTCCTTGCTATTCTCTGGAATTCTGTATTCAGTTGGAAATATCTTTTCCTTTCTCCTTTCTTTCTTTCCTCAGCTTTTTGTAAAGCCTCATCAGACAGCCATTTTGCTTTCTTGCTCTTCTTTTTCTTTGGGATGTTTTTTGTTAATGCCTCCTGTAAATATTGCAAACATCTGGCCATAGTCTTCAGGCACTCTACCTACCAGATCTAATCCCTCAATTCTATTGTCACTTCCACTCATTTTCATAAGAGATGTTATTTAGGTTATAGCTAAGTGATCTGATGGTTTCCTTTACCTTTTTTAATTTAAGTCTGAATTTTGTGATAAGAAACTCATAATCTGAGCCACAGACAGCTCCAGGTCTTGTTTTAGCCAATTATATGGAGCTTCTCCATCTTTGGCTGGCTACCAAGTACATTATCAATCTGATTTCATTAGTGACCATCTGATGATATCCATGTGTAGAACCACCTTTTGGGGCCAATGTAAAAGATCGGCAAGTTGCTATAACCATGGAGTTATCTTGACAAAACTCTTAGTCTCTGTCCTGCTTCATTTTGTACTCCAAGGCCAAACTTAACTATTATTCCAATTATCTTTTGACTTCCTACTCTAGCATTCCATCTCCCTATGATGAGTGTGACTTTCTGTTAGTGTTATTTCTAGGTGTTGTAGGTCTTCATAGAATTGAGCAACCATGGCTTCTTCAATTTCAGTGATTGGAACATAGATTTTTATAATTATGATGTTGTGGTTTGCCTTGGATTCAAACAAATAGCATGCTGTCATTTTTGAGATTATTCTCCAGGCCTGCCATTCTCACCCTTTAATTGACCCTGAGGGTTATATTTCTCCCAAGAGATTCTTGCCCACAGTATGTATGCTCACAATATGTAATGATCACTTGAATTAAATTCTCCAATTCCCATCCATTTGAGTTCATTGATATCCAAGATAGAACTGTTTAATCTTTCCATATCCTCTTGGATCACATCCAGCTTACCTTGGTTCCTAGATCTTACATCCTAAGTTCCAATTCAATATTGTTCTTTATAGCATTGGGCTTTCCTTTTGTCACCAGACACAGCTGAACTTCTTTTTGGCTTTGACTCAGCTCCTTCATTGGTAGTGGAGCTACTTGTAGTTGTCTTTCTCTCTTTCTTGGTAACGTGTTGGAAATCTTCTGACCTGCGACTCACCTTCCAGTGTCATATCTTTTGTCATTTTAATACTGTCCATGGGGTTTTCTTGGCAAAGATACTAGAGTGGCTCAGCATTTCCTTCTCCAGTGGATCACCTTTTGTCAGAACTCTCCACTCTGTCAGTCTTGGGTAACTGCATGGCATTGCTCATAGTTTCATTGAGCTATGCAAACCCTGCCTCTACTCCAAGGCAATGATCCAGAAGGGAGAATATTTATACCCAGAAAATAATTAAACCATTTTATTTTCTAGGCTAATATTCTAGCACAAATGTACTGCTTATTTCTCATGAAATGCAATATATGAGTAGACTCAAGGAGCAGAGAATTTTTTGTTTTCATCCTGATGCCAAGATTCCATCATTGTTAAAGAATTGAACCTCATGTTGTACTTGAGGGAGGAACAGATTTTGCCTTTTTTTCTGAGTGCATGTATGACTTAAAAATTAGCAACGATGATACTAGGTATCACTGATTAAGCCTAGTAATCCTAATATAGTAGGAAAAGGACTGATTTTTGGAGACAAGAAATGTGGGTTCATAGAACAGTTCTCCCATTTAGCAACAGTGTGACCTGAGGCTGCTCCTTTCTCCTTTCTGGGCCCATTTAATGATCTATAAAATGAAGAGTTTGAGCTAGATTCCTCTAAGGTCTTTTCCAACTTTCAATTTTATGGGTTCATGGGAAGTGAACTTGAGCCAGGTGTGATGGTTAGCCAGTTTGGAAAAATATGCCAATTCTGTCTGTCCCTCAGTGCTATCTTCATTGTTAAAAACCTCTTCCTCCCTGTTACCCTGCTGTGACCATGCCACCAGTAATCCCTGTGACTTAGAGATAGCTTGACCATGGGAATTCTAAACTGAAGTTGAGCTAACACCAATTAGGTGTGCACACTAAATCCCTTACCAGGGTAGGAGCAGGGGCCGCCAGGCTGCTGCCTAAGGAGAGGCAGAGGTGCTGATTTTTAAATCATAACATGTACTGAAAAAAAAAAGGCAATGTCTGTTCCTGCCTCAAGTACAACATGAGATTCAGTTCTTCAACAATCTGAAAGTTGAAATGATGGAATCCTGGCACTGGGATGAAAACATAAAAAGGGAGCCCTCCCAGACTGATCAGTGTTGGCATCAGTCTGAGGACAGCCACTATACCCCCTACCTGGGTGAGATGGGAGAGCCCAGACTTAAATGAGAAAAATAGGTGCACTTGAACCAATCTCTGTTTCCTAGATAAAGGAGCTGGGGCTAAGTAATGTTATATTATTTGTTTTTAGACTTCCAGGCTGCTTCATGGAAATTCTTCAACTCAGCTTATCCTCTCTGCTGCTTTTCCACTACAACAGGGCACTTTGGCTCAAGCCCATCACCAGCAGCATCAGTCTCAGCAACAGCAACTTAGCCGGCATAGAACTGATGGTTTGACAGATCCTTCCAAAGTTCAACCACAGTAGCACAGTCACCCCTTTTCTGACATTGAAGGGGAGGGAATGGCTATTTCGTAAAGAGTTGCACTGATGACCCAATGATGGTAGGAAAAATTTATACTATATAAGATGCAGTATTGGAATCTGTCAGGAGTGCCCCATGGAAGTACAGTGAGTACTACCAGCAGGAAGAGGATCACAAGAATGTGGCCAATTCTGACAGTGTTTTCGTTGCCCAGACTTTTTTTTTTAATAAGAAAAGAACATCCTGCCAAATGTTAATTTGCCCAAATGGAGCCTGATCTAAAGTGAACCAGAAGAGCACTAACAATGTTCATTTCTAGTAGTTCTGTACATTTTATTGAATGTTACAGTGGACATGCTATTGCCACACCAATGGTTTGAAATTTGCTAAAAAACGCCATGAAGACAGTCCAGAAGACGTTGTCCTTTGTCAGGTGATTATGGGACAGTAAATATTTTCAGAATGTTGTGTGGAATCAAATTGTACAGATGCTGTAAAATATTGTGTATATGTCTGGGAAAAAAAGAGAGCGAGCAAAATATTTTATATGCTGCATGAAAGCATACTCTCTTCTTTGTAGGTTTGAATACATTTCCTTAAATTCTTGCACCACATTCAGACTAATACATCCCCTTTTTCCCCTTTTGTTTACAACACGATACATCGTTCTTTTCACTTTTCTGGGGCACAAGTCTATTTGTATTTTATCTGTGATGTCACAGTTTGTTCAATGAGGTATGATGTGCTGCTGGGAGTGGATTTTTTTCAGGTTAAATTATTGATGCAATTGTTGGAACTGATGGTCGTGCAACAGGGTTTTCAGGATGTTCATAAATATCCCTTGTTTTGTAATTATTCAATTATGTTTGAAAATAGGATTTGCACTGTTTTATGTATGTAGATGGTTGGGAATTTTACTCCCCAGAGTGATCACATCTTTTGATATAGTTCATAGTTGGAAATATTTATGTAAAAGTTTTAAAAAATATGAAAATTATTTCAAGAATATTTCAGCTATAGGAGTAATTTGCACAAAATGTATTTACATTTTAGGCACTTTTTAACTTTCTCTGTGGTGGGAACTGTAACATGTTAAAATGTGTTGGAAATCTTTTTATTGTCTTTTACAACTTCAATGTTTCTTTTAGTCAGAAATGATTCAGGGTTGTTTGAAAAAAAAAAAAAAGCCCCATAGTGCCTTGATTTTGATTCAGGTGATAATGTTAACCATTGTTTGAACTATGTTGTCTTGATTCTGTAGCAATATTACAGTTTTTGAAGTCTTAGTACAGTTTTAACAAAATGAGAGTGTTGACTAATATTGTTATTTTTCTCCCAGGGAAGACTATGAGGATATTTGGATTGGAGATCATGAATAATTTGGGAAAAAAAGTGACACTTTTGTCTTCAATCACTAATAGGATCTAGAAAACTCAGAGCTTTCCTAAATGTAGGCATAGCTACTTTCATGCCAAAGTACTTATTTAAGAATTGAGTAGTAAATTGGCTTGATATTCATATAGTTTAATAAGAAAAATTAGGAGACAGGATTTGGATTATTTGGATACCCAAACACTAGAATAATGTGTCCAGCATGGTTTCTAACATGAACTAAGATTTAAGAAGGCAACTTCATGTTACAAAGATAATAAAAAATTCCAACAGAAAAGATATACTTTAAAAAATGCTCTCTAGGAGAGATTTTTTATGGTACTTGTAATGAAGTCCACATCTACAGAGAAAAAAAATAATGCAGCAGAAATCTATTAGGATATTTGAAATCTGCCCCCCCCCCCGCAAGAATGTATAATACGGCAGTTATTGGTAAATCATTTTATCATGAAAACAACTGAACATGGAATGCTAGATAACAGAGACTTGCATTGAACCCCCCTAAGGCTTTTTATGATCCACCCTGGATGAACCACTGTGGTTACTCTTAAGGGTTATACTTTTTATTGACTTGCACCCAACCAGCAACTAGTATTTAAAACCCACAATGGAAAAGGAAAGTAGACATGAAAAATGAAGAACCAAAGAAAGGTAGACCCTGCCTCTATACAAAGGAGCAGGACCAGATATCAATATTTAACATAATCTTTTTTCAAATTGTATAATCTTTCAGAAGAGATTTGTCATTCCCATGAATGAAAACTAGTTTTTACCCTGGTGTTGATATCTGAATATAACTATATATAAGGAAAACTGATGGCTTAGAATATTCAAACTGAGATGATGACTTTCCTCTCACCTTAGATAGCCCTGTGCCATTCCAAATACATATATCTAAAATCAGACTTAAAAAAAAAAATCAGGCTTCATCCATTAGAGGCCTGTGCTGATAAAGATGAGATCTATTTAAGGCACATCTGATAACTAAGCAAATATTTGTCATTAAAGGAAAAACCTCTGAGTTCTGCAAACTCAGGCTAATACAACGAGTGAAGCAGGAGACTCCACTCTTAGCCAAGGAATTAAGTCAGTAAATCTAAGTACTGTATTTACTCACATGTTCTCCCTGCTACCCTGCCTTAAATAGTTCCCACCCAATGCATATTTTGAGTAGAAAACTGAGAAATTATTTCAATGCATATAATTCCCACCTCCCTCCTCCATATACTCTCTTGCTTTGGAATAAGCAGCCACTGAAATGAAACATCTGGTTGCTTTCCACTGACCAGGGTGGTATGGGAAAGGTAGTCTTCAGCCAGCTGCCATGTTGTACCCAGCACCCTCTTGTTTCTCTTTCCCACCTACCTCCCTTGTCTATGTAGACAGGTTTCTAAAGTACTTCCAGCTCCATAGAGAGTGAAGGTGGCAGGTGAAGCTATAGTAACAGCTGCCTAGTTCTTAAAACTCTAAATCATCTGTCCCTTAAAAGGAAAGATCACAAATCAAAATGTCACCACTTAGAAAATCCTTTTCCCCCACCAAATTTTCCCTCTCAGACATATCTGGAAGGAGCTTTTGACACTAAAGAGCACTTTTAAAGAACAGAGGATGAAAGGAAAATGTTAGGAGCTCTAGCTTTTTGTGTGCTTTAGTGCCTGGGAGAGAGAATTCAGAGCAATCAATGTTGCTGAGGGTGGAGGCCTGCTGGAAGCTAGAGGCTCATTCTCCTGCTTAAGAACCAAAACTCTAAGGAGAAAAATGAGACCATGCCTTCATAAGCATGACAATTCAGGATTGATTCTCTGTACTGGCTCATCTGATAAGATAATCTTTTGTCTTAGTAAACTGATATATATGTTCAAGAATATACTGGTTATAACAGGAAATGAAGGCCATCTACTGGTTTTAGATAAGAGAAAACTTGGAGCGGAATGTATTAAAAATGATATTTGGATCTCCTATGTGATATTGTAGGCATTGCCTTAAAAGGAATCTGTTGTCCTGTGAGCTACTGGATTAGCTATTATCATAAGGGCTCTGTGATTTCAGAGGTCTAAATAAAAAGCCTTAGGGAGAGCACTTAAAATGGAACTATTTCCCCGGCTAATCACTTCTGGAGAAAGATTCCACGTAACTGGAATATTATTCAGAACATTTAGAACACTTCCACCACATGGAGGCATTTTAAAGAGGAGAAAGCATACAGCGTTCTACTTGACCCCCACGTTCTATCTGCTTTTTTTTTTTTTTTTGTCCTACTCTTTCATTAGTGACTTTGAATGTATGGGTAAGCAGATTTTGCTTGTGTCAAACTCATTCAAGTATATATAGCCTCTCCAATATCTATGACCCTGCTTCTCAGCCCCACGGGAGGAATAATGTTGGAAGGTTACAAACACTGGATATTAACATTGCAGAAGTGAGTCTGACCAGGAAGCTGGAGTACGAGGATAAGAACTGTGGAAAGGAAATTGCACAAAGGCACTTATCCATTTTAATGGAGATTAGGTAAAGATGTGCATTTTTTGGTTTGTTTGAATTGGGTAAGAACTTTATGAACTGAGCTCCTAAAGTCATTGCAAAAGAAATATAAATATTTTTATAGTATATTTAATATATATTTGTATATAACTGTAAAAGTATAGTAGGAGCCCTTCACATGCCTTCCATTTTAATCTAGTTTACTTTTTGCCATAGCGCTTAGTGTTTCCCCATCTGTATAGGTAATGTGCCTACTGTCAGCTTACCAAAAGATAGTATTGCTGCTTTCTGAAACAGGTGAGAATTAATTTCTCATGCCTGGAGGGGGTCCTTTTATATGGGGAATAATGACAAACCCTTCAAAAATTCACATCTAGTACTGTCTAAAAACATCATCCGGATACCTGAGCACTTTATTGCAATTACTCATTTTGACAAACAGTTTTATCATTACAGATTGAGGTTATTCCCAAAGGGCCCCAAAGTCATCAGTTGAATAAAGTGAAGCATTTCTGGTCTAAGCATTTAGACCCAGTGAACCTTAGGTTTATGGGAGTGATTTTAAAGTGTCAAAAACCACTTGGCTCTGTAATTGTTTTTAAATGTTGAAGGAATTGTTTATAGGTAAATAGTTCCACTTAGAGATTTTATTAAACCTGTCTTGCCTTTTGTGTGGCCACCAAAAAATTAAAAAGACCAATGAGCCTGTTAATAGTTTTCAGAGGTCTAGAAAAATTTCTTTCTTGGTAGAAGCAAATTCTAGAATATGTCAGTTTTAAGAAGCAAACCAAATTGTTCTGGATATTTTAAATGTTGTGCCCTGCAGTGTTGGCAGGTCATTTTAGTGTCTCATTTAAATTGTTCTTGAAACAGCTTTGTACTAGAAAACCTGGGGAAATGGCTGCTTTGGAAGAGATTGAGAAAAACTTGTCATTTCAATCTTATATTATCTCTTTCAGAAAAACTGGAGACACCTGAAATGTATTGAAATGGTTATTAATGCAGGATATTAGAAACTGAATGCTAATTCAAAAATAAACCAAACTTGGACATTAAAAAAATTTTAAACTGCTTGTCCATGAGAATTTTGAAAGTTTCTTCATGTCCTAACTTAACACTACATTCCTTATTTTTCTTAAATAAAATAGTAATTTAAAGGTTCTTTGATGTTTTCAGTGCTTTATATTTTGTTAATTGTCTGGGTTTCCCCAGCATGATGCTCCTTACTGAAACAGGATATTATTTGTAAAGAAAATCTTACATAAAAAACCCTTACCCACCAGCAAACACTGAGAGGTGCTGCACTGAGACAATCAAAATAGTATTTATAAATAATTTAGAAACTGGTTTTAAAGGAATAATTGCTTTGAACGCACTTATGTGACTTATTAAAAGACTAAAAGTATTTATTTTAAAGTGAGTGTTAAATTTCTTATTAAAGTGATTTCTGTATAATTTTTTTTTGTTTGCTTTTGAATTGGCATAAAGAAAACCCTCTCATTTGGGTCCCCTGCTACTTATCACTTTCATGGGCATCTGTGGTTGTCCTCACATGGGGTCAGCAGTGAAGGAATGATAGCCCCACCTCTAAAATATGGCAAAAAAAAAAAAAGGAAAAACAAACAAAAAAAACAGCTCATCACCCTGCTGCTCTTAACTGGTTTAAAAAAAATCAGAATAAATAAAAATAATCCCTTCAAAAAACCTTTTCACTTGTTGCCTTTTCTATTCTGTAGGGTTTACTTGTTCAAAGCTTTAGCATTTTGTAAAAGTATAAAAGGCACTTTATTTGTAATTCCTTCCCTAGTGCAGCCAAAGGGTGCACAGAACCTATGGCACATTTTGCCCTCAAAGTCTGTCTACTTTTTGAACTCTTGAGAAAGTGACTAGTATCTTTTAATGGTTGTAATATCACTACTAATCCCAGAAGGCACAGCAGAAGTGGTACAATCTCTTCTGCATAATAAAATCATTAAACAGCTTTCTATATTAATATAGGACTATCCTCCTAAACTCAGACATCCCCCAGCTGGATCTCCCATTACTTTCTGTCTCCATTTGTAGCACAGTCTGATGAAGTGTTATTTGGGCAACCGAAGCACGTAGGGAGTTTTGATAAATGTCGTTTCGGGTGGACGTAGGCTATCTCATGTAGACATACCAGAGGCATCTCCTGAGTTCTGGATGTCAAAATAAGGCATACTGGCTTTTGGTAATATAAAAAAATTTCTTTGACTTGATGAGTAAAAGTTTTGAACATGTGATAAACATGCTTTAAAAATTTCTAGGCAAACAAACTGTGACATCACTTAAAGGGTGACATTGTTTGAATGTTCTCTCTCTGTGCTTGAGTTAGACTACTGGTGCAAGTTCATTGCTGGCAATGTTTGCGCCAAAATACCTGGCACTGAAGAGTTTCTGTGGGGGATGCTCTGTAAATGTTTTATCTTGAAATCCTTGTCCCCACCCAATGGTGTTACTGTGTTGAGTAACTAGACAATCATTTTAAAAATTAAATGGCCAGAAAATATCTATTTTCCCCCCTACAGATGCCAACCCCAAACAGGTATATTTAGACCACCACTAGAACTACTTCCAAATGCATTTTAACTGTGGTATACATTTGAAAAGGGCCTCAGCAGCAAAGAAATTGATTCCATGTTCACTTCATATAAAAAACCCAAAGACAAATGAAATCAATGCTGTTCTGGATACAAATCGAAGACAAAAATGCTTATCTTTGTAAATTTCTAATTATGAACATCTGTTGGTAGTTTTAACAAGAATAACTGAATTTTCTGAGTTCTCTGTGTGTGTCTCTGCTCTATCATTCCTGTTTCTCTTGAGTCTCAAGCTGAATTAATTAGATAAAAATATGCCTCCATTTTATACAGGGTAATCACCAAATTAAATAGACAAAATTTGACTCTCAAAAGGGATTGCTGAATCTTCCATCTAAAACATTTAGTTAAATAATGAGGACGACTGTTATTTCTTATGTATTGCTACTTAATGTGTTCTGTCAACATCCTATGCTGCACTGAAGCATGAGGGCTAAAGAATGGTTTCCGTGGTGCTGTATTAGGATCTCTGTGTGGCCGCAGAGCCTGGAGTGTTATTCTTCTTAAATCAAATGCTAACTCCCAAGAACATCCTCTGGCCTCAGCTACTAAGTTAAGGAGTACACAGCACATGAGGCGCGCACACACCATTTTAATTTTGTTCCATGACATCTGTCAGTTCAGTGTTGCCTTTTGTGCTTCAGTATTACCGCTGGTTATGCTTGTTTTTTGGCAACACTCCTATCTAACTGTTTTGAAAAGGCAAGTTATTAGTTTACTGTCTTTTGTTATATGGCCAAAAAAGCCCTATCAGTCGCCTACACTATTGTTTTGCCAAGTTATCCTTAGGAATTTGTGTAAAGCTTTAAAAAAAAAAACAAAACCTGTACTACTAACAATGCATTTTCCCTTAGAATACTGTATTCAGAACTTTAGCAAAAAGAGCCAAACAGTAGCATGTTTTTTTCTTGATGTTTAAAAAAAAAACCCACCTATTCTTTTATTCAGTTTTGAAAATAAAAACAATACCTCAATGCTAATGTTTTCTAATGTCACTTATATTTGATATAAATCACTGTCTTTATGTGGCCCAGAACTAGACAAATTAAATATTTTCAGAATCATCAGCAATGGCCTCTCCCTTTCTTTATATTCAGCTAAGTAGCTGTGAAGTGCGTGGGGATTTGATTCTCTTATCCTTCCTTCCAAGGCAGACTATTCCTATGTTGTAAGAAATAAAATGGATATTAAAGGATAGATTTAAAAATAGTATGGTTTTAAAAGATTTATTGGTAGCCATTAGAAAAATGAAGCCATGTGCTATGTTAGGAGTCAGTTTAAAAGACGGGTACCTCCTTTCCCCATCCTGGCTCCGCTCCAAATCACCAAAGAGAGGATGCTAATCCAGTCACTCACTATTTATCCTTCTGTCTCTGTGATTATGCAAGCCAGGAATCATGGGAAATGTAGTTTGAAAGACCCCTAAACTTCCACAGGAAGTTTAGATCAGTGACCTCAAAATTAGTTCAAGGTCACTCAAATTTCCAATACGACAATGTGGAGTGTTACTCTGGGAAGAGTTAGTTAAGGGCCATTAAACTACCACCACAGCTTTGTGTTAAAGTTAACTTCTTAGGCCAGTGTTGTGAGCAGGAGGAGGGCTGGCTGGCTAGCCATGGTCAAGTTCACACCTAGCCATTTAAGCAATAGTAGTTAATCCTGTTTCTATAACATTGGTATGACTCATTAGACACTCTTTTGTAAACCTCTACAAGTAATTTATTCACAGAAAACCCAGATGTTCTTACCACTTTTTTTATTTACATCATTTCCATATTACATTGAATATTTGCTATAGAGAAAATATAAATACAGCATTTTATTTTTTAATTTGGTAATTCAGCATTGTCAAATATTGACCATTACTGTATATTGTGAGTTTCCAACCCAATTTTTTAAAAAGTGGGCAAGGAAAACAAAAGTCCTATGGATTGTTTATTATTAAATAGAGTGAAATCAGCATTTCTAATATTTCATCCAAAAAACCTAATATCTAAAAGACTGTTGGCCTAGGCTAGAGATGCCAATATTTTGGGAAATATTTTTTTCAAATATTTTCCTGAGTCATACATGTTCAGGTATATCCTATCATTCACACGTGGCCAATCTTAAAAGACAATCTTAATTGTGAACACACTCAAAAAGGAAGCTATTCAGTTTACCAGATGGTGTCCAGTGAGTTAGTACCAGATGCCAAAACACTGGGTCTGGGGACAGGGACAGAAGGAAGGCAAGACTAGGAGGGGAAAAATACCACCATTCATCTTAAACAATGGGACCATCTAGGAAAAATCTACATTGCAGATAGAATCACTGGTTATCCTTTTTCACGTAAAACTGCCGTCATATAGTGGGCTAAACTCACAAATCAATGCTATAAAATAAAATACAGCATTTTTCATAGTTACTGTTAATATACACTATGTACAAAAAGATAGGCAACACCCTATCTTATATTCTAAATACAAATGGAGAGGACTCATTAAAAACCATAATCGGGGCTTATAAATAGTGCAGAGAAGGCAAATGCCAAGAAGACGATTCCTCCTATGATCGTAACTGGAAGAGAAAATGGGAAAATCGTTAGAGTTCTTGCCTTTGTTTTACTATGGAAATACAACATACAAAATGATGGCTCAGGGAGTTGTGTTCACCTATGGTTTCATCCCCTCCAAACTACATCTAACAGATAATAATAGATTAAAAAAAGAAGAATTCAGAACTACTAAATAAGTCCTAGTTAAAAGTCCCAAGGCCTGTTCAAGTCTTACCTGTAAAAATGCTTTGAAACACGAATGTGATATTAGCTAAGCATGTGGCTGTCCCTAAAAGTACGTGGCATTTTATGGTGCTTTTGGAGTTTTCAAAGTGCTTTTATTTGAGCTTGCATTGGCCTTGAGAGGTAGAACTGAAACATCCCCACTTTATAAATGAGGAAATTAAGCTACGGTCCACAAAACGAATACACTGCAGAGCAAAGATTGGATCATTACCTCTGCCAGGGCTTTTGCCACAGTATGAACTATCATGGGGCTATTATTGAAAGAGGAACACCAGCATTACACATAGAGGTGGGCCTTTCTTTATCTATCTATCCACTGTGGTAATTCAGCCTGCTTTACTGAAGGTGATACCTGCCAACCACATGATACTCTTTAGTTTTGGGGGTATTTAGCATGATAAGCTTTGAAAACAAAACTAGCTGTTGAGATATTAATGAATTTTAAAATGAGAAAATTGAATTAGAAATAGGAAATTAATTTGCTAAAATCAAATGTTGACAGTTAACTGGAGGAGCTCAATATAAGGTCCAAGTCCTTTAAAAGGTAACTGTTTTGAAAATTTTGTTTCTCTAAGAGCTGTTCTCAAAACCCATTAGGTTAGTCTATGTTTAACAGATCAGTTCTAGCTTTCCTCCTTATTTTAGTCCCTCTCCAATCTGAAAATAAAGGCAAATAATGTGTAGCCTGTGGTTTCAAACAGATACATATAAGCCAATTAGGGACTCACCAGTCCTAACAGATATTTTTTGTGCTATCATTCTTCCTCCAATTACTGCCAATCCAGTGCATAAGCAATGTCCCACTGTTCCACCTACTGCCACACCATAAGGGTCCTGAAAAGAAACAGAGGTAGCATTGATATAAAAACAGGGCTGAAATAGCAGCCTATGAAGAAAGATTGTTAGTTGCACAGTACAAAGTCAGGACTTCCAGAGTTCAAAGCTGGCCTGAGAAACTTATTAGCTGTGTGACCCTGGACAAGCCATTTAATCCTATTGGCCTCAGTTCCCCATCTGTAAAATCTGAACTGGAGAAGGAAATGGCAAACCACTTCAAGTACCTTTTCCAAGAAAACCCCAAATGGGAGTCAAAAAGAGACAGAGGACACAGCTGAACAACAACAATGGGGATTCAGATAGGCTGGCACTTCATATTGCTAAGCAGGTTTTATTACTTAATTGTGGTCTTTCAAAAATAATTGCTAATTTAGCCTGTACAATATTACCCATCTCACAATGGGGCACCTCTTATCCCAAACTTATTCAGTCTACATTAGAGGGATCAAACAGCCCAAAGTCAGCAACATTGCAACATTCTTGACTGCAGGAACCAGATTAAAATGTAATTGGCAGATATTTAAATAATTTCAAATTGGCTTTAATGGGGATTATATAATTAAAAAAACAATAAAACCAATATTACCTTGTGGTTTTCTCAGGGCATTTATGTATAGTTTAGTGGTCCTAACTTCTATTTGAGTTTGACACCACAGATCTTATATATTTTAGCTTATATAGTGTAAGATAAATAAGCAACTTCTAAACAATCATCTTGATTCACTTTTTAAACCATTTTCTCTTGTTAATATATTTAAAATAAGACATGACCAGAAAGTATAAAAAAAAGAACAAATAACAAACCTAAATTTATAAATGTAAAAACACCTTTTTCCAATCTAATTTTGGAAGCCTTCCCCAGTAGAGATTTTTAAGGGTCACATGGTTCCAGGTTCCATGGTTACACAGAACACGAAATAAAATATGAAACTGGGAATATGTTTGATGACTAATGGGAAGAGAAATGACCAGGAAAATAAGGTGAGCCTGCTTTTCTGAAGTGCTTGTCATACATTATCTATTTGGATAACGGATAAACTAAAAAGATTCCCAATACTGGCTACAGAAATTGGCTGCATAAACCAAGGATAATTGTGAGAAAAGGACTGACTGGATAAGTCATTTACTAAAGATGATAATTATGATAATAACATTTTAGAATAACTGAAGTTGAAGCAATACAATCAGTTAAAAAGACAACAGAAGTACAGGTATTCGAAACACATTAATGACTGATGTGGCTACAGGAACTAAGAAAGATTATAGTGGCTTCTAATACCTAAAACCAGCAGTCCAGCATATAGCTCAAAATTTGAATTTTATACATGACTGAATGATCTAGCAGCATTAGCAACCCAGTATTATTTCACCTTCAAAAAAACCAAAAGTATTCATATAGTAAGCATGTGAAATATCACTCACCTCTCTTGCTGCCAAAACAATTGTAGTTAGTTGAGAGCGATCCCCCCATTCTGCTAAGAATGTTAAAGTAAGAGCTTGAACAAAAATAGGAGAAATAAAATGCAGCCATTTTTTCTGAGGTATGGTTGTGCTTGTACCAGTCTCAATATCTCCTGGCCCGTTTAAGAGTTTAGTTCTTTGAAGCTTTAAAACAAACAGAACAAAAAATTTCATGATTTAAATCAAAGTATTTAAAAAGCCAGTAAAGTATTTATTTTGTTCTCCAAAATACCACAATCCTTCCTTAGCATTACATATTTGCAACCACCCACAATAAGGTTACCCTCCCCTCCCAGCTAATCATGCCTAAGGAGTATTTGTGCTCAACAAGATATTAAATATAATATTCCATCTTGACAAAAGACAAATGAGTTCTAAAAACTTAAGAGCAAGAAGGAAAATAACCAAATTTTAGGGGAAATGATTAAGTGAAACAAGTTACATTAGGTCAAGTCATTTGGACTATGTGTATATATACAATTCTAATCTTGTTTTTACAAATTTGCTAGGCACCTGCTACGTGAGAGATGCTGTGGTAGGTGCTAAAGATAAAAATAAGGATAAGGCTGGCCTCCCTTCCAGAACCTGCACACTAAGGATCTATAACTTTATAATTTTGTTTGAATATCAAGAAAACGTTTCTCACTTTACACATAAAATCTTTTGGGCTCATGTACGTTTTGGGCTAGAAACCCATAGGATGGCATTCCTCCTTTTAGAACATATACTGACCCAGCAACAACCTTTTCTATAACTAGCCTTTGTGACAGTAGCCAGAAAAAGAAAAGGCTCTTTTTGTGTGTGTGCATGTATGCAGTGCTGACATCTGTTACACACTGACCTGGCCACAGCTAATACTCAGAATCGTGTCTTACTGACCAAAATATTAAATACTGTGACTTACTTCTTCATCTTTTTTCTTTATTTCTGCTTGAACTTCTTCCAATTCCTCCTGACCCTCATCTGGACTCATCTTCAAGCCTTCCCTAAGCATTCTGATACCAAAAATTGCAAATAATGCAGTTGACACATAATACGTATATACTCTGGGAATAACCGTGGTGGCATAGCCAAACAAAACTGAAAGAAAATAAAAATGTGTTGCACTTTAAAAGCACTGAAAAAAAATGCTACCTTTTCTTCCTGCTTATAAAATATTTCTATGAAGGATCATGATAAAAATTAGATCTACTTTTTATTAATTGACCTAACAAATTTGCTTTAGCATCTTTAGATTTAAAACTTAAAGTTGTAAGGAGTATTAATCATTTGAGAACCTGTTTACCTACCACTTGCCATAATTTTTTTAAAGTTCGGTCGTTTACTTTAGAAATTCTATTGCAAACCAGTATTTGTGGCTATACATCACAAATATCATATAGTGTCACTGGTAAAATAAAAAAGATGAAAACAAGAATTTGGCAAGAAGATGGGTAGTTTTAAGTCCAACCAAAAAAGTTTTCCATGAAATTACAGCAAAGAGTTGCATCTTAATAATGCAACACAAACCAGTCATTTAAATTTGCTACTAGGAAGTACACATATGCAAAATCCATGGGACTTAACACATAAACTTCATTTTTTAGGACAAATCATATATGTAAACATGAAACAAACTTTTTTAATTCCAATTTTCTTTTCATTGATTTTTTTATTTAAAAATATTTTCCATGTTTACATGATTCATTTTCTTTCCCTCCCCGCTCCCTTCCCTCCTCCCAGAGCTGGCAAGCTATTCCTCTGGATTATACAAATGTTATCACTTGATACCTATTTCCATATTATTTATTTTTACAACAGAGCAATCTTTTAAAACCAAAACCCCAAATCCTATGTCCATACAAACAAGTGATTAGTCATATGTTTTTCTTCTGTGTTTCTACTCCCACAGTTCTTTCTCTGGCTTCTACATTCTTTCTCCTAAATTCCTCAGGATTGTCCAGGATCACTGAATTGCTACTAGTAGCAAAGTCCATTACATTTGATCATCCCACAATGTTTCTCTATGAAACAAACTTTTGACAACCATAGCCAGTTTTCATTTGTAAAAGATGAGGAACAAAATTTATGCATATCGAGGGTACCTACAGTCCTAGGCTAATTATCTCTTTATACGTTCTTTGTATTTGAGTGAGCCCCTTTTCCTTAAATACTTTTTGTTGCCCAGCTGCTTCAGCTTTGTCTGACTCTTTGTAACCCAATTTAGGAGTTTTCGTGGCAAAGACACTGGAGTGATTTGCCATTTACTTCTCCAATTTATTTTCCAGATGAAGAAACTGAGGCAAACAAGATTAAATGACTTGCTCACAGTCACACACAAGCTAGTGTCTGAAGCCAGATTTGAACTCTGGAAGATGAGTCTTCCTAATTTGCGGTCTGGCATTCTATACACTACACAGAACCACCCCCTATTTCTGCTTTATTTCATTTTTTTTAATAGACAAGCTGTGTCCTACCAATCAGTAAATCAACCAACCAACCATCCAAGCATTTATTAAGGGTCTCAATGTCAGGCATTGTGCTGAGTAAAAAGAAAAAAAACAAACTTGTCTCTTCCCTTTAGGAGCTTACACTGTAATGGGAGGAAAGACAAGAGAAACCTGCATATTTAGCTCCTCCTTATTCTGAACAATGTGACTGATAGTTCGAACACATTCCAGAGCAAAGTTACCAACAAAGCCAGAACTATGATATCTAAGTGTTTCTCCCAAGCCTTTCTCACCTATGCTGGTGAGTTCTCAGGGCTGCCTGGCCACACTGCACATAATGGGATGAATGTATGACCATAGCACAGACTACAGAGGCAGACTCTGGACAGCTCAGTCACTAACTGTAAGACTTGGGTCAAATGGCCTCACCATTTTGACCTAGTTTAATAACATTCACAGCTAGAGGCCCCAGCACATCTAAAATTCTGATTCTACTTATATGTAAATACAAAAACTTCTTCCAAATAGGTGGCTTTGGAATTACTTAGCATTTGGAATTATCTGTATTTCTCTTTTTAATTATGCAGATAATCAAGTTACCCTATTTGAAAACAAATGATCAAATGATAAACAACACTCAAAATAAGCTCTGGATCTGTTTTTAAAATGTGTATCTATAATTTCATCTGTCGGGAATTCGCAGTAGGGAAACTTATTCTACCAGGGCAGATCCAGACTTTCCTGTAATGAACTCAGAGAGCTGCCTAAAATTGAGAGTAATCTGCTTCTGCTCATGTAGCTAATGTTTGTCAGAGGCAGCTCTTGAACTCCGGTTTTCTTGATTCCAACACTCAAAAAAATCATGATTTCACTGGCTAAGGGCTCTCTTGGATGAGGAAACTGCTTGAAGTCAGTACCTTCTCTGCAACTGTCTAAAAGCTGTCTAGAACAGAGATGTCAAACATGCAGTCTATAATATTCCCAACTGCAGTATGAACCAAATTAAAATGTAACTGGTAAATATTTAACTAAATAAAATTGAAAAAACAAAGATAATATTACATTTTTAAATGTCAGTATGTGCCCCACTCATGTATGGATTAGTGGCCATTGTTTTACTGGGGATTGACACAGCACTGGCAGGTGCCTTGCCCAGGGTTACACAGCCAGAAATTAAATGTCAGAGGTAGAAATGGAACTCATGACTTCCTGACTCTGAAACCGGCTTTTTATCTACTTTGTCACTGCCACTTTTTGAGAATAAAAAAACAGAGTAAAAGCCAATTAAAAAGAGAGATTAGCCAGAAATTTGATGGACATTTCCTTTTAAAGTTGTCCATTATAGCAATTGATGATATTGGGGTACTATAAGATCCTGAAATGCATTAAAAAATCAAAGGTTAAAGTTCCAATTGTGTATTTACATGAAAATATATTTAACAATACTGTTTCTTCAGTAAAATAATTAAGAATTTTTTCAAGTAGCTATAAGAATACAATTAAAAGTGATTGGGTATTTAAGATTTTTGCATCTATGTTCATTAAGGAGTTTGATCTGTAATTTTCTTTCTCTGTTTTTGATCTACCTGGCTTTGGAATCAGTATCATATTTGTGTCATAAAAGGAGTTTGGTGAGACTCCTTCTTTGCTTATTATATCAAATAATTTGTATAGTATTGGGATTAGTTGTTCTTTGAATGTTTGATAGAATTCACTTGTGAATCCATCAGGCCCTGGCAATTTTTTTCTTAGGGAGTTCTTTGATGGCCTGTTCAATTTCTTTTTCTGATATTGGATTATTTAAATATTCTATTTCTTCTGCTGCTAATCTAGGCAATTTATATTTTTGCAAATATTCATCCATATCACCTAGATTGCTAAATTTATTGCCATGTAATTGGGCAAAATAGTTTTGAATGATTGCCTTAATTTCCTCTTCATTAGAGGTGAGGTCTCCCTTTTCATCTTTGATACTATTAATTTGGTTTTCTTCTTTCCTTTTTTTAATTAGATTAACCAGTACTTTGTCTATTTTATCTGTTTTTTCAAAATACCAGCTTCTAGTCTTATTTATTAATTCAATAGTTCTTTTACTTTCAATTTTATTAATTTCTCCTTTGATTTTTAGTATTTCTAATTTAGTTTTCATCTGAGGATTTTTAATTTGTTCATTTTCTAGTTTAAGTTGCACGCCTAATTCATTAACCTCTGCCCTCCCTAATTTGTTAATATATGTACTCAGTGATAAAAATTTTCCCCTTAGAACTGCTTTGGCTGCATCCCATAGGTTTGGGTAAGATGTCTCATCATTGTCATTGTCTTCAATGAAATTATTAATTGTTTCTGTGATTTGTTCTTTCACTAAATTATTTTGAAGAATCATATTATTTAATTTCCAATTAATTTTTGGTTTGCCTCTCCATGTATTCTTACTAATAACTATTTTTATTGCATTATGATCTGAGGTTACATTTATTATTTCTGCCTTTTTGCATTTCTTTGCCATGTTTCTGTACCCTATTACATGTCTTATCTTTATGAATGTTCCATGTGCTGCTGAAAAGAAGGTGTATTCCTTTTTATCTCTATTTTTCTCCATATATCTATTAACTCTAATTTTTCTAGGGTTTCATTCACCTGTCTTATCTCTTTCTTATTTATTTTTTGGTTTGATTTATCTAGATCTGATAGGGGAAGGTTGAGGTCCCCCACTAGTATGGTTTTGTTATCTATTTCCTCCTTGAGCTCCACTAGCTTCTCCTTTAGAAATTTGGAAGCTATACCGTTTGGTGCATATATATTGAGT
>NC_058135.1:162767436-162790662 GCF_016433145.1 Gracilinanus agilis
TCCACTATTTGACAAAAACTGCTGGGAAAATTGGAAAACAATATGGGAGAGATTAGGTTTAGATCAATATCTCACACCCTACCCAAGATAAATTCAGAATGGGTGAAAGACTTGAATATAAAGAAGGAAACTGTAAGTAAATTAGGTGAACACAGAATAGTATACTTGTCAGATCTCTGGGAAAGGAAAGATTTTAAAACCCAGCAAGAGTTAGAAAAAATTACAAAATGTAAAATAAATAATTTTGATTATATTAAATTAAAAAGGTTTTGTACAAACAAAAACAATGCAACCAAAATCAGAAGGGAAACAACAAACTGGGAAAAAATCTTTATAACAAAAAATTCTGACAGAGCTCTAATTACTCAAATATACAAGGAGTTAAATCAATTGTATAAAAAAATCAAGCCATTCCCCAATTGATAAATGGGCAAGGGACATGAATAGGGAATTTTCAGATAAAGAAATCAAAAGTATCAGTAAGCACATGAGAAAGTGTTCTAAATCTCTAATAATTAGAGAAATGCAAATGAAAATAACTCTGAGGTACCATCTTACACCTAGCAGATTGGCTAAAATGATAGCAGGGGAGAGTAATGAACGTTGGAGGGGATATGGCAAAATTGGGATATTAATGCAGTGCTGGTGGAGTTGTGAACTGATCCAACCATTCTGGATGGCAATTTGGAACTATGCCCAAAGAGCAATAAAAGAATGCCTGCCCTTTGATCCAGCCATACCATTGCTGGGATTGTACCCCAAAGAGATCAGATAAACAGACTTGCACAAAAATATTTATAGCTGTGCTCTTTGTGGTGGCAAACAACTGGAAAGCCAGGGTATGCCCTTCAATTGGAGAATGGCTGAACAAATTGTGCTCTATGTTGGTGATGAAATACTATTGTGCTCAAAAGAATAATAAACTGGAGGAATTCTGTATGAACTGGAAAGACCTCCAGAAATTAATGCAAAGTGAAAGGAGCAGAGCCAGAAGAACATTGTACACAGAGACTGATACACTGTGGTAAAATCGAATGTAATGGACATTTGTACTAGCAGCAATGCAATGACCCAGGACAATTCTGAGGGATTTATGGAAAAGAAGGCTACCCACATTCAGAGGAAGAACTACAGGAGTGGAAACACAGAAGAAAAACAACTGCTTGAACACTTGGGTTGATGAGGACATGATTGGGGATGTAGACCCAAAAAGACCACACCAATGTAACTATCAATAATACGTAAATAAGTTTTGACTGACCACACATGTTAACACCAGTGGAAATGCGAGTTAGCTACGGGGGTGGGGAAGTGGGGGTGAGGGGAGTTTTAAGGGGGTGAAGGGTAAAGTAAAAACATGAATTATGTAACCATGGAAAATGTTTCTAAAAATTAAATACTAAAATAAAATACATAAAGAGAGGGCCAAAGGGGGAAAAAAAGTGATTGAGTACTCAGCTAGTAATCCATTTTGTCCCCAATGTCATTCAGCCAAAAAAAAAAAAATGAAATTCTCTTCTGTGGAAGTTGCTGGACTTTAGAAATTTAAATTAGATTTATCCAGACTGAAAGGAAAAAAAGCAGGTTTACAGTAAAAACAATGCAGTAAGTTAACAAATAGGATAGTGATTCAAATAGTTGAATTAGGAAAACTGAAAATTTATGTGAAATTAGTAAAAAAATCAGGTAATGTATATTAAATGAGTCCCCTAATTTATAAATTCTTTCAGTAAATTCTAAGGATAATTCTATTATAAGCCTTCCACTTCAGTCTGTTTAGGATATCAATATAAATAATTTAACCATTGCTTTGATCAGTAAATAAACACATGCACAGACTCCATACAAAGGATGACACCTTGTTTAATAAACTTGAAAGCATAATACTTACCAGATAAGCATGTCATTAGGCCCAAGGCCAGCATAGCCCCTGCTAGCACAGTCAAACGGTTATAGCGCATTGCCATGATGGCAGCTATAAAAAATGTCTTGTCCCCTAATTCAGAAACAATAATAACTGATATGGCAGCCACAAATGCATGGATAAATCCCAAATTAGTTTGGCCAGCAGGATCTTCATTATTAATATGAATTGGGGAAGCCGGTGTAGCTCCTTTCTATAATAGAAAAACAAAATTTATTTTTTACAAAAATGTATGATTTTAACAAATGCAGAAAATTCTTTGGGCAGTACTACATTCACTTATGTTTGAAAATCCTACAAAGAAGAGGCAAAGAGTTATTTTTTTAGTGTAACTGAAAAAGTAGTTATCTAAAACAAACAAAAAGACTGAGTTATTTGCAATGGGAAGCAGAGGTGTTCCTTATAAATACAGTCAGTTTTTAGTAGAGCAAGGCTACCTCCTTTTCTCACTGATGTCAAGCATAATTCTAGAAATGCTAGCCAAAGCAGTAAGACCAGAGAAAGAAAATTAAGGCATAAACACAGGCAAAAAGAAAACAAAATTATCTCTATCTCCTGATATGACAATTTACAGAGAAAACCAAAAAGTTCAGTGGAGAGAGATGCAGGCCTGAAGACAGTAAAGTAACACTATACCAAATACATAAAAACAAATAGCAATTCTATATAATAATAAATTGTGATAATGAGATTAAATCTACCCTGCCCATTCTTAGATTTAATCATCAAAGATGTAAACACCACCACTTAATTCACAAGTTGGGAAGTCTGTAACCCAGGAGTGCAAAAGTGGGTGACGAATCAGAATTGACTGACTGCCCCCTGGGCAGCCCTAAGCAAAGTGTCTGCTGTGATTGGACATGTAAGCTAGGAGGAAGGTAGAGGAAGTGACGAAAAAGAAGTGCCTTTAAAAGGAGTGACAACTTCCTGTAACTCTTCTTATTCATGTCTTGGACCTGAAGGAGCTCTGGCTGGGACTTTGGACGTGGTGAGACTGTTCTTAAATCTGTCCCTACGAACTACATGAGGTGAGTGTAGAGACTGATCTTTCCTGGATTTCTCTGAAGGAACTCTCCTTTCAAGGGAGGCCTTGTGACTGAAGCTTTTGCTTCATTTATCCCCAGCCTTCAGCCCTCTGCTCAAAGCTGAACCTTCTCTGACTTAGTCCTGCCTGGGTTGAGTCAGGGGCCGGAGCAAATTATTTAGTGTGTTAGGTTAATTATCTTATCTTATCCTATCTCTAATTTTCTTACTTTCTCTCTCTCTCCTCATTTGAAAACTATCATAAAAGTCATTTTGACTTGAGGCTTTCTCATTAGGAATTGATATTCACTTCCTTGGTGACCAAACCTTTTAATATTATCTAACAAATAACCCTTTTTACCCCTTACAAAATAAAACCAAAGAAAAAAGAATAGTAAAGTAACTCCCATTCAAAATACTTACAAAATGAATAAAATATCTTGGAGTCAACTAGCAAGGCACACTTGAAATGTATACAATTACTTGTAAAAGAAGTAAAGAACATAAATAATTAGAGTGGATATTCCTTTTTCACTGCTGGGTGATCCAATAGAAGATGCCTCAAAACTGACAGTACTGTTCAAAATTAATTTCTAGGTAGCATGCTTTGCCATCCAAATTACCAAGAAGATTCTTTAAGAGTTAAACAAAATAAAATGCACCCAAGGAACAAAGGGTCTAAAATTTTGAGGGAAATAATTTTTTAAAAAATATTTTTATAACTCTTACCTTCCATCTTAGAATCAATACTGTGTATTGGTTCCAAGGCAGAAGAGTGGTAAAGGCTACACAATGGGGCTCAAGTGACTTGCCCAGGGTCACACAACTGGGAAGTGTCTGGGGTCAAATTTGAACTTGGGACCTCCTGCCTCTAGGCCTGACTCTCAATCCACTGAGTCACCAGGAAATAATTTTTAAGGTAATCAGTCACCAAGAATTTATTAAGTGGTAATTATGTTCCAAGTATTGTGAAAGGTTTAAAAAGAAAAGGCCCCACCTCTCACACACAAATCTAAGTAGGGAGATATGTAAATAATGAGGTGCACACATATCTCAAATATACATAGTAGATGAAAAGTATTCTGGAAAAAAAAGGCATTATTAGCAGCTGCTGGGATGAGGAAACACTTCCTGCAGAAAGTGGAATTTGAACTAAGCCTTGAAAGAAATGAGGGAAATTGTGCAGATGCTATACTTGTTAATATTGGTTTTTATGAACTATTTTCCCCTCCTTTTCCATTGTTTGTAATAAATGGTTTTTTGGGACAGCAAGGAGAGAAAGGATTCCTGTTATAAGGATATAAAAAAACAAAAAAATATCAATAAAAATATTTTAAAAGGGGAAAAAAAGTCAATTGTTTTGCACAGACTAGATAACAAAGAATCAATCAATCAAATTCAAAGACCCAGTATTTAATAAACCTGAAAACTATAAATTACTTAGGGAAAAACTCCATACTTAAAAAGAACTGCTGGGAAAACAATAATGCTGATAAAATTAGGTAAATAATTTCTTTACTTAAATAATCAAGATAGCAAGAAAGAGAATTTTGATCACAGCCAGCTAAAAGCTTGTTCTTGGTCCACTGGACATTTTTGTAGTGGAACCTTTCAGACACTTTACTCTTTATGCCCTTGATAAAATATCCAATACTGTCACTTTTTTTCTTGACAAAGTTCCTCAGACTGGCCTTTTTTCCTATTTCTATTGCTACCATTCTCTCCTTAACTTAGGCCAGAATTAATGCCAGACTCTTAGCTGGACTCTATACATCCAATTTCTCCATTCCAAAACCCTCTATATGCCATACTATGGATCACTGGCAGATTTGCAATACACCAATTTTATTGTTATTCTCCTACTCACAAAATTGTGTTGTTGAGTTGTTTCAATCATGTCTGACTCTCTTGAGATCCCATTTGGGGTTTTGTTGGCAAAAATACTGGAGTGGTTTGCAATTTCCTTCTCCAGTTTATTTTCCAGATGAGGAAACTGAAGCAAGCAGGGTTAAGTGACTTGCCCCAGGTCACATAGCTAGTAAGTGTCTGAGGCTGGATTTGTACTCTTATAGATGAGTCTTCCTGTCTCCTGGCCCAGTACTCCACTGCACCATCTAACTGTATCTCACAAACTCTCAAACCTTTAATTATCTCTATGATATGGGGGCAGCATTATGCCTTACTTCAATGGACCTTGTTATAAGGAAAAGTTATGGAGGAAAGTGTGTAAGTTTGCAAAGGGCAGAGGCATGGGCAACAGAGTAAAAGATTCTGGAATTCTGCAGGGGAAAGCTAAGCTGTTACTACGAGACAGATGGGGCTTGAGATGGGTTTTCTCGTTTTGACCTGTGGCTGTTTTCTATCTTATCTTCCCATCCTAACTGCTGCTCTGTTATCTTGCTTCCCTGCTGGCTGGTTGATATCTGCTGAGTTCCTGGTGATCCTGAGACATCTGTCATCTGATTGTGAGACCAGGCCTGGATCCTTTTGGATCTTGGACCTTCTTTGGGCCTATTAGGCTTACACAAACCCTTTCCTTAAAACCAGCAAAGCGGGGTTTAATGTTAGTTTAGCCAACAATGGGAATTGGGATTTTAGACAGTGAGGAGAGGACTAGAGTAGGAAATCACTCTGAAGAAATCTCTGTGAAGAGATATTTAGATATGGGGTTTTTAGGTAGTTGGCATTAGATTAGGATTATCCAAACTTCCCTTTTCACCTTCCCTTGTTAATAAATCCAACATCCATCCCTGATGTATACTGGTCTGTATTTGTTAGCTCAGGACAGGCTTTACCTGGACTGAATCTGTTATAGCACAGTAAACCTAATCACATTGGCCCAGTTTAATCCATTTCCAAAACCTCTACATTTTTATAATCTATAATCTTATTTTATCTACCTAACATACCTGCTCTTAATAAATGCTTTTTTCATTTGTTCATTCATAGTTATCCACTAATTATTCCTCATTCCTGTGTGAAGAGCCCAACTTTCCCCTTACCCCATTATCTATTTCCTCAATATTCCTTACAGTGTTTTTTGAATATAGTCATCACTGGACACATCCTAATTATTCCAAATACCCAGTGTCTCCACTGCCATTTGGTTCACCCACAACCTTGTTGAAGCAAACAAACAAAAAAAAAGGTGCTGTGTCTTATTGAGCTTGAAAACAATTTCAGAATATTTCTATACGATTCATATGTATTCATTTGAGCAATATACTACCCTGCACTGTTAATATACCTTTCATATATGTCTTGCCTCTCCCTTTAGATAATAAGACAGACACATTATATTTCTTAGGGTAGCTTCCTCAACACCCAACATAGCATTGTGACCATAGCAGCAGCTAAAATAATAATGAAGAATTCACAAAAGCATGTGCAGGAGATCAAAAACTTGAACTATCAAATTTTTAAAAATCGAATACAAAGTGGGGCAGCTAGATAGAGATCCAGGCCTAAAGACAAGAGGTCTTGGGTTGATTCTAAGAAGGTAAGGGTTCTTATTTTTGTTTTTAATTTAACAAAGTAAATTTGAGCATGAATTAAATGCTTAAATGAGATGGAAATTTATCATGTTCACAGAAAATCTTTCTGATAATTTAACTTGCTAAACATTTATTAAAAACCTATGTCCATATAGGAAACAAAAACTAAAATGATGTTTAAGAGTTGAATGGGATCTCAGTAGCCTTCTGACCTGAAAAGAATATTCATTACACATACACATACACATACACAACAAGTGGCCATCTACCTTTTGCCTGAAGATTTCCAAGGAAGGGAAGACACTAATTTTTTGAGGCAGCCCACCCCACTTTTGTATACTTAAATTATTAAAAGGTTTTTCCTGTCACCAAGCCTAGATTTGCCTCTTGCAATTTCAACCTAATGAGCCCAGTTATGTCGCCTGGGGAAAGTCTAATCCTTTCTCTACAGATGGTCCTTTAAATACTGTTATCACATCTTCCTCTCTTCATTCCCACCCCAGGCACCACAAATCAGTCAACAAGTATTTATTAAGTGCCTACTATGTACCAGGTACTGTGCTAAGTGCCAGGCATACCCTTTCCCTTGCCGTAAAAAGGCAACAATCAGTCCCTGCTTTCAAAACCAAGATAAAGAACACGCTGGAGATGAGATGATCTCAGAGGGAAGGCAGTAAGATTAAGGAGATCAAGGAAAGGTTTCTTGCAGGAGGTGGGACATTAGCCGAGACTTGAAACCTGAAGAGTCAAGAAGTAGAAGTGAAAAGGAAAAGAATTCCAGACATAGGGGACAGCATATGAAAATATCTGGAAATGGGGAATGGAATGACATGTTTGAAGAACTGCAAAGAGGCCAGTATCATTGGAGTAGAACAGTATGTGGAGGAGAGGAAGATAAAAGACTGAACAGGTAGAAAGGGGCCAAAAGTCTTAGGGGAAAAAAAAATCTTTCTCAAAAGTTTGAGAAAAGTCAAAGTTGTCTTTTCTCAAAGACGAACAGTTGCTTTTTTCAACTGATACTCATGATGCAAACTCAAGGTGGTCCTCCAGGTGAAGTCTAATGGGGGCAGAGTACAATGGCACTAACACTTTTTTATCCCTCTCAATTCAGTCCAAAGTCTGCTACATCATAGTGCTGACTCATACTGAGGTTGTAGTCATTAAAAACCTTTAGATCTTTTTCAGAACTAGTGTTTAGCCATGCCTCCATCTGGTACTTGTGAAGTTGTATTTTTGTACCCAAGAGTAAGCTGAGCATCAGACTTTACATTTAGACCTACTGAATTTCACATTAGATTCAGTCCAATGCTCTAATAATTCATCAAAATCATTTTCAGTCATGATTCCATTGTTCAGTATTTGTTATTTATCATAGCTTAGTATTATCTGAAATTTGAAAAGCATACCATCTCTGGCTTTATCAAAATTACTGATTAAAAAATGTTAACAGCACAGGGCCAGGGAAAGAAACATGAGTTCTTTTAAGGAACAACATTATTTTAAGGAGATGTTATTCTTTTTTCCCCCTTTTGTTTTAAATCCTTATGTTCTATCTCAGGATACTTGGTATCCATGTTCCAAGATAGAAGAGTAGTAAGGGCTAGGCAACTAGGAAGTGTCTGAGAGCAGATATGAATCCAGGACCTCCTATCTCCAGGCCAATGAGCCACCTACCTGTCTCAGTTTCTAACAACAAGATTGTATATATATGATTATATAATATATATAATATACACACATAAACTATAACAAGTTGGCATTTATATAAGACTTTAAAATTTGCAAAGCATTTTACATTTACATGATGTTGAATGATGCTCAGGACATCAGCATGAGGCAAGTGCCAGCGATACTCTTCCCCAGTTTCACAGTTGAGAAGATAGGTTTACAAGTGATTTGTCCATGATCACAAACTAAGAGGGAAAGGGGGGCGAGGTACTTTAAAGCTAGCTTTCCCTGACTCTAAGTGTATGACTTTTATCTGACAGGATTCATGTCAACAGTTAAATATACAGAAGAGAATCACAGCTCACGTCTGCATAGCATTTAAGGTTAGCAAAACATTTTTCATAGGTTATCTTCTTAAATCCTCAGGACAACCCTGTGAGGTAAATTCTATTATTATTCCTATTTTGCATAGGTTCAATGACTTGTCACAGTGCTAGCAAGGGCCAGGGGGGGATTTCAGGTCTCCAGCTTCCAAGGCCAGTCCTTTCCAGGTAATCTGAGAAGGGAGAGGAAATGAACAGCTGGGCCAATACGGGAACACTCCCCAAAGGAGTAACACCCAAACCCAGGAGAAGAAAGGGTGCATTCATGGTTTTGGGGGGAGAGGGGATACAGTGCGTATAAACATCCAGAGACAAGAGATGACATCATATATCAAATCCAGAGAACACATCCTAGACCAGTTTATCTGGAGTGTCGATACCTAAAAAGTGGTTATTGTCCTTCAAACTCAAATAAGTCCAAAATGGCATCTCCATGTTGGGGTCAAGGTCCGGCATATCTGCCTGTGGCTGATCAGGCCACTCAGAGCTTGGAAGGCTCTCCTATAGGCTGGGACCCAGAGCCTGTGTGAATGTTAGGGACGGAGATGTCTCTAAATCTGTGCATCTCACGTTCCACTTGAGCTGCTGCAATGCCACTCTGCATGAATAATGGAGGTCCTGTGCCAGTGTCTCCCAATCGATCCCAAAGTTCTTCAGAGAGACCTTAAGAGCTGCAGGTGAGTGCCTGCCTTGTGAGAGTTGTCCGCAGACTTTTGGGTGAATGTGTGTCCGGTATTTGATCATCATGGCTGGCCTGACAGAGCTGTATTCTCTGAAGTAGAGTGAACGCTTGGCAGTTCAGCTGGAGGAGGGACCTCAGTGCCCCTTACTTTATATTGCCAGGTGATCCTCAGAATCTTCCTAAGACAACTCAAATGGAAGCAGTTCCATGTCCTGGCACGATGCTGGCAGAGGGGCCAGGTTTCCCAGCATCCAACAATGAGATCAGCAGAATGGCTGTGTTGGCCTTTGGTTTAGCAGGCAGCCTAATATTAGCCCCTTCTCTCTCACTTTCCTTCAGAGCCTCCCAAACACAAAGCTGGCTCTGGCAATGTGGGCATCATCCTCTACCCCTCCATCCCTGGCAAGTATACTGCCCAGGTAAGTGACCTTAGCCACAGCATTCAAAATTCCTCCTTTTGCTGTAACTGATGATTTTAAATATGGAAGATGCAGTGCTGGTGGGTGGAGAACCTGTTTTCTTGGTGTTGTCAGGCAAAAATTAACACAAACGGCAGAGAACTGGCCCACATTCTTATATCTCAGCCTCAGGGGCTACAATGAGAGCCCAACAAGGTGGACCTTACCAAAGAAAGCCTTAATTGCAAGGCTTTGGATATGTATCTTATAGTTAAGGGAACACAGAACCACTGAAAATTTCCAAGTAGAGCAAAATGAAGAGGAGAGAGACTGAAAGCGGGATGATCAATTAGGAGGTTATGATAATAGCCAAGATTAACAAGTGATCAGGGCCTGAAACAGTGTAGTGGTTGGATACAGAAGGCTTTAAAGGAAGCAGAACTGATAGGACTTGTGGTTTTTAAAAAGAATAATTGATTCTGGAGGCAAAAGTGTGCAGGCATGTCCAATTCTTCATGACTCCGTTTGGAGTTTTCTTCTCCAGCTCATTTTCCAGATAAGGAAACTGAGGCAAACTGGGTTAAATGATTTGCCAGGGGTCACACGGTGTCTGGAGAGACCTTTGAGCTCAGGTCTTTCTGACTCTAAAGGCCCAGTACTCAATCCAATGTGCTACCCAGCTGCCCTACTGGAGTTAAAAAACCTGGATTTAGGTCCTCTCTGATACTGTGACTATTTGTAAGTCACCCAACCTCCTGAGCTACAGTTTTCTTCTCTATAAAAGGAGAGACCTGGAAAAGATGAATTATGGGTCCTCTTCCAACTCCATATCAGGGATTCTATTGGTATAGGGAACGTGTGGAATACGACAAATAAAAGTCTGGGCAAACTTCAGTGGCTAGGATGGAAGCCTTTTCAACAGAAATAGGAAGACTTTTATTAAAATCAAAGTTGCATTCGCATGCAATGTACATATACTCTGTCAAGATTTTAAAGAAGCATCTTCACATGTCTAGCAGGAGCTCAACTTTTTATACTACAAAAAAAAAAAGCACAAAAGTTATGACAGAATGCTGAGCAGGGAAAAGTTGGGTTGGTCCCTAAGTTCTATGTTGTACCCCAGTTTTTTCTTCCTGCTCAGAGCCACATTTCATAAGATTAATAGGACCCCTGGCTTTAAATAGGAAGATCTTTAAAATCATCTAGTTCATTCAAATCATTTTGAAGATGAAGAAATTAGACTAGATATGAAGTGACTTGCCTAGTTTCACACGAATACAAAGTAGTTAAGCCTCTTTTCTCTGCTCCCCTCTCTGCTTCTCAATGAGTTAGGAGATACTTTTCCATTGCAAATAGGAATAAATCTGGACTTTCATTAAGCCCTCATTAAACTGAAGCAGGCATTTATTTGAGAAAAAACATGAGCAAAAGAAACAGAAGTAATTCTATAGAAATTACAAAGTAACAATTACAAAGTAACAGCCTTAGCCAATTCCTGGTTACAAATTGTTCTAACACTAAACCTTGATTGTCCAATCATCCAAGTTAGAATCTCCTCTAAAGTCCTTCTCCAATGCCTAAGACCCTGGTTTCTTGAAGGAGATGCCAGCAGAGTATAAACTCTACAAACAAGACCAAAGGCCATCTGGCACTGGGTAAGGCCTACTTCAGATAGGCTTATCACCAGGTTGGTTTCAGAACAATGACTTTTTGGACCAAATCCTTAAAGATCATCATCTAAGTTGTAGATGGGTTGTTATTTTCATCAATTATCTTGGTACTCACTGATAAAATTACTTGATCTTTGACTTATAAGTACCTTTAAACATACAATGAAATCAATATAAAAATAACTAAAAGTTCAGGTTAAGGATCCTACTATCTAAAATGATATATTGTATATTGTTTCTAAGCAAATTATCAAAGCTGAAATAGCTTTCAGATATTTCTCAATGTATAAAAAAGGTAATAGATATGTAATCATATTAAAATTTTTTGCATTCTGAATAATTAAAACAAAATCAGATGTTGCTTTCTGGGCACAACATCCATGACACATGATTAGCAATAAAGAATGTGAGATTGATGTTGTAACATTAAACATAGTAGTTCAATTAGTAGTTAATTAATAAATAATTTTAAATCAGAATGCTATTTTTTAAACCCTTACATTCCATCTTAGGATCAGTACCATGTAACGGTTCCAAGACAGAAGAGTGGTAAGGGCTAGGCCATCGGTCGGCAACCTTTTTGGCCAGGAGAGCCATAAACGCCTGTGGAAGGAGGAGGATGGAGGTGGAAGGCGCTGGAATATGGGGTGGGGGCTGAAGAGCCCCCTGGGGCACATCCTGGGGCTCAGCTGGTCGGGAGGTGTAGCCAGATATGGCTTGAGAGCCAAATGTTGCCGACCCTTGGGCTAGGCAATGAGAGTTAAGTGACTTGCCCAGGGTCACACAGCTTAGGAAGTGACTGAGGCCAGATTTGAAGGTAGGACCAGCCATCTCTAGGCCTGGCTCTCAATCCACTGAGCCACCCAGCTGCCCTTTTAACATTCACTTTTAAAAATTTTGAATTCCAGATTATGTCCCTTTCCCTGTCTCCTTTTCCCTCACTGAGATGGCAAGAAATTTCATATAGGTTATATATGTGCAGTCATACCAATCACACTTCCATATCAGTCATGTTTTCTATTCAGCTACATGACATCTGTCCTTACCTCTAATTAAGAAATATCAATGTAAACGTTATATAGAAGACATCTGAAGTTTCAAAGAAACTAGCATTTCAGAATTACAACCTCCTGGTAGTAAACTTAAACCAAGCAACTAAATTTCACAAGCAACAACTAATAACTAAGAGCCAAGCACTTTAGTTCCAATCCAATGAAAATGGCAAATATTTCAAAAAGAATAACTCTCCAACACTCCTAGTCCACAGAAAGAAAGAAGGCCAGAGTTAGATAGCAGGCAGAAATGTGCTCAGTGCTGTTAGTTTAACTTGTCAGTGGACCAGAACCATTCTTTTCAAATTAAGTTTATCTATTTTAAATAATATTCTGGTATTTCTTAAACCTGTAGTAACTTTACTTTGCAAGCAAAGCACCTCAAGATTTCTGAAAACCCATTATTAACAAATCAGTGAGACAAATTTTCCTCTTGTTGATTCAATGTGCTGGTTAAAATTTTTTGTTTTGCTTACAATGGTCATCAGGAGCTGATCTTTAAAAATGTTTGATTTTCCTGGATATGAAGTACTGTACCTTTTAGTTCCCAAAGATTTTTTTTTTAAAACAACAGCAAAGTATTATAACAAAAACTGACTTTTCCAGAAGGTTACTTTTACATTTTGTTTCTCCAAGTAGATGTTGAATTACATCTAGAGCACAAACTTTTTCATTTGTTCAACAGCTATTTAAGTGCCTACCTATAAAGTACTTCAGAACAAGCGCCGAAGAGTGAACCAGATTCTAGTCCCAGTTTTCTACTAATTAGCAGAAGGGTCCTGAGGTGAAGCACATCACCTTTATGGTCCTTCATTTTTTAAATTTAATTCCACTTAATTCAATGAATATTTAGTGCTGGCTACTATGTGCTCAGTGCTGTGATGGGAAAGAGTCTTTACCCTCAAGGAGTTCCTATTTTATGGGGTTGGAGGTGGCATGGAGAGGGGAAGAATATGTATACAGAAATACAAAATATATACAAAGTAAATTAACAAATGGGGGGACTAGAGAAGTTCTCCGTAGGAAGCATTTGAATTGAGCCTTAAGGAGAATTGGGAATTTAAGGGCATTCCAAGCTTGGGGAGTAGCCTGGACAAAGGCCCAGAAGCAGGCAATGGAATGGTATGCATTGGGAAGAGCAAGGAAAGTGTCTTTCCACAAGGAAGAGCTCCCTCAGGTTAGTGCCATCCAAGGGAAGAAAGATAATGGGAAAAGAAGTCAAGAATTAAATGTGACAAAGAAGTCTGAGAAGAAAAAAAAAGACTGGGAAAAGAGCAGTTGGTTTGGTTAATTAGATTACTGGCAACATTCAAATAGTCATTTTTAGTCAGGTGGTAATGGAAGAAGCCAGATTAGAAAGGGCTGAAGAGCAGGTATTAATGAGGTGGAAGCAGCCAATAAAGGTGACACCAAATGTTTATGAGTTTGAAGGAAGGAGAGATGTTATTTTCAACTAGTCTCAACTAGTTGAATGAAGGATAAAGGATTTTTTTTTTAAGATAGAAGAGACTAGGTATATAAGAAGGAGAGGAGAAAAATGTGTAAGAAGAGATTGAGGAAGAATTCTGAGACTGTTGCAGTAAGGTTGAAGGGGATGTGGATGAAATATATAAAGGACCACCTCCTCCAAGACAGGAAAGGATGAGAGTGAGATAATAGAAAAAGTATGGAAGAGATGGAAGATGATCAAAGCAAAACAGCATGAACTCCTTCAAGTAATTTAGACTGATTTCAATATGGGGGGGAGGAGGAGAATAGATGAAGTGAAGCTTTAGCAGCTTTTTTTTTCCCCTTAAACCCTCATCTTCTGTCTTACAATCAATACTGTTAATTGGTTCTAAGGCAGAAGAGTGGTAAGGGCTAGCCAATTAAGTTAAGTGACTTGCCCAGGGTCACACAGTTAGGAAGGTTCTGAGGTCACATTTGAACCCAGGACATCCCATTTCTAGGCCTGGCTCTCAATCCATTGAGGCACCTACCTGCCCCTACTTTAGCAGTCTTCAGAGTTTAAATATGTAAGAAACTACTTTGGCATTTAAGAACTAGATAAGACTTCATAAAAGAGATGGCATTCAAGTAAGCCAAGAAAATCAAGTGAGTAGGTATTTATTAAGCCCCTACCTTGCATATGATGGGAAACCTTTTGGAGACAACATGCCCAGACTGTACCCTCAAGCCTCCAGTGAGCTCCCCCCTATTATTCCAGATAGGGGAGGAAGTGCTCACATTGCACTGCTGAGCAGAGTGGTGGGGCATGTGAAAAATGTCTTCAAGCGGCTCTGGAAAGAGGAACCAATGGGTTCACCAACAGGGCTCTACTCTGTCCCAGGTACTGTACCAAGCACTGGGAATACAAAAAAGCAAAAGCCAATGCCTGCCTTCAGAGAGTTCACAATCTAATAAAAAATAGCTGTAAAGATTTGGAGGAGGAGGTGTTATAGAAATAAGAGGAATGCATTCCAGGTGAACAAAAGCAGAAACCTGAAAGCTCAGGACAATATAGCACAATGTACATCTGAGGAAGCAGTATTAAAATAAGGCTGGAAAAATATCCTGGAAGTAGGCTGTGGATGGCGTTTGAATGAAGAGTCTGAACTTTATTCAGCAAGGAACCAGTGAAGGTTTTTGAAAGGAAAAATCATCCAAGAAAGTGTTGTGCTCTAGGAATCTGGCAATGGAGGGCCTGAAGGCTGTTGCACAGACGCCTGAATCTGTTAGGACACAAATTTAAAGGTGCTGGAGAGGTGTATAAAACACCTGAATTAGGGAGTTAGCAGTGGAATAAAAAACAAGGATCTTGGAGACATCAAGGAACAAGACTTGCAGAGGCCTGAGAGAAGAAAACTTTCCAAACACAGGTAACAAGAGTAAGTGCCATTTACATAAGTATGTAAGTAATTTTCCATCTAATTAGTTTATGCTTTTATAGCTTAAACGTCAAGTTCAAAAGGAAACGGATTTATATAAATGCTATATAGTTTCTGTAGTTTAATATCGCTGTAGTGGATGTTAACTTAGCTCTTCTCAAGCTCCCAAAGAAGTACTTATTCTGATCAAAGGATATTTAAGAATTATTTCTCATAACCTAGCGATTGCTATGCACATATATAAGTTAGTTATGCCCCCGGGAATGCTGGCTGGGGAGAAAGACCTGGTCTCGCCTCAGATTCCTACACATGCTCACAAAACTAAAGTTCTGCTCTTCCGTGAAAAGAGCTGAGATGACTACTTATTGCTTCCCTAGCCTTTCCCCACCCCCCATCCATAGTACACCCTTCTCTGCTTGCTGCTTCTCCCCGGGCAGCATCCCGGGCATCTCCCCCTTAAGCATGGCACTTCTCCCCTCGTCTCACCTGGGCACTCCCTACTGGGGCTTCCCCGGATGACTGCAGCGGGGCAGGGGACCCACAGCGGACCCCCAGATAGAAGGACCCTGCGCAGGGCAGGTGAAGACATCGAATGGGTGGGGGCACCAACTGCCCCCCTCCTAGGCCGCAAAGGCTCACCTCCCTCCTCCCACCACCCCACCCCTGCTAAGAGGAGGGGGGCCCCAGCCTCACCTCGGCACGGGCCGCTTCGGGCCCCTGAACCTCGGCCGGCTGTGGCTGGAGCTGCTGGGGAGGTGCCGGAGGCTCCTTGTTCCGGTTGCCGGCGTCTTCCTCGGGCACCGCTCGGACCCCAAAGGGACTCAGCAGCAGCAGTAGCAGCAGCGGCGGCGGCAGCGGCAGGAACAGCGGCCGAGGAGACCCCCGCCGGCCTCCCAGCGCCGCCATCCCGCCGGCCGAGCGAGCGCCGACGGACCGGGAGAGCTAGCAGGAGGAGGAAGTGGGGCAGGAAACCTGCGGCTCCAGCCGCCGCGCCGCCGCGCTCCGCACCCCCCCACAACCCCGGGCGACGAGACTGCGCAGGCGCACCCGGTTAAAGAGAGGTGGGCGCCATCCGGGTGTGGAGCTGAGAGGAGGAGGAGAAGGAAGGAGGCCGGGAAGGGGAGGAGAGAGGGACCGAAACTGACTTAGGAGAGCAAGAGGACCCGAAGGCGACTTCGGACGCGTAGCCCGCCTAACAGTCCCAGTCAGAACTCAAGTGCCGACTCCGCCCCAGCAACGCACGCGTTCCCGGCCCCGGGGCCGGCTGCTCATTGGCCAGGGTAGCGCTCTAACGTCATGACGTTGGCGCAGCCAGATCCAGGTGCGTCCCGAGCCCTCCTCTAGTTGGCCGCGCCCCCGACTGCCCAACTTTGTCCCCTGGCTGGTATCGGTTAAAGATCCCTTTCCCTGCGCTCCTCTCTAGTCCCTACCCCGATCCCCTTGCATCAGAATCCACCTGTTCCCTCCTTCTGCTTCTTTATCAAGCTGGCCAGCCTCCTTTCTCCTGATAACCCCCCTCCTAATCAGTAATAGTTTTATTAAGTGCCTATTGCCTGGTCACGCACAAATGTTTCACGATTCGCCCCTCCCCAGGACTGATTCATTAATTCAGAGAATGTTTTTAAAAGTGCTATTTATTTACGTAGCACTGAGAACAGGGAAGAAGAAACTTGTGGAATTTATAGGCTTGACGTACATATAACTATAATACCAAATAATACCTGACCTACCCATAATAGAGGCACCGACTAAGTGCTTTGTGAGGTCTGGGTAAGGAAATTCACTTACTTGGTGGCTTGGATCACTGAAAGCTTAGAAAGAAACGATGTCAGTCTGAACATTCCTTGTGTGTTTCTGGGCAAGTCAGCCTCTAAGACTCAGTGTCTTCATTTGTAAAATGGAGTTAACCAACAAGGCTGTTGTGAAGGTCAAGCATATATGTGTCTATAAATTATGTGTGTATATAGTCCTTTTTTGAAGAGGACCAATGACATCCGGAAGACAATAGCTTGTCTTGCTCCCGAGTTGGATTTCAGTAAGGCACAGTTGCACAAAATCGATGGTCTCACAATCGTTCTTCCAGTCATTGGAGTCCAGTGGCAGGACAAAAGTGAAGATGGCAATAGCCGGATGCAGCGGATGACCTTGGCTTTGGACCCACAGCATTTGCTTCTTCATTCAGGTGCCTTTATGGCTGTTGAAATGAGAATTGTTCTTATCTGCCCATTCCCCAGATTTATGAGTATGTTTGTATAGAGATAGCTATAGAGAGCTCACTTTCTCACTACATATACTTACACATATAAATAAATCTACATGTGTATATAATTATATGTGTATGTATGCATATTATATAATATGTCAACCTTGAAAAACACAGAACCACTAAAGTAGTTAGAAAGAACAAGTCTTTAATCAGGACAATGCTCTGATTGGCCACTACACAGGGCTAGATTCCACACCGAGACAAAGCTCTGGGACTCTGGGAACAATGTCTCTGGGAAAAGTACCTCAAAGGGAGATTTTCCAACTAGCTGAAGAACTTGGGGTCTTATATACCTTTTGGAGAATAAAGGACAGGAAGGTTCAATTGATTGGCTTTACAATGGATATAAGGGAAGGGGCTGGACTAAGGGATGATTCCTGCAAAGAGCTGGACTACCTGGAAGAGGCCTCTGATACAATGGGAGAAACTTCTAAGACAAAAGGGTACCTAAGATTTGATAATATTTACTAATTATATCTAAACTGAGATCACTGGTACTTTAAGGTTTATTTTTCAGTCTGAGACAAGTTCAGTCTAGGACTTCCCTTAAGGCAAGTTCCCAAGGGATGGAGGCAGAATTGTTGGGGGTTCCATAAACAAAGTTGGCAAGATATAGATATGTCCATTTTGTTGTTTTATCATTTCAGTCCTGTCTTAACTCCTCCAGATTCCATTTGGAGTTTACTTGGCAAAGATATTGGCATAGTTTGTCATTTCCTTCTCCAGCTCATTTTAAAAATGAGGAAATTGAGACCAACTGAGTTAAGTGTAACTTGTCCAGGGTCAAACACCTAGTCAGTATCTGAAGCTACATTTGAACTCAGGTCTTCCTGACTCTAGAGCCAGTGCTCTATCAACTTCACCCTACATAATGTCTATATTTTCACACATATATGTATGTATGTATTATATGCACATATATAAGCATATATATACCTCTATGTGAATATAAATATAAACACACACATATCTGTATATCCATTTGCAAACATTAAAGCACTATATTAAAATCACTATTACCTTTATTCCTGGTAATATTGGTCTTAAGGTTTCATCTGATATAGATGAAAGCTGAAGATATTCCATATACAAGGAACAAAGGCAAGTGAACCAAGATAAGGAGGCTGGAAAGTTAAACTAGACCAAACTATTAATTACTCCTGCCCCAATTTCTAGGTACTTCCCCAAGCACATTCATTGAAGGGGGCCCATGCTATCATCTACTTCATTTTTAGATAAAGAAACTGAAATCTGGAGAGATTAAATGATAAGTAGTAATAGAACAAGATTGGAATTCAGATCCTCTCATTCCAAATACAGCATTCTTTCTACTATACACATTGCCCCTTTTAGAACATTGCTTCTCTGGGAAAACATTGTGCTTTTTCCAGCAATTCTCTTTATGATGTGATTTCTACTAATACATTTTGTGTGCACATTGGCTGAGAGGGGGGTGATGGTGAAAAACAAAGTCTGTGTACATTATTAACATAGTGTTTGGGGGAGAAATTCCTCCTACTAGGTAGTTGGAGATTGTCTTTGGAAGAACAGTGTGAAAACATTGCTATTTCAATTATAATTTCTTTTGATTCCATTTGAATACCTATATTATTCTGGTTAGGTCTTCACTCTCCCTACCCCCTAACAGAAACCATCACAAAGATGGAAATAAAATTGAATCCTAAGTCGGAAAACCAGTAATTCAGTTCTAGTTTTGAGACTTGCTGTTCCATCTTGAGCAAATCACTTTCCCTATTTGAACCTCAATTTTCTGATCTATATCTAGTCTACTTAACTTTCAAGGTAAGAGTGTGGATATGAAAGCATTTTGTATAAAATGCTAGATAAATGTCATTTCATGACTTCAAGAAATAAGTTGTGGGTTACATTTTAGCTTTTTTTGTTTTTCATTACCACTTAGTATGAATTAAACACAAATGGTAATATCAAATATGTTGTATTGGAAAGGGTGACATTGCCCTCAACCTACCCAACTTGGATTGGAAAGGGTAGCACTGCCCAAGTCTTACTAAGAGCAGAATTTACCAAAGTTACAACTGATGGGGGCAGCTGGGTGGCTCAGTGGATTGAATGTCAGGCCCAGAGACAGAAGGTCCTAGGTTCAAATCTGACCTCAGACACTTCCTAATTGTTTGATCCTGGGCAAGTCACTAAACCCCCATTGCCTAGCCCTTACTGCTTTTCTACCTTGGAAACAATACACAGTATTAATTCTGAGATGGAAAGTAAGGGTTTAAAAAAATAAATAAAAAAGAAAGGAAGTCACAACTGCCTTGACCTCCTATCTTGACCTCAAATTTCACCAATCAATCAGCTGATATTGCATAGTTGTGTGACGGGAAGATCTATAGCTAAAATTTAAAGTTTATTAGGGCTCTCCCCAGAAAACAGGCTAATCATTGGGTGTGTGTTGCAATCTGTGGGTGGAGGGGAGGGCATAAATACAGCTTTTCAACCCTATTTTCTTTAAGAATTTCACCCTCTTCAATTCAGATCCCCATAGGGAGTTAGCTGTAATGTGAGTTTGTCTTTATGGGGCCATGTTTGAATAACTCCCAACTCAACCACCTAAAAAGACAGAAGGCAGTCTCCATTCAGAGGTGCTAATCTATTTACCTTTCATTATGAATGAAAGTCCTTTGAGAGTTTCCCAACCTTTGGCACTCAGCAGTGAAGAGCATCTTAGCCCTGGCTCCATTAGACCAGGAACCATTGCTGTGCTGACTCTTTAGATGTCTACTTGAACTTCTCCTGCAACCCCTCCAGTTTCTTGGTAGAGAAAACCTGCCCATCCCCTGCTCCCTTAGGGCAGAGAATCACCTTCCTGATGGAAGCAGTCATAAGAAAATTCTAGGGATTTTTTTTGCCACTAGTAGAAATTCCTAAGTCTCTTCCTCATTTCCAACTCCTATCTCATGACTCCAATCTCAGTGAATGGGAATTTCTGGAATCAGAATCTCTGGGTCAAAGATTATATGGTGAATTCCTATCTGTGTCCTGTCAATCAGTCCCCAGTCCTCTTAGGTGAGTATCCTGTCACTTGCATGGACACCAGTTCCATTTGGCTCACTCCCTTTTGGCTTTTAAAACACAGTCTCTAAAACTGAAACTTCATTGTCGTTGCTGAGTGTTCCAAACCAGTTCCCTTTCATTCAGATATTCAGTGAACCAGCAGTTATTAAGAAGCTACTGTGTGTCAGATATTGGGGATACCAAGAAAGGCCAAAGGTAGTCTTTACTGTCAAGGAACTCTCAATCTAATGGAGACAACATGCAAACAGCTATTTACAAAAAGTATATATGCCTACACTAGATAAAATGGAGATAACCAACTGAGGGATAGCATTCAGGTGGGGTTGAGAAAGAAGGTGGGACTTGAAGGAAGCCAGGGAATTCAGGAAATGGAGACAATGAGAGAATTCCAGGTGTGGGGGACAGCCAGGGAAAATGCCTATAGTCAGGAGATTAATTGTCTTGTGTGAAGAACAGCAAAAAAGGTCAGTATTATTAGATTGCAAAGTATGCAAGGGTGAATAAAGTATAAAAAAGATTGGAAAAGTAGAAGAGAGGCAGGTTATGAAGGTCTCTGAAGGCCAAGCAGAGGATTTCCTATTTGATCCTTGGTGTGGCTGACTTTTACTCAAAGAGGACCAAGACACTATGTTGGTATCTGTATCAGTGTACAGTGTGTCTGCTCAGAAGGCTCTCCCAACAGGTTGGGCACATTTGGGATGGAGATGTCTAAGTTTGTGCATCTCATGTTTCTTTTAAGTTACTGCAGTTTTGCTTGCTCATAGAACACAGACCCTTCTTTGACATCAGCACACCATCCTGGAAGGTCCTGTGCCAGCATCTCCCATGTCTCCCAATAATTCTGAAAAAATTCTGAAATTCTTCAGAGAGATGTTGAGAGTGTCCTTACAGCTCTCCTTCTGACCTCTATGCCTTGTGTGAGTTCTTGGTAAAATAGTCTTTAAGGCAAAGTGTGTTGGGCATGTGAGCAGCATGGCCAGCCCATCAAAACTGCCCTCTCTGGGGCTTCCGGGTTAAGATGGCGGCAGAGTAAGAAGCAGCTCTTAACCTCTCCTGACCGAAACACACAAAACTCCTCAAGGGGACATAAAAACAAGTCCAGACGAACGGAGGAACCCCACAACAGGGCACAGTGTGGAAGGTACGTGGAATCGAGACATTTCCAGGCTAAAAAGGGCTCTCACTCACTCAATCGCAGGCTGAGCAACCGCCCCACCCCCACCCCCTCCACACTCACCTATAGCTCCGAACCCAGCTAAAAAGAAATAGAGCAAGTTTAGGGCACCCATCGAGTCATCAGCAGCTCCGGGACCTGTTCCTGAGAGCAGCAAGACTTAGGACCCCATTAAGTCAAGAACGCACGCGAAATCTGAGCGCGCGGGAGCAGAGAGTGGACGCTGGGAGCAGAGTGCCGGCTGAGCAGAGGCGTGGGTGCTGGCTGAGCAGAGGCGTGGGTGGAGGCAGACACAACCAGGAACTAAAGACTAAGTGGGGAACCAGTGCAGACGGGTATACGACTGTGGAAGTAGCTCCCTGAGACTTGTAAAGGAACCTCCTGCAGAGGATCAAGCAAGGGAATCCACCAGGGGGCTTGACCTTGGAAAAAACTAGAACTCAGACCTCAGGAGCCAATAGATCTCTGACAGACACTGAGCACGAGGATAAACCTGAGAAGCTGCTGGGCTAATGATGGCTAATCAGTTACAGGAAATTCAGAAGAGAAAGAATAATAACAAAAAAAAGAAGTCTCTAACACTCGACAGCTTTTACACAGAGAAAATCCAGACAACCGAGCAAACAGAGGAGGAGAACAAACAACCATCCAGACCCTCCCCAAATAAGGAAAACTCCTCACAAGCTATGGAAGAGTTCAAATCTGAGATTTTGAGGAAAATGGAAGAGATCTGGCAAGAAAATAACAGTTTAAAAGGTAGAATCTTGCAACTGGAAAGCGAGGCTCAGAAACCAAATGAACTGATAAGCAAATTGAACACAAGAAATGACCAGATTGAAAAGGAATACCAGAAGATTATGGCCGAAAACAAGAAGATTATGGCCGAAAACCAAAAGATTATGGCCGTTTACCAGAAGATTATGGCCGAAAACCAAAAAATTATAGCTGAAAATCAATCCCTAAAGGCTAGAATTGAGCAAGTAGAAACTAATGATCTCTCAAGACAACAAGAACAAATAAAACAAAGCCAAAAGACTGAAAAAATAGAAGGAAACATGAAATATCTCAATGAGAGAGTGACAGACCAAGAAAACCGGTCTAGAAGAGACAATTTGAGAATAATTGGTCTTCCAGAAAAACCAGAAATTAATAAAAACCTGGACTCTATACTAACAGAAATAATTCAGCAAAATTGCCCTGAAGTCCTACAACAAGAGGGCAATATAGACATTGAAAGGATTCATAGAACACCTGCGGCATTCGATCAAGAAAGGAAAACACCAAGAAATATCATTGCAAAATTCAAGAGTTTCCAAGCAAAAGAAAAAAATCTTACAAGAAGCCAGAAAGAAACAATTCAAATATCAAGGAGCAACAATCAGGATCACACAGGATCTGGCAGCCTCCACACTAAAAGACCGTAAGGCTTGGAATACAATATTCAGAAAGGCAAGAGAGCTGGGCCTGCAACCACGGATCAACTACCCATCAAAATTGACTATATATTTCCAAGGGAAAGTATGGGCATTCAACAAAATTGAAGAATTCCAGGTATTTGCACAGAAAAGACG
>NC_058135.1:162795609-162813512 GCF_016433145.1 Gracilinanus agilis
GGCGCGGGGGCGGGGGGGTTGAAGGGGAAAGGTGGAGCATGAATCATGTAACCATGTTAAAAATGAATATTAATAAATGTTAAAAAAAAAAAAAAACAAAAAAAAAACTGCCCTCTCTGCAGTAGAGTTTGAATGCTTGGCATTTTAGCTTGAGGAAGGACCTCAGTGTCCCATACCTTATCCTGCCACTTGGTCCCAGAGATGATTGGTAACTGAAGAGAGGGGGGTGCCACAGTCAGATTTGCACTTTAGAAAGTTTAGTTTTATTCTTCTGTCAGACCACCTTCTGCAAAAAGGTCAATAAAGAGAGAGTTGCTGGTGCTCCCTGTCCCATACATGATCAGAGGGGCTCTTGTGCCTGGACTCCAGGTAGTGTTTGGTCCCCTGATGGCTCAGCTCTTGTATTTGCAGTGCCCTGCCCCAACTCAAACAGGATGTGAGCCACAAGGCCATCTCACAGGGCTGCCTACCCCATAATGCCTGCACCCTGTCAGCTCAGTTTTAGTTGGGGTACTCATAAATCATGGAGCAGTTAACAAGAGAAGGCTTACAGCCCAAATACTGTTCATATATTGCACCAAGGATCTGATGGCACTTTGCAGTCATAGACCTTCTTTCCACACAGAAATACATTTGGCCAGCAGGGTGGCTCCTGTGACCCATCAGACAGCCAGAGTGGCCCTAAGTCCATGGAGGTGGCACTTTTATCTCCTTAGGTGGTCAAGAAGCCACATCCAGGGAGATCATTTTAGGAAAAATGAAATCCATTTCAGGAAAAAAAGAGAACCCTGATACTATCACAGGTACCAATCTAGCCTTGAGGCACTCCTGCTGGGCCCACAAGGCCTGGAATAGGATCTGTCCTCAGGGGTCCACCTGTCTGGGGGAGGGTAAGCTCTCCTTTCTTCTGTGCCTCCTGCCTCAAGGCACCCCAAAGCCTGGGGAAAGAAGTAAAAGGGTGAATGAAAAAGGTCCTGGGAGTACCATAGGAATGGATGAGGGGCCAGGTCTTTTATTCCTACACAAACACAAAAAAGGCCACCCTAGAAAATCCTTGTTCACAAGAATACTTTAATACACCATGATTCAGTAGCTTCACTTTTAACGACTGGCACTGTTTGTGGAGAAGATGTCTCTGCAGCTTCATCCCGAATGTAAAGCAATTTGGGGGGTTGCTGAGAAGGCTCTGCCCCATGGCTCCTCCCCAAATCCAGAGCTCTTCTGAATGGATTTCCTGTCATTTGCTACAGCCAATTGTTGGGGCATTCCCAGCGGTAAGAGGCCACCTTGGCTCTTCTTGTTGGGCCCAGGTTGCCTGCCATCCTGGATATGTCCACCTTGAGGCTGGCAGTAGTTCCCCTCCCCTAGGAAGGAAACCCAAAGCAGAAAAGACTAGCAGGGGCCAAGCACAAGCTCACCTAGAGGGGAAAGGAGAAGAATGGCCCTCCTCCCCACCACTCCCTTCCTTGGCTGAATCAAAGCCAAGAGCTCACTTTTTTCCTCTTCCCAAGATTCCAGCCAAGAGAGCTGGGTAGAAGTTATTTCCTTTAATAGATGCAACACCCAACTCTTCTGCCCATCGGGGCAGGAGAATGACTGGAGGACCATTGAGGGTTTGCCATGATGTATTAAAATGCAAAGTCCTTTCAGTTTTGGACTCCTTATGGCCAGAAGCAGCTAAAGAAGTCTGTCAGCCCCCAAAGGCCCAAGCAATGAGTCATCATCTCCTTAGAACCTCCCAGAGGAACTTTCTGGGGGTATTGTCTCTAATGGCCAGTTCAAACTCCCTGCATTATATTAAAGTTCCAATGCATTATCATTAACATTGATTAAATGACTTCAGCAAGCTAGGCATCAAGCAGAACATCTAAGGGGGCCCCTGCTATAGCTGAGCCAACACCCTTCCCGAGAGGAAGAAACAAGTCCTTGCAGATTGTTGTGTTGTGTAATAAGCCTAACACACCAAGCTGTCATTCAATACTGTTTAGTTTGGGAGCTAAAAAATTTATTCTACATTTTTTTATACTTTGTTCATGTCTTCTTTTTTCTTTCTTTTAAAAAAATTTTATTTTTATTGTCACGCAAGACACACTTCCATATTGGTCATTGTTGTAAGAACAAATTCATATATAACCAAAACCCCAAAATAAAACCAAAAATACACTGACCAGGAAAGGTGTCTCCAACTGTCCTTTCTCTGGAGGTGGATAGCCTTCCCCATCAGAAGTCTTTCAGGATTGTCCCAGATCATTGCATTGCTGAGAAGAGCCAAGTTTTCACAGATAATCATCATCCGATATTGCTATTATTGTGTACAATATTTGAGGACATCTTCTTAAAAAGACTAGAAAATAAACTGAGAATCATTTAACATTTAACTGAGCCTACAGGTTAAAACAGAAAAACGTATTCTTAATCTTAAGATTAATTAATTAATAACTTAATTAATAACTCTTAAAAGTCTGTAGAAGGTTATTCTTCTGAGCTTTGGAATTATACTGATGCTGCTCCTTATATAGGACAATTGGTTTTTGCACAAGTTTTGAACATTTGAATTACTTTAAGTACAACGTCATTCTAAACTAGCATCATCATCCTCTGTGCCATTCAGACCACATCTGGAATGGTAGGGGCCACACTTCAGGAGAGACTGACAAACTAGCCCATATTCAGGAGGCTCTTGGGATAAATAGATGTGAAACTAGATCATCTGGGGAATGGTTGAAAGATATTTAACTTGGAGAAGAAATTTAAGAGGGACGTGACTGCTAATACCATATATGGTAAGGATTGGCATGAATAGCTGGGCTTATATATATTCTGTTTGACTCCTAAGGGAACAATTAGGATTAATGAGTAAAAGTTGCTGAAAAGATTTCAGTTCAGCCTACTGAAGAACTTCCTAACACTTGGAGCTGTCTGGGAATGGAATAGGTCTTCTTATGAGTATTCTCAGGAGAAACCCCAAGTCAGGAGAAACAAGCAGAGTGTCTGCTCACATCCAATCCCACAAATAAACTGTCTCCAACCCTTCTCAACTGCCCCTCACCCAAAGTTCTCCAGGGGAGTCCCCTGGAATTCTGGGTGAGGCTCTCCCTGTACCTTTGCAGGGATTCCATGCTTTGCATCTGCACACAACATGAGGTATTCTTAGAGCCTCATCACTAAAGATGTTCAAGCCAAATTAAGAGAACCACCTGTCCTGGATGTGGTAAAAGGCATTCATTCCCTGGGCACAGAGTTGAATTAGACAATGCTTCCACAACTATAATCCTATGCTTTTTATGAAAAAGAGGTTGTTATTATAATTCCAAGGCTTTGTGAGGAATTAAGAGTCCAGTGGGAAGTGGGAAGACTCTGATACTGGAGTAATTCAGATTCTATTTCTCCTTTCCAATTTCTGCTAGTTATGTGACTTTGTAGATCACAAATCAGGGGCTATGGAAGAGATTTCTGCTATAAACCAGACTAGGGTCTTAGAATCATGGTCCTTTCCTTAGTGCATAAAAACAATTGCATCCTCTAGTCTGAACCAAAGCAGGGAGATTGCAGGTCTTGATTCAGACCAAAATACTAGGAGCCATATGACTTAAGAAAAGCAGATTCTAACAGGGAAAGCTGGAGTGGAAGATACTAAAAAGAGGAGGCAGAGCATGGTCAAAGCATTATCTGAATGCAAATAATGTATTAATGATGATCTTGTATTAAAGATCACTTCCTTCTATAGACAGGTCAGGCAAATATTGCCTTGCTATGCAGCCAAGTATTTTTTTTTAATTTCAGATAAAATTCCGAGTTTCATAAGAAGGAAGTCAAGAAGAGAGAAAACACTGAGTCATGAATGTCAGATGCAGAATTGGGGCATTTTTAGGCTAGTTACCACAAGTGCTTTGCTTTAGGGTTTGCCACTCCCTTCATCTACCTTTACCAACCAGTTTTTAATATGGAACCATGTACCCAAATGATTTCTGATCTTATCAGTAAACCAACATTTTGTAAATAGGCAATGTTTATTAATGTGAATATTGAGAAGGAAGGGAATAAATGTTTATACGATACCTACCATGTGCCAGAAATTGTGTTGTATTTGCAAATATTATCTCATTTGATCCTCACAACAGCACTGTGAAGAAGTGGTGTTATTATCCCCATTTTGCAATTGAGGAAACTGAGGCAAACAGTTTAGATGACTTAATCTGGCCTGAAGATTTCACATTTGCAAGGCAACATGTCTCAAGTACATCCCCTCTCTTCTCTGCCACTGCCACCACTCTAGTGTAGCCCTGATCACCTCACCCCTGGACTATTGGAATGGCTCCTGGGAAGGTCTGCCTGCCTCAAAGTCTCTCCCCTCTCTAGTCCATCATTGAGCCATCAGAGTGATTCTCCTAAAGTACAAATCTAACCATATCAGCCCCTGCTCAATAAACTCCAGTGGCTCCCTATTGTTTGGCATTTAAAGCCCTTTGTAACAGCTCCTCCTACTTCTTTAGTTTTCTTATCATACCTTGTACCCCATCAGGTACTCTGATCAAGAAACAATGGCCTTCTGGCTGTTCCATGAACAAGATACTCCATCTTTAGACTCTGGATATTTTTTCTGACTATCCTCCATGCCTGGAACATTCTTCCTCCTCTGACTCCTGCCTATGGTCCTCACTGTATTCCTATTTGTCCTCACTAAAATACCTTCTTTTATTGTAAACTTTTCCATACCCCTCTTAATTCCAGTGTCTTCCATTTGTTAATTATTTCTTATCTACCTTGCACATAATTTCCTTTGTATATATGTGTTTGCTGTTGCCCTCCTTGGATTCTAAACTTCTTGAGGGCAAGACTTGTCTTTTGCCTTGCTAGCACGTTCCTGACACATAGTAGGCACTTAAGTAAGGGGTTTGGTTTTTTTGATTGATTGACTTGTCCAGGGCCACTCAGTGTCTGAGACCAGATTTGAATCCTGGTATTAACAGCATATCCAAATGATACTCTTGGTTCATTTCCATGCAACCTTTGAACATCCGTATCTGGAATATGACTACACACAATTTTCTTTCTGACTCTTTCTCTAACTCTCTGTCTCTCTCTCTCTGGAGACCAGAGACCTCCTCATCTTAACCAGACTAAAAGCTGAAAGCAATGCATGGGCCCAAGCTAAATATTTACTGGCACAAACATGCTCCGTCTTGCTGCTGTGGGTTGGTTAGCCCTTTCCTAGGCAGCCTGGTAGTCCTTCTCTTTTGGAACTCATCCTGTTGGTGGACACCTAATGAAGCTTAGAACTCCTGAACTCAAATAATCCATCAGCTCCAGCCTCCTCGGCAGCATGCACTTCTACACCTAGCCACGTGTAATTCTTACCCCATCCCACAGACAGATCAGAGAAGGGCAATTAAAGAACAATTAAAACTTCCAGGGTCTTTGAAAGGAGAATTACCTATTAAAAAGCAGTAATAAGACTTAATAGTCTGGAAGGAAATTCAAAAGATAAACATGGTTAAAATGTATAATTATGTGGGGTAGAGATCACTAACAGGGTTATGAGGTGGTTGGTTCATGGCTGGGATGAGCAGGATGCAATACATTATTATTATTTTTTTTTAATCCTTTTCTTCTGTCTTAGAATTAGTACTAAGTATTGGTTTCAGGGCAGAAAAGCAGTAAGGGATAGGCAATTGGGGTTAAGTGACTTGCTCAGGGTCACACAGCTAGGAAGTATCTGAGGGCAGATTTGAACCCCGTTCCTCCTGTCTTTAGGCCTTGCCTTAAATCCAGTGAGCCACCTAGTTGCCCCTGTAATTCCTTATAAACAAGGGATTATAAAGGAAAAGCTGTGTAAAGGATATTAAAGAAAAGCAGATGAAAAAGCATGTGGCTAGTTGTATTTGAGAGTGCCACCCCTGGACTCCATTCCCATCTTCACAGTTCCAAGAGAGCTGGAGGCAACCCTTGGTACACTGGTGGACATATGGAAGGAAGCAATGAAGAGCTGTTAGAGTGCACAGGCACCTCGGCTTTTGATCTTGATGACTTGGAGGAATGCCCTCATCCCTGAGATTGGACATCTATTTGAATATGGGTAGAGTGACCTGGCAGTCAAGATGTTTATGTGGGAAAAGTGCTGGCCTTGGGAGGCTGGCCATGACTAACCCTGGCACCACTTACCAGCATGAGGAAGTCACTTAATGTCGTGGATCCTGTTTCCTGATCTGTAAAATAAATTGAGAACAGCCACTCCCATTACATTATAGGGCTGCTGTGAGGAAAACATTCTGTAAGTCTTAAAGCTCTTTCCAGATGTGAATTATTATTCATCAAGTCGTGGAGGGTCGAGGACTGGCACCCCTCAGAATTCACAAGAGCAACTTCTAGAATAAATAAAAAGACCTAACGAACAGAGTAGGTAGTAAATTCGTAAAACTCAATCCCATGAAAGAAGTTATGTTAAAAATGGAAATACAGGGTTCAGGATCGGTTTTGATATCTCCTCTGAATCTGAGTTTACAAGCCACATTTTGGGAGTTTTATAGGGAGCTTTGGGCTTTTAACCTTTTGAGATTGACATCACAGAAGGGAGTCATGCTCTAACATGAAATACCCCTTGTTGCTGCAGTCAGGGGGATGAGAGGCTTATAGATTAGTCACTGTGAACCCTGATTATATGGTTACCCTAAATTCTAGGGCAGAGTGAATCTCTAATAGCCCGGAGAAGTGAAATCACAAGAAAAAGCTTACATAGGAAATGAGGAAGTTGATTTCTCTTGAACAATTTGACTACATAATTTAGAATTTTAGATCATGAAGTCATTTTGGAAAACATCTACTCCAACCCCCTTCATTGCTGATGAGGAAACTGAGGCTAAAAGAAAGGAAATGATTTGCCTAAGATCACATAATTAGTTTGGCTTGATACAGCACCAGAGCTCAGGTTTCCTGATTGTTAGAACAGTGCTTTTTTCCATTTATGGGAATTAAAAATGAAGCCCTTCTCTCTCCCCTAGGCTTAGCCTCCTTCCTATTACTATAACCCAGGACTTCATACTCTCAAGGCATGACTCCTTACTCAATCCACAGAATCGAAAGAATTAGAGAGAGAAAATGGGATGTATCACCCTAACTTTATAGATATAGGGCTTCTGGGAAGGATTTATCTAGATTTGAAACTGGAAAATATTTTCATAATTCCTCATCTATAAAATAAAGGGAATTATGATTCAGTAACATGTAACAGCTGGCCCAAAGTCACACAGGTAGCAAATAATAGAGCCTAGATTCAAATTCAGGATTTCTAACTCCAAATCCAGTTCTCTGGAAACTGGAAAACAATTTCCCTTTCAAATCAACAATTAGCCATTGTTTGATGGCTGTATGTAAGGCACTCTGGTTTGTGCTGAGTAAGATGAAGTCCATAAACCAAGTGGGTGGCCACTGCCTTGGAGAAAGACTAAACAAATATAAACATGAATATTATTATAAGAAATTTTGAATATGGAGAATTCAAAGAAGCATGGGAAGATTTATCTGATCCAAGAGTGAAATTAGGGAAAGCTAAGAAAGTAACAATGTAAATGGAAAAAATAATGAAATGATGTGAAAACTGTAATTATAATGGCCAACCTTAGAGGAGAATTAAGAAAATGCACCTTCTTCCCTTAGAGCTGGGGAGAGATTACTGCATGTGCTATCCAAAGCAGTTGGTGTATTGGTTAGTTTTGTTGACCTACTTTTAATCTTTGCTACAAGAGAAGGTTTGCTTCAGAGAAGTGGGGAAAAGGGGTAAATGAAAAACTAAATGTTATGGAAAAGCAAAAGTCACCAATTTTTTAAACCCTTAACTTCTGTCTTAGAATTAATTCTAAGACAGAAGGGTGGCAAGGGCTTGTAATCAATTACAGTTAAGTGACTTGTCTAGGGTCATACAGCAAGGTCCTCCCATATCTATGGAGCAGGAACAAGAGAAGGAAGCAATGAAAAAGACAAGGATGGTCAGAGAGGTGAGAGAAGAACCAGGATAGTACAAGAGAATCACGGAAGCCAAGAAGGAAAATTGAAGAAAGAGACACTGGTCAACAGTATTAAAAACTCCAGAGGAGTCAAAGAGGCAAAATTCTGAGAAAAACACCCTTTAGTTTTCAGAACAAGTTATCAGTTTCCTTTGATAAAACAATGTCAATGGAGAGTTGGTAAACACAGCTGAGGAAAACCCCTCAATAAAGGGTTAAAGAACCATTCCTGATGAAGTGGAAGCAAGGGAAGAAGAGAAATAAGGATCTAGTTTGAGGAGTTAGAAGTCAGTGGGAAGATTTAAAAAAAAAAACAAACCTATTTGTAGGGGCAGCTAGGTAGTACTGTTGATAGAGCACCAGGACTGGACTTGGGAAGGCCTGGGTTTGAATGTGATCTCAGATGTTTCCTATTTGTGTGACCCTGGGCAAAAGTCACTTAACCTCAACTGCCCAACCCATACCATTCTTCTATCTTAGAACCAATACCAAGCAGAAGGTAAGGGCTTTAGAAAAGAGCCTATTTGTAGATCAAATGAGAGAATATATGTAAAGTCCTTCTTAAAGGTTAAGTCAACAATAAGCAGACATTTATTAAATACTTACTACTATATGCCAGGCGAAGATCTGCTGAAAATGAAACAAAAACGGTCGGAATGACATGGGCCCAGCTGGGGGAAGTTGCCCAGAACAGAGTCCGTTGGCGTGAGATGGTTGCGGCCCTATGCTCCTAAGGAGTCAACAGGAATAATAATAATAATAATAATAATAATAATAATAATAATATGCCAGGCAGACGAAGACAGGCAAAAACAAACCTTTCCTTCAAGGAAGGTACATTTTAATAGAGAAGAGTACATGCCAACAACTATATTTATATTACTATTATTCCTATTGACTCCCAGAGGAGCATAGGGCCGCAACCATCTCATGCCAATGGACTCTGTTCTGGGCAACTTCCCCCAACTGGGCATCTCACGCCAACGGACTCGTTCTGGGCAACTTCCCCCAACTGGACATATCTTTGCCAGGTCTGTTTTGGCCTTCCGACTTTCCTCCTCCCTGGTCGGTTCCATATTTTTTTTTCATAGCGTCCTGACTGATGGGATACTGAATTGTTCTTTCCCAGAGTCTGGTATTGGAGATCTTTTCAGGTCATCTGATGTTCAAGATTTGACATAGGCATCTGTTAACAAAGACCTGGAGTTTGTTGGCTTTTGCCAGTACGCGTCGTGGACTCTGTTGGAGAGCAATCTTCCAGACTAGGCGATCGTTGGTTTTGTTGGTTTAATGAGGTTGCAGTAAAAATCTCACTTGCTACAGAAACTGCAACCTCATTAAACCAACAACATGCCAACAACTACGTACAAACAATTATGTGAAGCATAAATTGGAGGTAGTCTCAGAGGGAAGGTGTTAGCCTTAATAGAGCCTGGGAAAGGCTTCTTACAAAGGGTAGAATTTTAGTTGAGACTTGAAGGAAGCTAGGAAGAATCAACGACAAGGAGGGAGAGCATTCCAGGCTGTAGAGGTAGCCTTAAAATCTTTGAAGATAGAATTATGGAAGGAAGTCATGCTCTAACCCAAAATTCCCCTTTGCTGTCAAGAGTATGACACCAGGTTGGAGAGTGAAGAATGAATGCCATTCCTGTTACTTTTTTTTGCTTATAGATTAATGACTATGAGCCCTGGTTATCTGGTTACATATATAAATTCTAGGGTAGGTGAAATTTCCAATAGTCTTGAGAAACAAAGTCATGAGAAGAAGGCCTTAGACAGGAAATGAGGAGGATGACTTCTCTACACAATCTAACCACTAAATTTAGAATCCAGACACAGGAGGGGATAGCCCATGAAAATGCTCAGAGTGGGAAGATAGATGTCTTGTGCTAGGGATGACAAGGAGGCCAGTGTCACTAGATTATACAGAATGTACAATGGGGCGAATTAGGAGATTGTAAATGTAAAAGGCAGCTGGATTATGAAGGGCTTTAAAAGTCAAAAAGAGAATTTTCTGTTTTTTGTTTTTGTTTTGTTCTTCCCTTAAGGTACTATAAAGTCGCTAGAGTTTATTGGTGGGGGTCCGGGTGTTGGTGAAAGAACATTTAGATAGCTGAGTGGAGGATGAATTGTAGTAAGGGAATACTTGAGGGAGACAGACTCATCAGGAGAGGAAGCAGGAGTGCAGGCTTGAAGATGTGTCTTCTTTTACAAAATGTCGAGTGTGGAAGTACGTATTGTATAATAGCACATCCATGATCTATAATCTATATTATATTGCTGCCATTTCAGGATGGGGTAGGAGAGGGAGAGAGACAACACAGATTGCAAAATGTCATAAAATAATTGTTTAAAATTGTATCAACATGTAAAAATAAGAAAATGGTGGCAGGAACTTTTGAGAGAGTAGTCTATTCCAATTGTATCATTTCATAGATGAGGAAAATGGAGCCCAGAAACATAATATGATTTGTCTAAGGTCATATTGAGGCTTGTTCAAGACCGTTGGGATTTGGTCTAGTTCTCAGAATTATTTTGAAATATATCCAATATGTTGGACTATGGAAAACACACTGAACTGAGATGCAAAATCCTTGGATTCTAGAGTGTGCTCTTTCCCATTTGTAAATTAGATATAATAATGAAGAGTGATGCAATAAAAAAAAGATCACTATTTCTGGAGTCATAAAACCTGAGTTCAAATTCTGCCTCTGACACTTGCTACCTTGGTGACTCATGTGTAAAATGATGGGGTTGATCTAGAAAGATCCATGAAATCCTTCATTTTTTTTAATTTCCACTATCTGAATCCCATAAATTTCCTATTCTTGTGACACTAGCATAGTGCCTGGCACATAGTAGGTGCTTAATAAATGTTTATTGACTGACAAAAAAAAATAGTGTAGGCTTGGGGCAGCTGGGTAGCTCAGTGGAGTGAGAGCCAGGCCTAGAGACAGGAGGTCCTAGGTTCAAACCCGGCCTCAGCCACTTCCCAGCTGTGTGACCCTGGGCAAGTCACTTGACCCCCATTGCCCACCCTTACCAGTCTTCCACCTATGAGACAATACACCGAAGTACAAGGGTTTAAAAAAAAAAAAAAGAAAAAAGAAAAAAAAATAGTGTAGGCTTGAAGTGATGAGGTGATGAGTGTGGCAACTGTGTCAGAGGAGAGACGGGGATACTCCAAGAGATTTTGTGAAGAGAGAATCAACAGGATTTGGCTAAGTGGAGGCAGGGGGGAGTGAGAGGTTGAAGATGACCCCTAGGTTTCCAGTCCAGAACACTGGGAAGATGGTGGTGTCCTCGAGAGCAATGAGGAAGTTAGGAAGAAGAGAGTTTAGGGGAAAATATAAGGTCAGATAATAAGGGCATGCTTTGGACTTCTGCCACTGGAGTATATGAAGCCAGTAGAAAGAGGGGAATTTATTTACCAATTCAGTAGAAGTGGAGACCCATTTGGAACTCCTCCTACCTTTAAGCCTAAATGATTTCTTTTTCTTAATCCCTTACCTTCAGTCTTAGAATCAATACTAAGTATAAGTTCCAAGGAAGAAGAGTGGCAAGGGCAAGGCAGTGGGGGCTAAGCAACTTGCCTAGGGTCACACAGTTAAGAAGTGTCCGGGGCCAGATCTGAGCCTGGAACCTTCTTTTTTTTTTTTTTCTGGCTCTGACCACTGAGCAACCTAGCTGCCTCACCCAATCTATTTCTAACTAGGAAACTAAAAAATTTTTCAAATGACAAAATTCTTTAAAATTACTTTTGATAAGTTCAAGGGGCAGCATGACAAGCACATAGAAAGCTAGTCTCCATCAGGAAACTCTTGAGATCAAGTCCAACTCTAATATAGGCTGACTGTCACCAGGCAAGTCACTTAACTCTCTAAGACAATAGAAGCCAGAGAAAGTAAAGATCTATACGTGGTGTAGAGTTTCCTCATAGGAGAGTTCTAATATATATTCATATATCAAAGAAATCACAAGTCTAGTCCCTTTTCCTATCCATTTTATGGCTTACAAAGCATTTTGTTTCCTAAACAAAAGGCAACAGATGCATAATTTTGGTCCCAGAGCCTTGGGAGAGAAAGGAGGCTGTACATCATTGGATCTCCCCTTATTTCTTTTTCCATCCTCAAGGAGCCTTTACCTTTATTTAGTTAGTATCAATTTTGGGTTTTATGGGATTAAGTATCTTAAGAAGTCATCAAGTATAATCCTTTTAATTTATCTATGAGGAAACTGAGGCCCAGATTAATTAAGTGACGTCAAATAGCAAAGAGCTGAGCTAAGACTCAAATCTAGATCTTCTGATTTTAAGTCTACACTTTTCCCTAGACTGTGCTATTTCTCCTAAGGGAGAAAACCTGGCGAGGCAACAAAAATGTATTAAGTGCTTACCATCTGGACAGGCACTGGACATATACTCATTCTGGATAATTATGGATTGAATAAAACTCTAGTAATAATTATTATTTTGGAAGGCAGAGAAGATAATCAGTAGGAAAGAAGATCATGGAGCAAGGTCCTGAAAAAGGTAGTTGGAATGAGACAGAAGTTAGTTTTTGGCAAAAAGGAGACTTTTTTGGACTAATAGAGAGGTTTTCAGATGAAGATGGAAAAAGACACCAAGGATTTTATGGAATTCACATGTCAAAAAGTCAAGGTTAAAGGCAGGGGCCATAGGAGAGTAGATTTAAAGATTAAAAAGTAAAGAGATTTTTTTTTTTTAATTGAAAGGAGTCATAAGCATTAGAGGCACTGGTGTCGAAATTTAAAACGAAAAAATTTCTCTTTAGTAAACACAATTGAACTTTACACTTTGAAAAGCAAATGCTATTCTTGTTTTTTTTTTAAACCCTTACCTTCAGTTTTAGTATCAATTCTAAGATAGACAAATAGCAAGGCCATTGGAGTTAAGTGACTTGCCCAGGGTCACACACTTGGGAAATAGATCTGAGCCCAGACGTGAATTGAGGACCTCCCAACTCTGGGCCTAGCACTCTCTCTACTATGTTACCTGCTGCCCCTTCTAACTTGTTTTTAGTTACTGCCTTTCCTAAAGATAGCTGAAGGAAGCATGGAGATGGGGTCATAATGCTTCACAGGTTTCTCAGGTTTCCTGTCTAAGACAATAGATTATTAGAATAGCTTCTTAGTAACCTGAATGTACTCCTTAGAATACCAGTCACCAGAAAATTACTTATCATACATGCTGCCAACACAAACCTTGTACTTATCTCATTTTAAATCTAGGAAAAACAGGCAGAGTCCTAGTGCTCTACCTCAGGCCACCCCATGGCAGCATAAAAAACATTGACATGACTATTCCCAACCCTTGAGTATTCAGCCTTTTAAAAAAAGCCTGGGATGGAGAACAAATCCATCAACACACAGGAAACTCCAGAGAAGGCTTTTTCTATCAGAGAATGTTTCCTCCAGGTGTTTTTCTCCATTCCCCAGTCTTTTATTTTATCTTTTCATTCTGTTCCCATCCCAAGGATTCCCGGAAGAAGGAACCTTTCCTTCTCCTGAGTGAACTTTACAAGCTAATCTCTGTATAATGGATGGGCTGAAATTTTTCTATTCTTATGTCTTCCCCCAACTAATTAGGGAAGCATCTTCGAGGGTGGCAAACATGTCTGTATGTTTCTTTGTAGTTCCATAATGGCTAGCCGAGAGCTGGTCAGGAGAGCCCCTTAGAGGCACCAATTGGTCCATTGAGTTTTGCCATTTTTTTTTTTGAGAAGAAATACTATTGCTATCTCCATGAATTTTCTCTAGTGCAAGCAATGTGTCTTGTTTCATAACACTCACAAATAGGGAAATATGTATTAGGTGATTTTATATATATAAAACCTGTATGGCATTATTTGCCTTCTTGGGGAGAGGAGGGAGGGAAAGAAGGGAGGGGGAAAAAGTGAGGCCACAAGTGTTTGGACATAGCTAATGTGAGATTTTGTTTCTCTTAGAAAAGCATATTTATTATAATTTGTTACATATAACAAATCATGTATTATATTGTTATATATAAAAATAAATGGTAACAAAAAAAATAAAAGTTCCATAAAAAAGAGAGAAAGAAAAGCAGTAAAGTACTGTATCTATAGTATGTGCTCTGACTGGGGTCATTCTGGGTGTGTTCTTGTAACTCAACATAAAATCAGATGCAAGATGTATGGCTAAGGTAAAATGACTGGGCAGGTCACGAGTGCTATAAAACTTCTTCCACTGCTGGCAATTATTGAGTCAATAATGTATGAGGTCTTCTCACAATAAAACAGAGTTGTTAATAGGTGGTACAACACTACCCCTTTAATTTTATGTTTCTGTTTCCCAAATGTTATCAGTTATTCAATTGTGTGTGTAAAAAAACCAAACTAACGGGGAGGAAGGAGATTCAGAGGAAATGAAAACGTGGAAAAATTACTTTATTGCAGGATATCCATGAGCACCAATAAACTGCATTAAATATACGATACAGAATATAGCGACTTCCCCAAGGGCCTACTGTAACGCAGTATCAAGATGAGATGAAGCCCGTGGGCCCCCAAAAGGCCATGGCGGGAGAGTCCAAGCTCCAGTCAGAATAAGTTAAAAAGGCTCCAAGAACCGTCCGGGGTCAGACTATGTGCCTGTTGCCTAGAGACCAACTTCACTAAGCGGAGAGACTAAACACAAGGAGGTCAGTCCCTGAATGCATTTGGGGCGGAGGACAAGAAAGCGGGACGCAGCGGTTTGGGAAACCCTCTACTAAGGCTTGGAATCTGCATCAGCAGAGGAGAGACCTCCGGCAGCCCAAATTTTGGGTCCTTGCAGGACAGAGCGCGATGAAGGGGCGAGTCTAACTCCATCAGTTTACTGAAAGCCAGCGCGGGCAGGCGAGGGGCAGAGCTACACGGTAGTGAGCGTGGTTTTGGTTAATCCGCACCGTCGGTGATGAGGGGGCTATCAAGTTCGGTATCGAACGCAGGACGCCATCAGAGCGCGATGTCGGACCTCTGCATACTCTGGGGGCTTTTCTACCCCGAAGGAACAGCAGATCCGGGGGACGGTGTTCGCTTAACCCTAATTTCCACAGAGCAAGGTGCTGATTCTGGTTCTGCCGGTGTACTCCAGTTGAAGGGAACAAGTCAATTCCCAACAGCTGGCTCGACTCTCCCAGAGTGGTGGTGATGGGGTGGGCGTGAGCATCGGTTCTGGGGCAGCTCCTTCGGATGTGGTCACTTCCCCTGCTTAGTCCATTGGCGCCAACCTCTCTGGCCCCATACTGGGGTTCTACACCCCCCCCCCCCAATCTAAGACCCTCCCCGCAGTCCTCCACCTTTCCCTTTCTATAGCTGTAGCCTAAATTACCTGGGAAGATTAGAAAGAGATAAAGAGGACCAGGAAGAGGAAGGCAGATGAGGAAACTGAAGAGCTTTTCTAGTAACAGTGGCTCCTGCACAGGGGACTTATTATTTGGTCTGAAGTCCTTTCCGTTCCCAGAATAGGAGACAGATCTAAATTCTAAAATACTCAGAAGATCGGTGACTTTTCCTTAGCAGGGAACTCCTGCAATGAATGTACGCTGAAATAGACTTCTAAAATAACTTCTACTTGGGAGTTGTTGTGACTTACCCAAGGTGGCAAAGCTAATAAATGGCGGAGGGTAGGATTTGGAACTGGGTCTCCCCAATTTCAAGACCAGCCCTTGTTGGGATTGGTACGTTGCTGCTATGGTCTGTACTCCTCTAATGGGTCAAAAAATATATTCTAAGCCAAGCATGGAATGATTATTTGTGCCATATGGGTTGAAGTTAACAAGTGCCTATAATGTTGCTCTTTGCCAGAGTGGGAGTTTCATTCTTGAACAATGAAAAAAGCCTCTTTTCACTCTTTAATAATAACTATCCCGTTTCTCTGGAAAAATTTACCCTCTTAGTCTGAATACTAAATCTGAAAGGAAAGACAAATGCACCGAGATAAAGTGGGGGGAAAACCCCAAAACCTAGTTTATAGACCACCTCAAATTCCATACAAGTTCTATTTGGGAGGAGGAGAACCTGGATTATATTGGGGCCGCCATGGTTCTTATTTTCTGTCTTAGTAACAAGTCTAAGGAAAAAGGGCAAGGGCTAGGCAAACAGGATTAAGTGACTTGCTCAGGGTCACATAGCTGGGAAGCATCTCAGGCCACATTTGAACCCAGGTCCTCCCAACTCCATGCTTGGTGCTTTACCCACTCTATAGTAATTTCTAAGGAGGCAGATTCCCATTTGTTAGTAAAAAATAATGGTTTCGTGTTGCAAATATTCAACTACAAGGAAGAATGATTAAAGAGAAATTAGCTAAACTTCAGCCCTTAGAAATATAAGCAGCTTTTGTATAACCTCAAAAGGAACAATGGCTCACACCCCTCTTTCCTCCCTGCTTCTACTAGCATCCATGCATGGTATGCGGATGACATACTAGAAAACAAATTTGTCTTGATTGAAGTAAATGCACCAATATCTCCTATGCCCCAAATTAGAAGTGTTTCTGTAAGAATAAGACAAAAACTTGAGGATGTGCCTAGCCACTCATGTGTTTGATACTGGAGAAAAACCTCGTTTGAAAGAGGTCAGCAAGAGCTTCTGATTTATCTTATTTATTCTTAGGGGAGCTGCTTCATTATGTCTCCAGCCATCGACAAAGGTATTCGCCCTCCAGAGAGGACATAGTCATGCAACAGCTTTACGCTTTTAAAATTATGAACTCAAAATTATTGTAAGGCATCTGAACAAAAGGAATTTGGCTCAGAAGTAATATCTTAACCTTCAAAACAGAAAATCTAGTGCTGTGTTCGTAATATGGCACCCATTTCCCACCAGGGTGGGGTGGGGTGGGCTATAATTTTTCCTGTTTAGGGATTATTTGCTCATGCACTATATATGGCTCCTTCATGAATCAAAAATGACACTTAATTCCTTATGTTTATTATTAGAAGTGTAAACATTGCCCCTTTCCTATAGAAGTGAAGAAATGATGAGTTCTTACAGAAACATTTTAAGTCCTTCACAAACATAAGTATCAATAACTCCTCTGCAAGGAGGCTAGTCAGCACGTCAGCATTTGTTTAAATAGTTCTGCTTAAATGACTCAATCCAATAGACTCTTTGAAGGCTCTTCCCATAATGGAAATCAATTCCGGCAAACACGGGTCAGCTGGATGATGACAATAAGAACCCCATCACAGCACTATTTGCTATCGCACTATTGGCAGTCAGATTTCCTCCTTGGGGACCTGGAAATTGTTCCCATCTGACTGCCAAGTGGAGAAGCTCCCTTTCCCTTCAGTTCTCTAGACTTTGGGCATTATATACTTTAGACATCTACACACATGATGTCTAAAGCAGGAAGGGGCAGAGATCATCTGCTCTGTTTGTTATAGAGTAGTCAGGATCAAGCAAGTGTGAGAGGCCTTGGCTCCTTAAATACCAGAAGGCTGTTATTTGAAGAAGGTGGCCCAAGACAGGCAACCTGAAGACAGGATTATTGCCGAGCATTAGAATTAGATTGTGAGCCAAGCAAATTGTCTATGGCTGCTTCCAAGTTCCTGGAGCTTTTTGAGACTGGCTTACTAGAGCATGAGCTAACTCCAAAAATCTTGTTTTCCCTTTTAACCATTTGTAAGCTGCTGTAGTATTTTGTCATCTTCAGATGTTAAGAGAATACAAAAAGACTGGAGGGGTGTCTTATATGCTTAATAATGGGGCTTTGCTGTAGCATCCAGTTAGGATTGACTGGACAAACCATCCAGAGCCTCACGCCATGCAGCCATCCTTCCTTCCTTCTTTCCTTTCCTTTTTTCCTTCCTTTCCTTTTTTCCTTCCTTCCTTCCTTCCTTCCTTCCTTCCTTCCTTCCTTCCTTCCTTCCTTCCTTCCGAA